>NW_006408522.1:11701884-11742906 GCF_000296735.1 Chrysochloris asiatica
CAATTCGTAACCACTATGCTATGCCTTGGAAACCCTAAGGGGCTCTGTCCTACAGGTTGCTATGAATTTCAGTTGACTAGATGGCAGTTGACTTACGGGCTGCTTATTAGGAATGGAGTTGAGAAATCTTCTCCAGGGAATGAACTCTGGAGTGGAGCTGTCCATCACTAGCTGCAAAGACTTGGTGATTGTCTACAGTGTGTCACAAAAAACTCTCAACCTAGAATGCTTTCTCTAAGGCTGCTAACATTTTCTACCATTTCTGATCCCTCTGAGTTTCACCTCTCTGTGAACTAGCCTATCAAATCTTGTGTTCAAGATGTTGAGAGCAGCTTTTGTCAGGCTAGAAAAGGAAGCAATCCAGACTGGGGAAAATCAACATCCTCACAATGGGAGAAACTGACCTGTGAATTAGGGGAGCATTCCAGTCCTGGAAATGGAGAATGTGCTCTTCACCTTTCCTCCTAGGAGACTGAAACCACTCATGGCAATGGGTGGTTTTGTCTTTTGGTGTACTCTAATAACACTCGTGGAAGCAGCAGTCAAGAGATCAGGCGACATATTGCATTGGGCAGATCTGCTGCACAGGAACTTTTTAAAGTGTTGAAGAGCAGAGATGTAAGCTTAAGAACTAAGGTGCGCCTGACCCAAGCCATGGTATTTTCAATAACCTCATATGGATGTGAAAGCTGGGCAGTGAATAAGGAAGATGAGTTGTGGTGTTGGAGGAGAATACTAAAAGTGCCATGGACTGCCAAAAAAAACCAATAGATCTATTTTGGAAGAAGTGCAGCCAGAGTGCTCCTTGGAGGCCAGGATGGCTAAGTTTCATCTCTCATACTTTGGACATATTGTCAGGAGAGAATAGTCGCTGGAGAAGGATGTCATGCTGGGTAAGATGGAGGGTCAGAGAAAAAGAGGAAGAACCCCAACAAGATGGATTGGCTAGGTGGCATCACTGATGGTGTCAAGTGTTGCGGTGGTAGTGAGGTTGGCCCAGGATCGGACATTGTTTCGTTCTGCTGTGCATGGGGTCGCTATGACTCGGTTCCTACTTGATGGCACCTGACAACAACAACAACAACAATACCAGCGGTTCTGCATGAGAAAGAGGAGGTGTTCTGCTCCTGTAAAGATTTACAGTCTCGGAAACCCTGTGCAGGGGCACTACGAGTCAGAACTGACTCCACAGTACTTAACAACAACAAGAATTGTAGACTTATGGTGTGGCGCTGTAGTAGCAACACTGGACTACGAACCACAAAGTTAGTGGTTCAACCCCAGCAGCTGCTCCTTGAAAACACTGTGCAGGGTCCCTATGAGTTGGAGTTGACTCAATGGCAGCACTGAGCAATTATGGTGTGGCTCTGTAAAATAAGCACTGAACTGCTAACCTCAAGGTTGGCGATTCAGACCCACCAGCTGATCCGTGGAAACCCTAGACAGGGTCACTATAAGTCGAAACTGACCTGAGGGCACTTAGGAACAACAACTTCCTTATAGCTCTCTAGGAGATGTAACTTAAAATCCACAAGATCAGTCAATTCCTAGGTGGGGCCCACCAACGAATTCCTAGATGGGGGTCCTTCATGGTATATTAACTCTTAGGACTGCTAACCACTAGGTTGGTGTCCAAACCCACGAACCGTTCCTCAGAATCCCTATATAGGATCACTATGAGTCCAGAACCAACTCAACGGCACTTAACAACTTTGTGCTTGCGTTCTCAGTAAATATTAATTGAATGAAGGAGCTAACAGGCTGGCTCTCGTTCCTTTATAGTCTTTGGCTAGAATACGGTACTTGGTCAGGCCATTTTCCATAACTAGACTTCCCTTTCTTACCATTTATCTGAATCTTTTAGAGGCTCAGTTACTGAAACCTTGGACTTAGCTCCTAGAGCTCATTCCTGCCTCAGACTGTACCCCTTATTGTTCCAGAGTTATTTATCGGCAATCTTGCATTTCTTCCTATTTGTGTACACAACTTACTGCCTTTAAGATTGTATACCTCTTGAGGTCAGAAAAGATTTACCTTTTGTTGTGCTCAGAATTTATTTGGTTTCCCTTCAGCCTTCTCACATTCCTGTGTGCCCTCCTCATTCTTTCACTATGCTTGCGTGGGGTGTTGTGCTTAGTTGTGGATCAGGCTTATCTTCCCCACCCCTCAAGAATGCCTGTGGTCCTTGAGGGCAGGACCACATCAGCTGATTCCTCTGTTTTCTAAGGTTTATTGACTGATGAATGCTGTCGACTTTATCCTGTTTAGTTTTATCTGTGTTCTTTTCCTTCTGCCCAGCTCTTGGCGGTTCCATTTCTGGATTTCATAGTGAATAAAAATGACTGAAATTGTGACTCAGTGTATCCTCTGGTTAGGGTGTGAATATGAGTCAGGAGCCCTGCATTGTGAGTCTCTTCCACCCTGAGGAGGAGGCAGGAGTCAGCCTGGTGGATTGGGGAAGAAGGGATTTCTCTCTCCTCTTTATTTCCTAGAACTGAGTACAAAAAATTATTTAACTTGGTGTACCAGCTGTTCCACGGGAGAAAGGTGAGGCTTTTCTGCTCCTGTAAAGATTTACAGCCTCGAAAACGCTGTACAGGATCGCTATGAGTCGAAACTGACTGCACAGCACATAACAATAACTACAACAACACATGGCTTTTAGAGTTCTGGTGATGCACTGTTGGATCAGCACTGGACTGCAAACCACAAGGTCAGCAGTTCAAACCCACCAGCTGCTCCTCAAAAACAACACTTAACAACAACTTGGGTTTTATTATTTAAAAGAAAAAAAAAGGTTAAGAAGAATAACTTCTATTCACTTCCTTAGTGATGATGTGGAATCCTGGTGTGGCACTGAAGATAAGTATTGGACCTCAGATTGGTTTGAACCACAAGTCAGTGGTTATGTAGCCTATATATGGTAGCTGTGAATCGAAACAACAACATGATGACGTATTGGATGTTAATAAGAGAATTAGAAAATGCTACGGATCTTATCATTGAGACTGTGTAAAGTACCTGGGCAGTTAGAGTACTCTGTACTGGATAGATACCCCTTCTTTCTGGCTCTATTAGCTTCCTCCCAAAGTTAGGGGCAACTATCCCCCTGGTTCAAACTCAAGCAGCGACTCCTTGGAAACCCCATACAGGGTTATTATGAGTCAGAATCGACTTGACAGCACTTAACAACAATTACAATAACATTCTCCAACACAGTTACTACATAAGCATTTTTCTAGCAAACTTGTTCAGGTTCTGGCTTATTAAACTTCAGGCCAAGTCATAGCGTTCTTCTCCAGTCTTTTAACAAACTGTATGAGGAAAAGTTGCACTTTGCCTATGAAGAGAATCAACAACAACCAATACAGCAAGCCAAACTCAATGCAACCGAGTGGATTCCAACACATAGAAAGCCTACATAGAATTTCCAAGATTTTTGTTTTAGGAAAAGTTATATTCCCACCACAGAGAATAGAAATTGCAAACTAAAATGAATTTGGCGAATTTGGCCAGGTCAAATAGTTTGCCTATTTGAAAACTTCTTGGCAAAACTTCTCATTCCTCTCCTCCGTAACTGATTGGGTATTTCAGAGGAGATATGTTGCTTTTGATTTTCTGAATAAAGTTGAGTTCAGTTCTTCCAACTGTGTTCACATTGCTTTACTGGAAGTATGGGAAAAATGCCTTTTTTTGCCTTAACTCTGGACTGGAGAAAGCACAACCTTGTCTAGAAGCATGCCAAAAACATGGTTTTATCCATTCCAAGGTATGACAAAATAGTCTCTTAGAAACGTATACTTGCAAGTAGAAATAATACGGAGGCATATATATGTGGAGTCCTGCTGTAGCGCTGCGGGTTAATGCGCTGGACTACAAGGTCTGTTTGAACCACAAAGTCAGCGGTTCAAACTCAGCAGCTGCTCCTCAGAAACCCTATACAGGGTCCCTATGAGTCAGAACCGACTTGATGTCACTTAACAGTAACAGCAACATATATATGTACTTAGAAGTTCACATTAGAAATTATATGCAAAAGAGCAAGACCCTCAACTGGTAGACTGACACATGGTATCAAGAATGGACTCAAACAAGAATTGTGAGGATGGCTCAGGACTAGGCAATGTTTTGAACCATTGTACCTGGGGTCACTATGAATTGCAACCAACCCATAATTGCAATCAACCCAATGGCAACTAACAAAAATAAGATCTTAAGTGATTCCTTCCCCCAAGTTAGGTGCCTTCCGACCATATCAAAATCTTAGATAACTTTCTAAATCTTGGACCAGCAAACATTTCATCCCTTCAAACAAGATGTACCAGACACCTCCTCCCCACCTACTGTATCCACCCACTTCTCCCTCCTCCAGATACCATGGCACATTATTTAGCTTTTTCTTAAATCATGCATCATGATCTACCTTGTGTTAGACCCATCAAGATTTTGTCTCTCAAATGTAGAACTCCTAGAGTAGTGGTTGTTTCTGGGCATGTAGCCAATGGTCTGGATCCAGTTTAGAATTGCCTGGGGAGCTTTTAAAAACTGCCAGCCCTTGGGACTCCATGCTAGACCAGTTGAAGTTAAAGTCACTGGAGGTAGGACCCAGATACCTGCATTACTTTAAAAATCTTTCTGGGTGATTCATAAATGTGGAGAACCACACTGTTAATAGATATTGAAGAAATGTTGACTATGCTATAATTTAACATAACCCCAAATGCAAACTGACCAGTGTACTTTTGCTACGCTGAAGCAACTAACCTACCTCATGTAACCTGTGAAGTTGTTGCATTTTTAAAAAAACGGATACATGGGCTATCTTAAAATATAACTGTTGTTGTTGTTGTTAAGTGCCGTGGATTAGGTTCCAACTCACAGCGACCTTGTACAGAGTTTCCGAGGCTGTAAATCTTTACGTGAGCAGAAAGCCTCATCTTTCTCATGTGGAACTGTTGGTAGTTTCGAACTGCTGACCATGAGGGTAGCAGCCCAACTTGTAACCACTACGCTAAATGGGTGAATAGTTTTAAAGTCTCAGGGGACTTTAAAAAGGGGGCGGGATCTCTGTGTGAACAGCACCTTGGTGGTGGCAAGTATGTAGTGGCCTGGCTGTTGACCTGCATCCTGAGTCATCCTGCTTCTTCCTCACTCTGGTGTTGAACCTTAGGTCAAAGATCCCAAAAACATGGCATGGTACTTGGGAAGGTGATTATCACAAAGGTTCCAGGTGATCCCAGTGGGAAACCTAAGAACCACTGATCTGCAGGTCTGTGGATTGACAATGATATGGGCCTTATATCATAAGCAGTGGCTTTCTTTTTTTTCTTTTTTAAGTTTTTGTTGTGAATTGAGTGATAGTTTACACGGGAGAACATCAGTTTTACACTCATCATTTCATTGCAATGATTACAGTCTCCTCCATGCTTCATCATTCAACAGTATTTGCTTCTATTCCCTTTGTTTTTGTTTTGGGGGGGATGTACACAAAAGCACTCAGGAATATATAATTATTTAAACAACCAAAGGGCACATTCTGCAAGCCTGCCTTCTGGCCGGCAGCACACAGCCTTTCTCTTTCCAGGAGTCTAGAGTCCTCAGCTGCTCTTATCTTTCCACGTGCTCAGCTCTGCCTCCATCTCTGGTGATGCTGCTCTCCTGGATAGGGCCCCAGATCCCGTTCCTTCTCTTCTCTCTTGATGGTCCTAGGGTCCTCTGTTCCTGGGCTGTTAGATTAACCACTCCCCCCTTTTTGTTACAAAACTTCTACCTTTACAGTTGTGACAGTCACAATTAGTCATGATTGAATCATAAGAATCTTATCCCCATCTCCTTTCACCAGATCCGTCTAGACAAGATGAAAACTATTCAGTGGGGATTTATTTTAAGTCATTCCTAGATTGGCCATTGTGTTTGAATGCTGACCACAAGATCAGCATTTCAAACCACTCTGCAAGAGAAAGATGAAGCTGTCTGTTCACTGTAAAGATTTACAGTGTTGGAAACTGTTGTTCCCCTATGTAGTTACAATGAGTAAGAATCAACTTGATGGCAGTGGGTTAGCGTCTAATTTATAAAATTGTACATTATGTAATTTTATTAAATTGCCCCCCCCTTTCCTGAATGATTCATGTTTTTTCAGTTGTTTTTTTTTTTTTTAAACATAGTGCCTTTTATCATCTGAAATTTACTTTTGATGTAAATAAAACTAAACAGAAAAATAAATCTTGCCATTTGGTCAATTCTGATTCATGTTCCAAATAGATGTTTAATGGCCCTAGAAATAATTATTAAATAATCTGTACCTTGCCTTCTGCTACCTTTGTTGTTTTTGTGAAGTGCTATCAAGTCAGTTCTGACTCATAGCGACTCTATAGGATTTCTGAGGAGTGGCTGGTGAGTTTGAACCCCTGACCTTACAGTCCATTGCATATCCTACAGCACCCTGCCAGGACTCCTCTGCTACCTTTGTTGTTAAGTGCCGTCCAGTCAGTTTGACTCATAACAACCCTGTATAGGGTTTCTGAGGAGCAGGTGGTGAACTTGAACTGCTGACCTTGTGGTTCAAATCAACCTGGCAGTCCAGCGCATTAACCCACAGCACCACAAATTCACATCTATAATTTGTGTCTGACCCAGTCTGGTCCACTAATCCTTGTTCTATTCCTGAATCACTTTGCAATTGATATACTGTTTCTATTACCCCAGTTTTAGAGTATGCTTTTATGTTTGTTTAGGCAAAACTTGCCAATTATATTCCATCTTAAGTGTTTTGGGTGATTCATACTCATTTACTTTCCCATATAGATTTAGGAACAAAACAAAATGTCTTTAGAACTTTTATTGGAGTTGCATGGAATCTTTTAGAACAATATTTGGGGTCTTTTTTATTACAGTGCCTTTTAAAAATATTGATCATTATAGTCATATTTTGTGTTTATGACTTAATAGTTCAGTGATAGCCCACAGGATTATAATAAGAATCTCATTTATCAGAATATGAAAGAATTATGACATTTGGTTCATTCCATTTTTTTATAAAAACTTTTTACTGTGAACTGGTTTACAAAACAAATCAGTTTTTTCAATGAACAATTCATACACATTTTGTTTCATGTCATGGATTGTAATCCCCACAATGTAACATCACTGACCCGACTTCCTCCTTGGGTTTCTTGTTTCCATTCTTCCTTCTTTCCTAACTCTTCAGAACTTTGTCCTTGGATAAATGCTGCCTTTTTAATCTCAAATGGTTGATTATTCTAAGGTGTGTATCTCTTTAATGTATTATCTGTTGAAAATTGAGCCAGGGATGGAGCCAGTGGGGGAGTGGGGGGTGACGGTGTTGTGGGGAGTGAGTTCATTTCCAGTCCCGAAGGGTGGCTACAGGTCATGGTCATTCTATTTTTAAATTAGCTATGTTTTCCTCTTTTAAATGACAAAACCATTTCCCCAAGATTTCTTGGTTTTCCTTCTTCCTTAATAGAGAATGCCTTGGACTATTGGGTCATAATTTTCAAGATTCATGACAGAGTTATGGCCATGGGTGCAGAAGCAGCAGAAGTTGGAACTTAGAAATTGTGCTTATAATTAAATACCTACCAGTGGGCCAGTTGTTCAGTGATGTACGTTCTCTTCCTAAATGTTAATAAAAACTACAAGCTAAACTTGCTGCTATCAAATTGATGCCAATAGGGCAGTGTAGAACTGCCCTATATGGTTTTCAAGGCTGTAATCTTGATGTCAACCATTTAAAGAGATAGCATCTGATCAAAAACTGACGGTACTGACGGAAGAAGTCCATGCTGCACTGAAGGCATTGGTGAAAAAAAGGCTCGAGGAATTGATGGAATGAATGTACATTTGAAATCTTTCAACAAACTGATGAAGCACTGGAGACTCACTCATCTATGCCACAATATTTGGAAGGCAGCTACCTGGCCAACTGATTCTAAAGAGAAGTGACCCAACAGGATGCAGAAAGCATTAAATTATCAGCAGTATCATATTCAAGTAAAATTTGGCTGAAGGTAATATAACAGCTGCAACCGTACATTGACAGGAAACTGCCAGAAATTCAAGCCAGATTCACAAGACAACATGGAACTAGGGATATCATTGCGGGCATCAGATGGAACTTGGATGAAGGCAGACAGTACCAGAAAGATGTTAATTAACGTGTGCTCTATTGATAATGCAAAGTTTTTCAACTATGTGGATCATGACAAGTTATGGATCACTTTGCGAAGAATGGATGTTCCAGAACACTTAATTGTGCTCATGAGTAACCTGTTCAGTGATCAATAGACTGTTATCAGAACAGAATAAGAAAGTATGGAATGATTTAAATCCAGGAAAGGTGTATGCCAGGGTTATATTTTTTCACCATACTTACTCAATCTGTATGCTGAGCAAATAATCCAAGAAGCTGGACTATATGAAGAAGAGTGTGGCATCAGGATTGGAGGAAGACTCATTAACAACCTACTATGTGCAGATGATACAACTTTGCTTGCTGGAAGGAAAGAAGAATTGAAATACGTCCTAATGAAGATCAAAAACCACAACTTTCAGTATGGATTGCACTTCTATGCTAAGAAAACAAAAATTCCTCACCATTGGACCGGTAAATAATATAATAATAAATGGAGAAAAGAGTTAAGTTGTGAATGACTTCATTTTATTTGAATCCACTATCAATACTCATGGAAGCAGCAGTCAAGAAATCAAATGACGTATTGTATTAGGCAAATCTGCTGCACAAGACCCCTTTAAAGTAAAGTACCATGGACTTCCAGAAGAACAAACAAATCTGTTGGAAGAAGTACAGCCAGAATGCTCCTTAGAAGTCAGGATGGCCAGACGTCTTTCGTACTTTGGACGTATTATCAGGCTGGACCAGTCCCTGGAGAAAGACATCATGCTTGGCAAAGTGGAGGGTCAGCGAAAAAGAGGAAGGTGCCCCACCAGATGGATTGGCGCAGTGGTAACAACAATGGGTTCAAGCATAAGAACAACTGTGAGTAGAGTTTAGGACCCAGCAGTGTTTTGTTCTGTTGTACATCAGGTTGCTATGAGTTGGAACCGACTGGACGGTCCCTAACAACAACTCAATCTTTAATGGAAGTAGGCTGCTGCCTCTTTCTCCTACAAAACAGGTGGTGGGTTGAAACCACTGACTTTTCACTTAGTAGGCAACCACTAAACCACTGTACAACCAGAGCTCCTTTAAGAAAATATATTGTTGTTGTTGTTAAGTGCCGTCAAGTCAGTCCTGACTCATAGCGACCCTGTAGAGTGTTTTCGAGGAGCAGCTGGTGAACTTGAACTGCCGACTTTGCAGTCCATTGTGTTAACCCACAGTGCCACACCAGGACTCCTAGAAAACATGTTACTCCCCAGTTAAAAGCGGAAGGAGGCAAGAGGTGTTTTATCTAGGATTTTGGATGTTTCTTGCTTAGCAGAATGAAAGATTCAGAAGTGGGAACCAGGCCTCTGCTTCTAATCTTAGTAGAAATAAAGAGTGCCTCCAGGAATCAGATAGTTCTAAAAGTTAAATATACAATATATAATTTTGTACATGTGGCTCTGTAAGATAAGCACTGGACCACATAGTCGGTTTGTACTTTAAGGTCAGCAGTTCAAACCCACCAGTCACTCCTTAGAAACCCTATTCAGAGTCTCTGTGAGTTGGAACTGACTCAACAGCACTTAACAACAACAAAGTGATAGTCCTGGTGTGGTGCTGTAAGGTAAGCACTGAACTGCTAACCACAAGGTTTGCAGCCACTCCTTGGAAATGCTACACAGGGTTGCTGTGAGTTGGAACTGATTTGATGGCACTTCACAACATCAATAACAACAGTAAAGTGATATCCAGATGTATCACCCAAACACAAACTACCATTCAACTCACTGCTGGCTTGTCAGTTCTGATCCAGCGTAACCATAATGGACAGTGTGGAACTGTTCCTTTGAGTTTCCAAGGCTGTGAACTTTTACGGACGCAAACTCCTACATCTTTCTCCCATGGAGCCGCTGATGGGTTCAAACTATGAACCTTTTTGTTAAGCAGCCAACTAGTTTAACCACCTCCTTTTCAAATGTAGTGTTGTTGTTAAATGCTGTTGAGTCAGTTCTGACTCACAGCAACCATGCATAGGGTTTCCGAGGAGCGGCTGGTGGGTTTGAACTGCTGACTTTGTGGTTTGCAGTCCAGTGCTGATCCTACAGTCCCACAACAGGAATATTGTATTGGGCAGTGCTCATTTATGTGTTTGAGCTACGGTTGAAGGACTTCCAGAAAATAAGAAATGCCATTGCTGGATAAAACCTGGTCCATCTCCCCAGGATTCCTGTCATGACTTTCAAGGAAGTTTTATGTGTGAGACTACTCTTTAATCCAAAAGTTTATCTGAACCATGAATAACACACAGGAAATGTCTTGAAGATTCTGGTAATGGGTGAATGTGATATTTTTTCTTTGCATTCATGGATCAAAGTTAATAATTTCCCATCCCTTTGTTTTCTCTTTCCTTAATCATCTTATATCACAGATGATTTTTAATAACTATTTTTTATAAAAGTACTTAGACCATCCTATTTTCTGATAGCAATATAAATGCCAGAGTTAAAGGTGACTGTTTCACCAACCTGCTAGTTAAACAAGTTAGTAAATCTATCGTACTATGAATATAGTCTCAGAAACACAAAGGGAGCATTTTTATTTTACTCTGTCCTATTTGTTCTGCTGTGCTTAAGGTCGCTATGAGTTGGTACCTACTCGATGGCACCCAACAACAACAACAATAGTGTCTTTATGGGTCAAAATGGACTCGATGGCGCAGTGGGTTTGTTTATGTCCGAGAAAATAAGTTACTTTTTCCATTTCTACATTATGCTGCAATGAAATAAGCAAGTATCTATTTTTTTTTGAATGTTGATTTTCTGTTTAAAAGGTTAGACAGTTGCAAGGGAAAAATGCATAGTTAGAAAATTTGCTTGTAAAGCAAAGGATTATTTGTTATGACCGGTTAGGTCTAAAGAGAGGAGAAAAATAACAATTAAATCTTTGTAATATAAAACTGACTTGGAATTCCTGGAACTAATTGATTTCAGTTCTTTGATTCCACATTCACAAGTGGATTTAGATGTCAAGATGGCTTTGCTGGTGATTTCTTTAACACTTTTAAAGAGACAGGCAGTTCTAACTAACAGATGGTTTCAGAGCAGAGAAAAAGAAAGATGCTGTCTTTTTCTAAGTGGTTAATGTTGTTGTTGTTGTTAAGTGCCGTCGAGTCGGTTCCGACCCATAGCGACCCTGTACAGGGTTTCCGAGGGTGTAAATCTTTACGGGAGTAGAAAGCCTCATCTTTCTCCCGCAGAGCTGCTGGTAGTTTCGAACCGCTGACCTTAAGGTTCGCAGCCCAATTCGTAACCACTACACTACCAGAGCTCCTTAACACTAGGCAGGGATGGCATAACAAAAGAAAACCTAAATGCCAGCTCACTTTAGGGAACTTCTAGGTTGAAAAGAGATTTTAGAGACATGAGACCACGCTTGTCAGTTTTGGACGAGAAAGCTGAGTATCAGTGGAGATCAGTTTGGTATAGTTATAAACTTGAGTTTCTTGAGTCCAAATTTGAGGTGTTTTCTTGACTCTTGAATAAGAGCACTGCCCCTCTCCAGAGGAAGTGCCTGGGATAGAACCTGTCTTCTAGGTAGATTATCTCCCCAAATCTCACATTTACTAATTTTTTCAAAAGAGAAAACAGAACCTCATGTGGCTAATAAGTGTGAACTGAGAGCCAAACCTATGGGTCTGTTTACCTTTGCTCTTTTAAAGTCACTTCTCTTTTGCAATGGTCTGCGCTTCACTTAGTTGTTTTTTTCAAATTTAAATAAAGTGCCTTTCGGACTTGGTACCCTGACCAGGGACTGCTCCCTGATTATGCCAGATACCTAGCTTGCCTTTAAGACATTTTATGAAATCCCGACTTTTAAACTATAGACTTGGGTTAATAATAATCTATTAATATTGGTTCATTGATTGTATTAACGGTGTCACAGGATTGTTGTTGTCGTGGTTGTTGTTAGGGGCCATGGAATCCATTCTGACTGTACACAACAACAGGAAACACTGCCCAGTTCTGTGCCATCCTCACAACTGTTGCTGTGTTTGATCCCATTGCCGCTGCCATTGTCTATCCTCTCATTGGTGTTCTTCCTCGTTGTCACTGACCCTCTGTATCACCAAGCATGATGTCCTTCTTCAGGGACTTGTTAGGTGCCGTCGAGTCGGTTCCGACCCATAGCGACCCTGTACAGGGTTTCCGAGGCTGTAAATCTTCACGGGAGCAGAAAGCCTCATCTTTCTCCCGTGGAACAGCTGGTAGTTTCGAACTGCTGACCTTGCAGCTCGCAGCCGATTCGCCCGATTCGTAACCACTACGCTACCAGAACTCCTTTCCTTCCCGATAACATGTCTGAAGTATAGGAAGTCTCGCCATACTGACTTCTAAGGAGCACTTGCTGTATTTCTTCCAACACGGACTTGTTGGTTCTTCTGGCAGTCCACGGTACTTTCAATGTTCTTCTCCAACACAATAATACCATGCAGGATTGTAAATGGTAATCATAGGGGAAACTGAGCTGGAGGGAGGGTGGTATATGGGAATTCTATTTCTGCACAATTTTTCTGTAAACCTAAAATTACTCTAGGAAATAAAGTACAGAAAACTTGCAAAAGCTGAAACCTGTGTAAGGCTGAAACCTATCAGATATGGAAAATGACACCATTTCCTACTAAATCGTAATAGAAAGTAACAACTGCACCCTCTGGAAGGTGGAAAACTTGCATAACCTGGAAAAGAGATGCAGTTAGTCCTATTAAGCCTGGCTCTCACAGGTTTAACTGCATCTACAAGGGGATTTCAAAAAGTTTGGGGAAAAATGGAAGTAAAAGATAGTGGAATTTTTCCACAAACTTTTTTTAAACTCCTGTGTGTATATGTGTGTGTGTGTGTGTGTGTGTGTGTGTGTGTGTAAAAGTTTGGTAATTTAGAAATTTTATTGTTTTCCAAGTAAATTACTTCAAATTATTATGCAAGCTATGGTCATACCTTCAATATGAAAATAGATGAGTTTTTTTGTTTTGTTTTGTTTTTTTAAGCCACTATAGCACTGGACAGCAAGGTCAATTTGAACCGTAAGGTCGTCGATTCAAACTTACTAGACGTTCCTCAGAAACGCTACGCAGGGCCCCTATGGGTTGGAACCGACTGGACAGCACTTAATAATAACAACAATAGCTTTAACATCCATTGATTTTTTTTTTTTTCCTTGCCTTTTAACTGGCTATTCTTTCTGGCTGCTTGTAGTTATTGAATCTAAATACGCTTATTTACAGTGTTCTCAAATACCTGCTGACTGACTCTTCCAAAATAATAATAAAATATTATGAGGCAACTAATTTTAAGTTATAATGCCCAAATAAATTAGAAGAAAAAAGTAGTCAAAAGGGAATTACCTCAGAAAAGACAATTGTTTGCAGTGATAGTGAGTGAGATTTTGAGAGTGAATTTTGTTGAATCGGTTCCAACTTAGTGACCCTGTATAGGGTTTCTGAGAAATGACTGGTGGGTTTGAACCACTGACCATATGGTTCACAGCCCAGTGCTTATCCTACAGCACCACACCAGGAATCCATGAGAATGAATACCCTATCCCAAGTCTCACCTTTTCCTAACAGTTTTCCTCCCAATCCTTTCAATATTCCATGGAAATTAAATGATCTAGAGAAAACATAACAAGAATACAGCCATATGGGGAAAAGCGGGGAAATAATGTTAAGATGCTTGGCTGTCTTTTGAATCTTGGTTTCCCTTGCATACCATTATAAAATAGACACTTAAGAGGGAGAGAAAGGAATAGCCAGAAATACCACCATAAAAAGCTTGTAAATCCGTCTTCTACCTATACCTGATTGGAATACCTAAAATGGGACTACAACATGCCCAGTGAAGGAGGCTTCCTGTGGAGCCTCTGCATTACGTAAGACCATAGGTAGTATCCTGAAAAGCATCCAGAATCTTCAGAGGTGGGAAATTTCCACTTGAAAGGACAAGCACACCAGCCTGGAGCAACTAGAAGAACAGAAAATACTTCTTGAAAGAAAGACCAAGACCCACAGGAAAAATACAAAACAATAAGGGCAGACTGACTGATTACTACAAGAACAAACAAGTTGTTTACCCAGGAGACATAAGGCAAGTGGTCGGGTCCCCTCAGAGCAAACCCCCTTCCAAGACTAAGACTCAGTGGGAATACATGCTCTGATCGGTGTCCATGTTCATCACCCATAAGGGGAAGTGAGGGAAAAACAACAATGAAGCTGAGAGCTAAGCCCTACAATGTTCAATAGACTCCTGTGAACTGGTTGGCCAGCAGTGTTGCAAGACCTGGGGACTCTTCGGCCCAGAGTCAGTGACATAGCCACAGAGAACTGGAGTGGAGAGTGAAGCTTCCAGCTGATAAGAAGAGAGGGCATATGCACAAGAACAACCATACATGCAGCTAATACCCACTTGACCTGGCTTCAATGATTGGATGATCAGAGCTCAACTAGAAGAAGAAGGAAGGGGGTTGGGGAGAAGAGTAATCTGATATAATTTGATGAACTTGCCCTACACCTATGGATGCAGTAGCTCAAAAGAGGGAAGAAATCTCTACAGCGAGAATCATTCCCACCCCTTCCATTCACAGAGTAGACAGGAATGGGCAACTTGGACATTGGCTACCCAAAGTGGGAAGGACTACAAGCAAGAAGTGACTGGTTTGCAAGCTTTCAAGAGGGAACCTAGATCCAGAGGGTGCAGAGGAAGGTAGAATCTCCACTGAGTAGTATCCACTCTGGGCGGGGCTGATGAAAGGAGATACAGATAGGTCTCTTGTGATACAATAGTGAATAATTCTTATCAGAACTGATTGTGAGGGTTGGAAATGTTCTGTAGCAAGGAAGGGAGTGATTAACTTTGCACTCTAAGAGCGGAGGTCCCTGGGACCATCAAGGAAAAAGAGTGGAATGCGGGAACCTACCCAGAGAAGCAGTGATGCCAGAGATGGAGGCAGAATGATGTGGCGAGATGGAGGGGCTGGGGACTTTAGACCCAGAGAGGGAGAGGGCCTGTGTGCTGACGACCGGGGAGCAGGCTTGCAGTGTGTACCCTTTGGTTGGTTGATGATGCATAGAGGGGATTGTAACCATGGCATTGAAACGATATACGATAGGATGAATGTAAAACTAATGTTCTCCCCTGTAAACTATCACATTAAAAAATAATAATAATAAGAATACAGTCATTTTGTAGAAATTTAAATTCAGTGAAGCAAGATTTTATGTGAAAGGTTTACTTTCCTTCATTTTAAGTTAGGCTGTATTTTAAAAGTCTTAATAGAGAAGTCCTTTGATTTGTTAAATATAAATGGGCAAAGGACACTCTTTCCCTTTGGACTTTCAATTTTGCATGGTCCACCCCCTTATGTTTCCACATTGTACCTCTGGTTTGGGGGCTCACATCTGAATATCCTTGGAGCTGAGTATGGAGCGCTGACAGATATGACAATGACCTCTTTGCCCTTTGAAAAAAGATACTTTGCAAATCCAAGTATATTTATATCCATCGAACCATAAGTCCCATTTACATTGAAGTCTGTTATGCATATTTTTATTTTGCATGTGGTATACTCATTTTTCAACTTTCTCCAGTGGAGAATATTTAGAAAATCAAAACAAAACAAAATTGGAAGTGGGGCAAAGGAAAGAGGGGAAATATTAGAAAAGAGAAAGATCAATGGATAAAAAGAAAGAATCCTGGGAGAAGGGAGCTTAAGGACTTACTATTGCCATGAGGTGGTTGTTGAAAGGGACTTTGGCTTGGAGAAAGGTGGCCAACCGAAGGCAATATAACTGGGCGTAGATTGATAACTCCCAACTCCACAGTACACAATATGTCATGGCAAACATTTTCCACCTCAGGGAGCCATTTGGGAAGGAGACTGCAGAAGCTTCCAATTCTTCAGGTCAATTGAACATCTGGTTACAGAACCAAGCACAGGGAAAAGTCTCTCATTACACATAAAACCTATATTCAAGCAGAGTGAACAGCAGTCATTCAGTACAACTACTGTAGAGGAAGACCCTAAAAAGCTCTGTTTATCAAGGAATGATTAAATGGAAGCATTTAGTCTTTGCTTTTAAGATGTATAAAATGTCATTGATTTTTGTTTATTGGGTGCTATCCTTGTTGTCTTTCTGTTAAAATGTTTATGAGATTTTTGTAATTGCACTCTTAGCATTGGTCTTAGCTCAGTGTTTCCCATTGTGGTTGTTGTTGCTGTTAAGTGCTGTCGAGTTGGTTCCTACTCATAGTGACCCTTTATATAGGGTTTCTGAATAGCAGCTGGTGAGTTTGAGCTGCACACCTTGCAGTCAGCAGTCCAGTGTTTATCCTACAGCCACCAGGACTCTAGTTTCCCCCATTGTTGTTGTTAAGTGGCATCCGGTCGGTTCCGGTTCATAGTGGCCCTATATAGGGTTTCTGAGGAGCAGCTGGTGAGCTTGAACCGCAGATTTTGCAGTTCATACGTAGTGGTTACGAATCGGGCTGCAAACCTTAAGGTCAGCGGTTCGAAACTACCAGCCGCTCCGCGGGAGAAAGATGAGGCTTTCTACTCCTGTAAGGATTTACACCCTCGGAAACCCTGTACAGGGTCGCTATGGGTCGGAACCGACTCAACGGCACTTAACAACAACAACAACAACCGACTTTACAGTCCAGTGCATTAACCCACAGCACCACACCAGGACTCCAATTTCCCCACATAGCAACCTGGATTCTTAGCCACAAGGGTTTTCAGAAACATTGCTTCCCTTCCTGTGGTAGGTGCTGAGCACATCTGAGGAATGGAATTGCTTCAGTGTTTCAAGGAGAGAGCTTAGGGGGAATTGGTCTAAAGCTACAGAGAAAACAATTTTCTCTGTGCTTCCCACTTCATAAGTCAGCAGACCACATCCCTTTAGCAGACCACATCCCTTGATGTTGAGTGCTGTGTAGTCAGTTCTGACTCATAATGACCGTCTACAGGGTTTCCGAGGAGCGACTGGTAGGTTTGAACCACTGCTTATCCTTCAACATCACTCATAGATCATAATAAATATAGTTCTCTCTCTGGCCAACAATTTGAAAAGAATAGAGAGTTTTCCAGGGACAGATCTTGTTGTTGTTGTTAAGTGCCGTCAAGTAGGTTCCGGCTCATAGCGCATCCTGTATAGAGTATCCAAGGAGCAGCTGGTGAGTTTGCATCACCAATCTTATGGTTAGCAGTCCAGTGCTTATCCTACAGAGCCACACCAGGACTCTAAGGAGTCAGGAATTTACTGTGTGTTAAAGAAGACATTTCAACTCAGATACCAAAAGAAAATTTCAGCACTGACCTAGTTTAAGTGGCTGTTTTGTTTTGTTTTGTTTTTTTAATTTCTGTTAGTGAAAATAGAAATTTGGTTGTAAGTAGAAAAGGCTATCAAATTCCTAAGCAATCTATTAAATTTTCAAACTTAAATAAAATCCCACATTCTTTGACTTACATTGCAATTATTGCTACTGGGCAACTTTAGTTGCACCTAGGAGCTGGATCTGCAAATACCACGAGGTTTATTTTCTTCCGGAGGATTTTGCCTGATTAATTTACACTCTCAGGTGACATTTTTCAGTTGAGTAGAAGAG
Organism: Chrysochloris asiatica; assembly: GCF_000296735.1. NCBI lineage: Eukaryota > Metazoa > Chordata > Mammalia > Afrosoricida > Chrysochloridae > Chrysochloris > Chrysochloris asiatica. The sequence continues at coordinate 11,719,669 of NW_006408522.1, forward strand.
GGATAAAAATGAGCTTAATGTAACCACATTCGCCACATGGTGGATGGAGAAACAGAGGGAGTGTGTTTGAGTGTCTTGCCATAGTGCTTAAGTGAAGATGTTTCTAAGTTTAGGATTTACTTTGTCCCATAAGAACATTATGAGCAAAATATTTTATATTATAGTTTGCATGTTCTTTTACATCTAGTACTATAGGCTAAGTCTCTCTTTTTCTGCCAAGTGTGTGAAATTGTTGAGCAGAATAAAATCACGTGCTTTACATTATGAGAGTTCTATCTGATGCCTGTTCCTATTTAGAGAAGTCATCATTGAATTCATCATTGGTCATTATTGTTGTTAACGTTCACCATTGTTGTTATGCCATCGAACTGGTTCCAACTCATAGCGACTGTGTCTAGGGTTTCCAAGAAGCAGCTGGTGGGTTTGAACTACTGGCCTTGTGGTTTGTAGTCCAGTACTGATCCTAGCTCCACACCAGGAGTCCAGTCATGGATAGCACACTCCTTATCTGAACAAAATTGGCTTCGACATAATTGCCTAACTTTATGTGTTTTATTTTAATACTTTGCTTGTCCTGGTGGGGCACTGCAGGATAATCGGACCGAAAGGCCGATTGGAACCGCGAGGTCAGCGGTGCAAACTCACCGGTCACTCCTTGGAAGCCCTTTACAGGGTCACTATGAGTCAGAACTAACTACACGGCACTAGACAACAACATAAGGGGATGAGGTCGGCCCAGGATCGGGCAGTGTTTCATTCTGCTGTGCCATAAGGTAACTATGAGTCGGTACCAACTCGACGGCACAAAACAACCATAACAACATACTTTAAACATGTTCCGTGACAGTTTGGACTATGGAGCCTTGTTTTGAGTCCTGGCTCATGTGGTTTGGGAGCAATTCCCACCTGTAAGACCTCCTAGAGTTGTTGTAAAGATCTAATGAAAGAAATAAAGTAGCTGGAACTGTTTTGAAAACAGTAAGCAATTTAATAATTTTCAGAGGATGTAAGCATTGTTGTTAGGTGCCATCAAGTCGATTCTAACTCACAGTGGCTCAATGTACACTAGAACAAATGATGTCCAGTCCTATGCGTTATGTAAGCATAGATTTGCTCTAAAAACTAGTGGTTCTTGGATGTGCTGTATGAATCACTCGAGGGATCATAGAATTTTCCAGATGGTCCAACAGCTGTCCAGAATTCAAATCCTATTAAAAATGCACAGTTTTGAAAAGAAAAGCCACTTAGCAGAGCATTTTACGATCTAGAATGAACGAAACATAAATTAAGTGTATATTTTTTAATCTAGGAAAAAATTCCAAGTTTTCATTTTGTTTTGGGTATTTGTGTTGTATGTATAGCCAGGGAAGCGACAACCCTTATGTCTTATGTGTGCCCAGAATATCCCACCCCAGACCTCTGGGAAGGTGAGAAGGCGGCAGAATCACATGTGCAAACAGCGTTGTGTATGTTCTCACACTTGTATCATCGATCCACATAAATTAGGGCCACATCATTGTTTATAATGCTAAAGGTTCTTTCCCACCATTCTCAGTGGGAGTCATTCGACTTTATTAGGTTGGAATAAATCACGGCTGCCCTAGTTTGTTGGTCGAACAAGTGCTCTGACTATTTAGTTGTGATCATTCTTTTCTGGGTGATGGGGTGTGTGATGGTTAATTTTATGTGTCCACTTGGCTAGGCTTTGAATTCTCAGTGGTTTGGCAGAGACACTGGACTGGTTATGAGGAGCTCTGGTGGTGCAGTGGTTAAGTGCTTCGCTGCTAACCAGAAAGTCAGACACTGGGATCTACCAGCTGTTCTTCGGGAGAAAGATGTGGAAAACTTTTTCTGTTAAGATTTCCAGCTGTGGAAACCCTCTGGGGGCAGTTCTACTCTTGAGTTGATCGCTGAGTTGGAATCAATGTGACAACGGTAGGTTTGGTGTGATGCTGTGGATTAATGCTCTGGACTGCAAAGTTGGCTTGAACCACAAGGTTGGCGGTTCAAGCTCACCAGCTGCTCCTCGGAAATCCTATACGGAGTTGCGATGGGCCAGAATCAGCTCATCAGTACTTAACAACAACAGGTTTGGTTGGTTGGTTGGTTTGAACTGGTTGCTGTTTTACAATGTCATGTGACTGAAAAAGGAGTTTCCTTAAGCGCTGTGAGTTACCTCCAGAAAAATGGCTATTTTGGCAGAGTGTGCTCTCACTCTTGAATCTGAGCTCTTCTTATCACCTGACCCACGAATCTTGGGAGGTAAATCTGCAGAAGTCTCCATCCTGTTGCAGGTTTTGCATTTTCCAGTCCCCCACAATCTTGTGGGCCAGCAGAGATTTCCAGCCTGCCACCTGATCATCAGATTTGGGACTTGCCAGCCCCTACAATTGTACGATCCATTTCCTTGGAGTAAATCTCTCTCCATATATGTATACCTCACTGATTTTGCTTCTCTAAAAGAACCCAAATTAAGACAAGGTATAACGTAGCTTAAATGCAAGTCCACTAGAATCTCTTAAGTAGCTAGGAACATGCATGTAGACCTTGAAGAAATCGAGGAGCAAGCCTGGCCATCAGGTGACTGATCATGGGACAACTTCACAAGCAGTGCTGGATGTGGAAGCCAGTGGTTTTATTATTATTATTATTCATATCCAACACAGATCTGTTGATGCAAAAAGCATGTTTCCTGATGTGGCCACTGAATCATCATTTGCTTCTTTTAAAATCTTGCATTCTGATGGTTCTTGGCAGATCATACCTCATCCTGCAGCCTCACATGCTTGCCAGTGAAGTGTCTGAAAGTGGTTTCAAGTAATTTTAACAAAGTCTTTGATGATAGTCCACCTTTTAAGTATATACCAAGAATGGTACATAGAACCATCAAACTGTGCCAACCCTTGTTCTCTTTTCTTTAATTTTAATTCAAACACACGCCCCTTTTTTAAATAATAAAAATATAAAATCATAAACGGCACAAGGAATGAATAAAGATTATTCTGAGTGGGGTTGAGGCCCACGTAAATGCCCTTCTCTTCATAGCTGGGCCCATTGTAGTGTGAGTAATCTCTCTGATTCAGTCTTTTGATTACATTATATTTTTCTAATAAATGATCTTGACGGCCCTGAAAAATCTTTATACTAATGTTGTTGTTAAGTGCCGTTGAGTTGGTTCCAACCCACAGCGACCCTGAACAGGGTTTCCGAGGCTGTAAATCTTTACAGGAGCTGAGAAAGCCTCATCTTTTTCGCACGGAGCAGCTGGTAATTTCGAACTGCTAACCTTGAGGTTTCCAACCCGATTCATATCCACTACGCTACAGATAAGTTCATGAAAAGGTCCTCAGTAATATTCTCGGCAAGGACAGGCTGGTAGATATGTGTTTTGATTTGTTTGCAATAAACTTCCTTTGACTGAATAGTAATGCTCTAGGTTTCTGAATGTGTCACCCATAGGTGACACGTATGGGTGTATGGAGCAAAATCATCAAGGCTCAGATAAATAATCCTAATAGTCAATGTTAAAGAGCTGTCAAGCGTTCCTCAATTCCCGCCTATTTTTGACCCTGCTAGATTGGAGTCCTGGTGTGGTACTGTGGGCTAATGCACTGGTCTGCAAAGTCATTTGAGCCGCATGGTCCGTGGTTCCAGCTCACCAGTTGCTCTTTGGAAACCCTATACAGGGTCGCTATGGGTTGGAACCGACTCGACGGCACTTAACAACAACAGATTGCCCCTGAATGCCTGGCCATATGACTACAAGGAGCTGCCTGACTCATTGCCAAGTAGTTTCTGTTTAGTCTTATTATGGAGACTAACTCGGTTTTGGAGAGTACTTGGATGAAGTTAGTGGCAATTTTATTGCTACCATCTGATTCTACTTTGGGACTGAAGCAGTTTCTGCCACTTTGTCACCATTGGGGGCGGGGGGATGTTGTTACTGTAGTGGAAAGAGATGACATTTGGTAGCATTTTCCTATGTTTGTTTCTGAGAGAATGTAAAACAGTCATATTTTGAAGAGTAAGGCATTCTGTTGATGTTGATGAGTCCTGAGGCATCCATTACTTACACTAATTTGAAATTATGCTGCCCATCATGAGAATCCGTGAAATGAAATCACAGAAAGTGTGCAGCCAGCATCTGCTGAGATCCTTCCTGGCACTGCTCCATCTTGGTCTTATAATGCCACTAGGCTATAGGAGCTCTGGTAGCGTAGTGGTTACGAATCGGGCTGCAAACCTTAAGGTCTAGCGGTTCGAAACTACCAGCCGCTCTGCAGGAGAAAGATGAGGCTTTCTACTCCTGTAAAGATTTACACCCTTGGAAACCCTGTACAGGGTCGCTATGGGTCAGAACTGACTCGACGGCACTTAACAACAACAACAACAAGGCTATAGGCTTTATGGAGGCAGAAAGCCTACCTGTCTAATTGGCCACATTTTCTCCGGAACTTGGGATCTGGCATACATCGGGTCCTCCTTTTGTTAAAATAACTAACTGAATGAATCAACCAAGTATAAAAAGAGGCCTTGGAGTGCTGCAGAAATAGGTAGCTCCCATAAATAGTTGCGCTTTGTGTAGGGCTTTCTGTTGGTGCGTGTGCTTTTTGAGGCCCAGAATATATTAGAGAAAATCCCCATCAGACTTGTCATGTGATGCTCATTTGCTTATGACACAGTGGATGGAATAAAGGTGTCCTTTCTCAGCCTAGTAGCGTACGTCTCCTGTTGTCATATGTTTCCTGTTGCACCTTGAGCAGCACTGTCACCTACATTTTGTCCCTTTGTTACTGCTGTTCTCCACTACCCAGAGATTCCCGATATCGGGGAACATTTAGATTATTGCCATTTTTGTCAAACGCTCTTGCTACAGTTCCTATTGATTGGATTCTTTGAGTCAGGATTACTTGTTCTTAGGGTACACACATAGAACACTTTGGGAGGACCTCCATAAGTGACCTCCAGAAGGATTTTTGCCTATTTATATGCTCAACATGGCTATATAAGGGTGGAGAGTTACGAAAATAAGGAGGATATTGTTTTGCAGCTACTGAGGGATAATTCCAAGTAACTGAAAAATGTTAATTGCCTATGTTGTTGATGTTGTTAAGTGCTGTAGAGTTGGTTCCCACCCATAGCGACCCTGTATAGAGTTTCCAAGGAGCAGCTGGTGGGCTTGAACCAGCAGCCTTGTGGTTTTAACCAGCTTTGCAGTCCAGCACATTGACCCACAGCACCACCCCAGGCCTCCCCATAGCAGGACCCACAGAGACAGAAATAGATATGCACATACCCATATTCACATAGCCAAAAGATGGAGCCTGCCTAAAGGCCCATCAACAGAAGAATGGTTAAACAAACTTTGATAGTCAGATATATTACCCAACATTGAAGAATAATGATGAATCTGCGAAACACCTCAGAAAATATTCATGATCCTGGAGGACATTGTGCTGAGTGAAATTAGTCAATCACAAAAAGACAAATACTGTATGAGACCACTGTTGTGAAAAGTTAAGAAAATATTTTCTTGCTAAAAGAAACGGTCTGTGATGGTTACTAGACTCCTGGTGTGGTGCTATAGGGTCAGCGCTGGGCTGCAAACCACAAGGTCAGCAGTTCAAACCTACCAGCTGCTCCTCAGAAACCCTATACAGGGTCGATATGAGTCAGAACCGTCTCAACAGCACTTAACAACAACAACACGGCTAAGTTAATGGATGAATATAACTGATTTATTCAGTCAGGAAGTCTCTTAGATTTCCACACTCTTCCATGTTACCTGGACATATTTCCAGAGGGTTTCAGAGGAGGAAAAAAGCTCTCTTTTTCCTGTAATAATATACTAGTTTCAAAGTACTTACTTACCTAAATGGCAGAAGCCTAAGAATTCAAGAGAAATATGACATTTCTTAGTGGATTATACTTAGGTTTGTTACTAAGCAACAACCACCTAGTGAGATTACTGTGCATGACCAGCTCAAATAAAAAGACCTCCAAGTGTTCATGGAAATGAAAGAATCCCCCAGATCAACCCTTCCCTCCTTTTTCATGATTATAAAGTGGGGAACTGTAAGGGTCAATGCGGTGACCACAGAGAACTCGGACACTGTATTCACAGTTATGGGGTTTATTAGATTAGAGGTAGTTAACAGGATCCAATGCAGAATCTGCAAATGCTCAGAGAACATTTCTTCCAGTCAGGACAACCTCTCCTCAGCCATGCCCACAGGCAGGACTCTCTGCCGTATAAGTTACAGAACTCTTTTTTAGGGATGCCGATAAACGACCACAGGACACACCACTGCACTGTGAGCCTCAGCCTGAAGGCACTAGGCTCTCACTCTGTGGCTCAGCAAACCTACCTAGCTCCCCTAGTTACGTGCTTACAGGAACCCCACTCTGCAAGTAAGTCTCCTGCTCAGTCACTCAGCTTTCCTTGCTTCTTGGACTGGAAAGCTCCCTGCTGCTCTGCCTTGGGCTCTGGCTCTTGGTTCTGCTGCTGCTGGTCCTTTGCCAACTCCTCCAGTGTCACAACTTTCCAGTGTGTTGGAAGGAGGTTCAATGCTCAGGGAGCTCGGGGTCCAGCACTCCACTCCTGGTTCTAATTCTTTGATAGCAGTAAGATTCTTCCTTTCTGTTTCTGAGATAGCTCATTTTATACCCACATTAGAATTTCAAGTTTTTAACAATCACAATGAACTCTGTTAACATCCAGCTGAATCTTATCATCGTGTCAATATCTTCTTACACCTTCTCTTACCCCTACCCATTCAGAAAAGAGTCATTTGGTGGGAGGTATAAAGACTTAAGGCTAGAAGAGACAATAAGTAATGCATTACCCCACAGAGACCCTGTGGTCAGTAGAATGAAACCTTGCTTTGTCCATCTCTTTGGGATCTTCCTCTTTTCTCGTTGACATGATGTCCTTCTCCAGGGACTGGTCCCTCCTGACAACATGCCCAAAGTATAAGAGATGCTCAGGAACCGACTCAATGGCACTTAACAACAACAACAAAGGTGCATTCTGGTTGAACTTCTTACAAGAAGACGTTCAATATTTTCAATATTCTTTGCAAACACCTTAATTCAAATGCATCAATTCTTCTCAGGTTTTCTTTATTCACTGTCCAGATTTCACATGCATATGAGGAGATTGAAAATACCATGGCTAGGTCAGGTGCCCCTGAGTCCTCATAGGCCTTTGCTCTTTAACACTTTAAAAGATGTCTTTTGCAGCAAAAGCAGGCTGCTGCTTCCTTGAGTGTTGATTGTGGATCCAAGCAAAATGAAGTCTTTGACAACTTCATTCTTTTCTGCATCCGTTGTTGTTGTGAAGTGACATTGAGTCGGTTACAACCAATAACAACCTTGTATAGGGTTTCCGAGGAGCAGCTGGTGAGCTTGAACCACCGACCTTGAAGTTCAAACTGCTTTGCAGTCTGGCATTAACCCACAGAGCCACACTAGGATTCCTTTCTCCATTTAAGCATGATGTCATTTATTGGTCCATTTGTGAAGATTTGTGTTTTCTTCACATTGAGGTGCAATCCATACCCTAGCAAGATTATGTACATTCTCCCCCACCCCCAAATGTGACACTAAATTGTTACGTAAAATTCAGATTGTGGATGATATGAGGTATTATAATTTGGGACTCAAATTTCCTTTCAACTCAACCTTTCACCTTCTTTTCGGGCCTGGGAAGGTGACTGGCTGATAATATTTACAGATTTCCCCATTAAGACGTCATTTGAGGTTAACATTGACAATTGGATTGCTTACAATCAATAGAAGAGGGGTTCTGTTCCACCTCCCCATCTCATCCTAAAATATAGCTCCAGAGTGTTCCTTTTTTGACTCAATAAACCAAACAACCCAAGTCACTGCTATCTAGTTGATTCCCATTCATTCAATCATACAGGACAAAGTAGAACTGCTGCTTTGGGTTTCTGAGACGGTAAATCTTTACAGAAGCAGACAGCCTCATCTTTCTCTGGGAGAGTGGCTGCTGGATATTTGAACTGCCAACCTTGAGGTTTGCAGCCCAACACTTAACTCACTGCCCACTAAGGCTCCTTTCTGATTCATTGTTGTTGTGGTGGCTGTTACGTGCTATCGAGTCAGTTCTGACCCACAATAACCCTGTATAGGGTTTCCAAAGAGCAGCTGGTGAGCTTGAACCGCCAACTTCGCAGTCTGGCGCATTAACCCACAGTGCCACACCAGGACTCCTTTTGACTCATTGCTGACCTCTAATTCCACATATGGAGTCCTGGTGTGGTGCTGTGGGCTCATGCACTGGACAGCAAAGTTGGTTTGTATTGCAAGGTCAGTGGTTCAAACTCACCAGACGCTCCTCAGAGCACTCCTCAGGGTCGCTATGCGTCATGACCAACTCGACAGCATTTAGCAACAACAACAATTCCACATATCAGTGCTCTTCCATTAACTCAAGGATGTGCTTCTTCCAATTGTAGATGGGGGTTTGAAAAGAAAGGTGATTGTGATTTAGAAAGTCTATCACTTCTTCGGATTTTTCAATCTCTCCATAATGCTTCCACGATACAGGTGAGCACTGTGCAAGACTGCTCTTCTACCTTGTAAGAATTTGTCCTTCTACATCAGATTCAGCAAACATTTTCTGTAAAGGACAGATAATAAAAGTGTTTTAAGCTTTATAAGCCATTCAGTCATAATTTCTCAATTGTGTCATTGGAGAGCAATTACCATTCCTGCCATTGGAGAGTCATTGAATGAGTCATCAATCATTGAATGAGTGAGGCAATGTTCCAATAAAACTTTATTTATAAAGATAAGCAATGAGCCTGATTTGGGTATGGGCTATAGTTTGCCAAGCTCTATTTTACAGCATTCCTTCAGAGATAGGACAGATGCACATATAATATTAAATTTGTTAAATAAATGGAATGCAGAATGCAATTGCAAATACTTGATAGTTGACTCAAGGATATATTTTTAAAACAGTTTCCTTAGGAATTTATTTACAAAAGCTGTACTAACATAATTTTCTGTTCTTCCTTAGACTGTGTACCTATAGATTGAATTAACAAAAGCTTGGCAATAGATAACAGGCATATACTTTGGGAATATTTGGAGATATTTACTTTCCTCACGTAATTACTTTCCACACTTCGTTTAACATTTTTTACATTGCTCTGCCATTTTAAATGAACACAACCGACCTAATGCCAACTGTGTACCACCGTCAGAGCTGGAAGCTATGATAGAGGAAGAGTAAGTAAGCAAGGGCTAGTGGGCTAGTGGAGGGAGATTGACCTTAAATGATCCTTAATGTCAACATTCAGTACCTTGGGAAGCCGTTGCTCCTTGATTTTTAAGAGCTTCAATTACAGCACTTTGATTTTTAACCTTAAGAAAATTCTCCTTCAACCCTTTGCAAGCCACGTGGAATATCTATTACTGCTTAGGAATTTGCTGTGGTTTTTCATTGATTGAGGCTCCATCCAGACTCTGGAATATGTATTAATTTATCTGGGCAGAGAGCGCTGGAATCCACATGAAGAATACAGTGAATTTAATGCTAAAGCAGAATATAAAAGCTGGGAACGACTAATTCTTAAAAAAAAAAAAAAGAACCGTCAGCATTCATGAATATTGCATTCCAAGAGGGTATTTTGCAGTTTGCTTTTGAAAGCATCAGGTCCTCTGACTGGTTTCCCATTTTAAAGTGAGGGTTTGTTCTTTTTTTCCCATGAACAATATTTGTGTAGAGTCATTGGTAAATTATTAATTGCATTCCAGTGTTTCGTGTTTAAAATACCAATCCGCCCTGTCCATGGGGATTTGACCTCACGCTGCAATCAGCAGAGGGTTCTGGGAAGTGGGAATAACTGTGGTTTGCATTTTTAAAGATCTTAAGAGAAAATAAAAATCTGTCATTGTGGGCTGTTGGCAGCGTCCATATCTAGTCATATAGTGCCATGAACTTGGAAGCAACACTAATTTTGGGAACATTTGGGTGGGCTTTCCCCACCCCCATTCACTTTCCTCTCTGCTGTGCAGAGATCCTAGAATGTCCTTACAAGTATTCCTCCAGCTATTTGAAACTGTGTCAAAATCTCGGTTTGGAATGTTTATATTCTGACTCTTTTGGTCCATTTTCCTCCAGTGGTGTACATTTTGGGTCAAAGAGCTCTCTGGCACTAGTATCGTAGCCTGATTCCACCACTTTGTAGCTTCAGCTTTCAAAGTTACTGATTTAGTGGTGCCTGGCATGTAGTAGGAGCTGAATAAATAGTTATTAAATATTTATACTATAAATACTCACTGCAGGACAGTGAGCCGCAAGATTGGTGGTTCAACTCTACCTGCCACTCCTCGGAAACCCTATACAGGTTGTTAAGAGTCAGAACCGACTTGATGGCACTTAGCAACAACGTAACCACTCAGTAAATGGAGTCCTGGTGTGGTGCTTAGGATAAGCACTGGATTGCTAACCACAAAGTCAATGGTTCAAAACCACCAGCTGCTCCTTAGAAACCCTCTACAGAGTCTCTATGAGTCAGAACTGACTCAACAGCACTTAACAACAACTCAGTAAATATTATTTATTACTATCATTATTACGAATTGGGCTGTGAACCGCAAGGTCAGCAGTTCGAAACCACTGGCTGTTCTGTGGGAGAAAGATGAGGCTTTCTGCTCTCATAAAGATTTACAGCCTCGGAAACCCTGTACAGGGTCACTATGAGTCAGAACCAACTCCACAGCACATCACCACCACCACCACTGTCATTATTAATAATAATATTCTCATACTTCAACTCATGACTCCTTTGAATTCAAGCCCCTCTCTTTTCCTTTTGTCAATGAGAATAGTTTCCTTTATGAATCACCTATGATGTTGTCAATAATTGTTATTGTTAAGTGTTGTTGAGTCAGCGACTCTGTATAGGATTTCCAAGGAGCAGCTAATGGGTTTGAACCACCGACATTGTAGTTAGGAGTTCAGTGCTTATCCTACAGTGCCACACCAGGAATCAATAGAGTTCTGGAGTTCAAATCTTGCACTCAGCCCCTGCCCTCCCATGAGCTGTGTGCAAAGTTACCTAATTTGGGGGAGGTAATTTCCTCATCTGTACATTGGAATAATAATGCCCTCTTAGAGAGTGTTGTTGCTTGTCACAAGTGGCCAGATTTCCTCTCTACAGTGATGAAAACATCTGTGTTGTGACCAGGCTCATCTTGGAAGAGCTAGCCTTGTGTATGTCCTGAAACTTCCATCACATACTTTTATGAACTACTACTAGCAGTACTTCACATAATGTGAATTGGAGACCAACTACCACACCATATCTGGGAGCCACAGGGATCGTAAAGCTGAAGTTTTGGACACTTCCTCCATATCTCTTTGGTTCAACTGTGTGTTCAGTCACCCACCAATTAAAGTCATTTCTTTTTCAGAGTTTACCAAAATTCTTAATAGTTTGCATCTGGGAATGGATCGAGTTCTCTTTGCTCCTGCAGACTCTTCCAGTCTCAGCTTTCTCTGGTAGGTAGCAGAGGAACAAATAGAGGGCCACTTACCCAGTGCAAGTAAATGTACTCCTACCTCCTGGTGTCTTTGGTTTGAACAAAAGTTAGATGCACTCAACTCAGCTACCACCTGGGGGTGAACCTTCTCTCACCCTCCCTGCTGAGGCTTCTGTCTCCTGGCCCTGTGCCTGCTGGGTAGAATGTGATGGAATCAGGAACCGTGCCACCATTACAGCAACTGCTGCGTAATGCATTCTCACTACCCAGTCCTGTATTCCTCAGAGAGGTAGGAGCCCCTCTGTGTGGTTTTGCAGTCTTTCCTTCTGTAGTGCAAGAGGCCCACACTTCCACGCAGGCTCTTGGATTCACCACCTTTTTTTTCTCAGGCAGCTCCCACAGTAGTGGAGAGGGAAGAAGAAGAGTCTCCATGTAGCTGCATTCCCTTGCTGCTGGTGTAGAGTCTCAGCCTAGCCCAGGGATGTGTCTGGAAAGAGCAGCCAACACAGCCTTTCCTTAACTTCACTGTTTTCCTCACCCTTAGCATCCAACCACCAACAAATCATATCATTGAATGTATATAGAATCTGACAGTTGTACATCACTCCATAGCTGTCATCCTAATTCAGGTACCACCATTTTTCACCTAAACAGTAAATTGTTTTGTTGTTAAGTGCCGTCAAGTCGGTTCCAACTCATGGCCATGTTGTTGTTGTGAAGTGCCATTCAGTCAGTTCTGACCCATAGCGACCCTGTATAGGGTTTCCGAGGAGCAGCTGGTGAGCTTGAACTGCCAACCTTGCAGTTCAAACGGCCTTGCAGTCTGGCGCATTAACCCACAGTGCCATGCCAGAAGTCCACTCGTAGCCGTAGACTACTCCTAATGAGTGTCTTTGAGTCCATGTTTGCCCTCCTGCACACCTTTCACGAACCACAAGGCAGTGATACTTTTAAAGTGAATTAAGTGCAAATATTTATATAATGCTTATGATGTAATCCTTCCAGAGATTCCTCCCATCTGTAGTTGGTAGAAAGAATACTAGAAAATGACTTGGAAGCATAGGTTGCAGTTCAGAATCTATAGAGGTTCAGAGTCAGTACAATAGCATATAAAGCAATATCTGGGCATTACAAAATGCACACTGAGAGGTAAGTAGGCATCCATATGACAAAGTCCAGTGGCGAGGTTTCATTGTAGAGGGTGGATGGCAAAGTGCTTGGGATCATACAAGGATCAGGAAGAGCTGTGTCCTCAGTGGAAGAGTCTTATAAGGGAATGTGATGTCATTGTTTCCTGAGTTCATTCTCCTACTGAGAACCTACTCAATAAGCCCCAACCAGGTCCCAGCCCCTTAGTGTGAGCGGTGCATATAACAGAGAGCCTGACAGCTGGCTCTCAAGACCTTCCTAGTCTCCTCTTCCCTTGGGACCCTGAGTTGCTTCTAATGTTTATAACCATGGACTAGTTTTTGTTACAAACATTTCTTTACATTCACTAGAGAGGAAGGCAATCAAGATGCATTGGTAATTACTGGAGATTGAAATGTAAAGGATGGAAAATACCACCGTGGTGAAGATCCCATGATAGAATTTTACAAGACTAATGACTTGTTCATTGAAATCCTTTTATTGAACAGCATAAAAGATGACCATACACATGGACCTAAGCAGATGGCATACCCAGAAATCAAATTGACTACATCTGTGGGAAAAGCTCTATATCACCAGCTAAAGCAAGACCCAGGGCAGGCTGTGGAACAGACCATAAATTGCTCATATTCAGGTTCCTGGCTGAAGCTGAGGACATTAAAACAAGACCACGAGAGCAAAAAATTGGCCTTGAACATTTGTTGTTGTTAAGTGTCGTCGAATCGGTTCTGACTCACAACGACACTGTATGGGGTTTCAGAGGAACGGCTGGTGAGTTTGAACCACTGACTTTGCATCTCAAAGCGATTGAGTGCTTATTCCTATAGTGCCAGACCAGGACTCCCACCTGAATTTAGAGATCATCTCAAGAACGGATTTGATGCATTAGACACTAATGACCAAAGACCAAAAGAATTATGTGATGACATTAAGGACAATACAGGAAAAAAAACAAGAGAACATTAAGAAGACAAGAAAGAAGGAAAGGACCAAAATAGATGCCAGAAAAGATCTTGCTCTCCAGCATAGAGATGCTAAAGCAAATGGAAGAAATAAGGAAGTGAGGAACTGAACAGAAAATTTCAAAGGTCAGCTCAAGAAGACAAAGTCAAATATTACAGTGAAATGTGCAAAGATCTGGAGTTAAAAAAACCAAAAGAAAAGAATATGTTCAGCATTTCTCAAACTGAGAAAACTAAAGAAAAAATTCAAACCTCAATTTGCAATATTAAAGGATTCGATGGCCAGAAGCATTGACTAATGTAAAAAGCATTAAGAGAAGATGGAAGGAATGCACAGAGTTAGTGTACCAAAAAGAAATGAATGATGATCAACCATTTCAAGAGGTAGCATATGATCCAGAGCCAATGGTACTGAAGGAAGAAGTCCAAGGGGGCACTGAAGGCATTGGCAAAGAACATGGCACAAGGAATTGATGGAATATAAATTGGCATCTTTCAACTACCTGATGCAGCACTGGAGGCACTCACTCATCTATGCAAAGAAATTTGGAAGACAGCTACCTGGCCAACAATATGAAAGAGATCCATATTTCTGCCCATTCCAAAGAGAGGTGAGCCAATGGAATGTGGAAATCATCAGACAATATCATTAATATCACATGCAAGTAAAATTTTGCTCAAGATAATTTTTAAATGACTGAATGACAGCAACAGTACATTGACAGGCAACTGCCAGAGGTTCAAGCTAGATTCAGATGAGGACGTGGAACAGGGATATCATTGGTGATGTCTGATGCATCTTGGCTGAAAGCAAAGAATACCAGAAAGATGTTTACTTGTTCTTTATTGACTATGGAAATGCTTTCAGTTGTGTGGATCATGACAAGCTCTGGATAGCTTTGCTGAGAATGGGTATTCCAGAACACTTAATTGTGCTCATGAGTAACCAGTATGTAGATCAGTAGGCAGTTGTTCACACAAAAGGGGATACTGAATGATTGAAATCAGGAAAGGTGTGTGCCAAGGTTGTATTCTTTCAACATACTTACTCAATTTGTATGCTGAGCATATAATCTGAGAAACTGGATTATATGAAGAAGAAAGTGGCATAGGATTGGAGGAAGACTTACTAACAACCTGTGGTATTAAATGACACACAACCTTTCTTGCTGGAAGTGAAGAGGACTTAAAATACTAACTGATGTAGATCAGCGAGCACAGCCTTCAGTATGGGTTGTATCTCAATGTAAAGAAAACAAAAATCATCACCACTAGACCAATAAATAACGCAAGGATGAATGAAAAAAGACCAAAGTTGTCAAAGACTTCATTTTGCTTGGATCCACTGACAACACTCAGTTAAGAGAATTCATGTGGTGTTTTGCATTAGGCACATCTGCTGCACAAAACCTCTTTAAAACAGTGAAAAGTAGAGATGTCAGTCAGTTTGAGGACTAAGGTGTACCTGACCCAAACCATGGTACTTTCATATGTGAAAGTTGGGCAATGAATATGGAAGACCGTAGAATTGATGCATTTGAGTTAGGATGATGTTAGAGAAGAATAGTAAGAGTGTTATGGACTGCTGCTAGAAGAACAAATGAATCTGTGTTGGAAGAAGTACATCCAGGGTGCTCTTTAGAAGCCAGGATGGTGGCTCTCATATTTGGACATATTATTGGGAGAGACAAGTCCCTGGAGAAGGACATCATGCTAGGTAAAGTGGAGAGTCATCGAAAAAGAGGAAGACCCTCAACAAGATGGATTGTCACAGTGGTAGCGTCTATGGGCTCAAGCTTAACAAAGATTGTGAGGCTGGCGTAGGACTGACAAATGTTTCATTCTACTGTGCATGAGGTCGCTATGAGTTGGAATCAATTCAGTGGCATCTAACAACAACAACAAGGAAACTGCTTTCCTTGACAGGTTGGCCAATAAGAGGTAGATCTAAATTAGAACCCATGTTTTTAAGTCATTTTCCAATGTCCTTTCTACCATACTGAAGAAGGGGAGAATTTATGGAGAGATTACATCATCTTTAATGAAAGCACAGTTACAAAGCTGGAACAATGGACTCAAGTGTAGCAATAATTGTGAGGATGGGGCAGGACCTGACAGTATTTCCTTCAGTTGTACATAGTGTTGTTATGAGTTGGAACCAACTGGATTGCACCTGGCAACAACATAAAGTATAAAAGGAGCAATGCTTTTTTTTTTTTTTTGGTATTGAAAAAAACTGTATTTCTGTATTAGCCAGCTGGACTGAGTTGTTACTGTTAAGTGCCATCGAGTCAGTTCCAATTCATAGTGACTCTGTATAGGGTTTCCAGAGAGCAGCTGATGAGTTTGAACTGTCATCTTGGGATTCAAACCAACTTTGCACCCAAGTCATTATCCTCTAATGCTACACAGGACTCCGAATTATGTTGGCAACATCCAAAGCATCCTAGTGAGGAGCCAGTCAAACATATACCTTCTTTTCTCCATCAGACCTGATCCAGGTGTTGCCCTTGGCTACATCAATGTCATAGAGCTTCTTCAAAGCCTGTCTGATCTGGTGCATGATGGCCTTGACCTTCTTCTTGGCCAACTCAGTAGTCAAAAGGAACTTGATAATGACATAGTGGTCAAGCCTATTTTTCTTGGGGGCACCCTACCAAGGATATGTGGGCTGCCTTGGAAGCCTCAGTGTCTTGGGCAGATGGAACGTGAGTGATGGAAGGTGGTTGATGTGTGGATCTTCTTTTGTGTGTGGCTGTGGATATCTTTCATCACTGCCTTCTTGTCCTTCAATGCCTTTGTTTTGGCTTCTGTTTTGGGAGGGGCAGGGGCTTCCTTCTTTGCTTTCAGCACATAAAAACATGGAGCACTGCATATTTTAACACAAAAGGAAGGCCTGTAGACAAAAATAGAATAATGAAAATAATTTTTTTAGAAAAAAGTGATCATGTAGGAGTCTTAAAAGTACTAACCATTTAAGAACCAACCATTGCTATGACATTAAAAAAAAAACTTGTGAATTTTTAGATGAAAAGGTGGATTCAAGGTGAGCACCAAATTAACTACATTGTGTGATTTTTTTTTTTCCCCCCCAGAGGAAGTGAGAATTATTTGTGTATTGAGAAATATATAGCTGTCTGGGGTTTTTTGTTTTGTTTTTTCCATTTAAACACCTGATAATTTAAAAAAGGTGTCTAAATAGGAGGGGAACTGAAGGTTTGAGTTTGATTAGCATTTAGTTTCTAATGGAACTTTACTTTTCTCATTGTTTTGAAAGTTCTAGTTACCATTTCTTGAGCTTTAAGAAGATTCTTGATGTTTCTATATCCTGATTCCCTGAAAGAGCAGAGATGCAAGGGGCTGTGAAGATCAATCCATGTCTCTCATCTGAGAGGTGACAAAATTGAGGCTAGATACTGGTGTGGTGCCGTAGAATCAGCACTGGACTGCGAACCATAAGATCGCCAGTTCAAATCCACCACCTGCTCCTCAGAAACTCTATACAGGGTCCCTATGAGTTGGAACCGACTGGGCAGCACTTAACAACAATTGAAAGTCCAAAGACTTGCCTAAATTGTCACCCATTACCAAAATTAGTTGCCATTGAGTCAACCTGCAATTCATGTGACCCCTTTGTATCTTACAAGAGTTTTCAGTGGCCGATTTTTTGCAAGTCAATGCCTTTGGCCTTTTTCCCGAGGTATACTGGAACAAGTTTTGTTTAGCAGCCGAGTGCCTTCACACACACCACTGCTTGATGCCATCATTAGACAAACATACAAGCCCATCTTTGTTTCACCCATGAAGATGGTACCTGCTTCCACACTCAGGATGCAGGACAATCTTCCCAAACTTGGCCAGTTTAAGGAGGATGGCCTTCCTTAACATTAATTTGAAAATTAATTAATTGATATTAATTTGCAAGAATGAGGTGGCCAAGCTAGATTAATTATCATAGAAGGAAGCTAACAAAGTGATTGGACAAAATAACTAGCATTTATTTGTGTGGCACTGTGGGTTAATGCTCTGGATTGCAAAGTTGGTTTAAACGGCATGGTCAGCAATTCAAGCTCACCAGCTACTCCTCGGAAACCCTATACAGGGTTGCTATGAGTCGGACCCATCTCCACAACACTAACAACAAGCACTTAACAATAACAACAACATTTGTTTTAAGGGTGTGTTACTGGATTCTGCTATTTAACTTGAGAAATTCTGAGTTGAAAGATGTAAATCATTTTAACCATTGGTTTATGATGGGAAATATGTGCCGGTCAAGCTGAACTCACACCCTACTGACTGGGACCTGCTACAGGAATGTGATGCCTTCAGTCAAACCGTGGTCATTTCCATAAAATCCCTGGTCATGTAGTTTGGAGCTTTTCCACCCCTCTGGTTGTGTAGTGGTTATGAGGTGGGCTGATAACCTCAAGGTCAGCAGTTTGAAAGTACCAGCTGTTCCGCAGGAAAAAGAGGAGGCTTTCTGTCCCATAAAGATTTACAGCCTTGGACACTCTATAACAGGGTCGCTATGAGTCGGAACTGACTTCACTGCACACCACCACCACCAAGTTAAAAGGATTCCTAGTGTGGTGTAATAAGATAAGCGCTCGACCATAAGGTCAGTTTGAACCACAAGGTCAGCAGTTCAGACTCACTAGCTGCTCCTCAGAAACCCTATACAGGGTCACTAGGAGTCAGAACCATCTCCACAGCACTAATAAAATAACAAGTTTTAAAAAAAGGGGGTCCTGGTGTGATGCTGTAAGGTATGTACTGAACTGCTAGCCACAAGGTTGGTGGTTCATACTAATCAGGTGCTCATCGGAAACCCTGTGCAGTGTCGCTATGAGTCAGAACTGACTGGACAGCACTTAATACAAGAACAAAAACAAATTTAAAAAGGAAAATTGAACTAGACTGTGAAACCCTAATGAAGGGAAGAGACTTGGCTCAGTCTAATGACATTTTCCCAAAAGCCAAAAATGAAAACAAATGTGATTCTTAGTTTAAATTTTGGAAATGGCAGGTATACCTGCAATACAAAATGAGGTGCTTTTCATTTTAGTCTCTGATAGAATGTAAGCCTTTAGGTATCTGTTAACGTCTACTAGGCTCGAAGGTCCCATCGACTCCCATGAATAGTCGGGAAGAACTGGGCATTCGTTCAGCCAGTCATTCTGAGACCGCTCTGTGGGCCACTTTCTGTGTGAGGCACTCGGGCAGAACGCAGCCCTCTGTCCTGTCTGGGCTTTGAAGAGAAGCACGTTCGCCTGGAACACTGGGGAACCTTGTCTGTTTCGGTCAACATCTCTGAAGTACTTCTTTCCCACCTTTTGCTCACCTTCTTACACCAACCCGGATATACCAGCACTTTTGCTTGCTTCCCCAGACTTGCCCAATTCCTGGGACAGTCTGATTTTATGTTCTAATATTTTGAATTAACACAAACTAACCAGGAAAATGATTCTCTCTTACATCACTCAGGATTTAAGTGATTTGACCAGCACTCACTCGTTCCTGTTTTATAGATTAGATACAGCCTTGCAGGATTAAGTGGATTTTCTAGCGGTTTGCATGCTATGTGTTCTGTCTTATTGTCCACATAGACGTCCTTGTCTGACTTTGTTTTCTTTGATTTTTCACAAAACGGAGGTATTCTACTTTCTTCTGGCTAAGTCTTCTCCCCCTTGTTATGATTTATGGCCAAACTCACACAAAGATGCCCTTTCCAAATAGGATCTTGTCCTTGAGGACCAGGGGCACATGGAGCTAGATGATCTCCCCTGCCCTGCTAGTTCCTGAACCTCAGAAATCATTGGAATCTGGGTTTCATTCTATTCTGGAGGCTTCCTGTCTCCAGGCAGCCAGCGGATCCCCTGGGGTTAGAGAAATCACAGTGGGGCCACAGAAGGGTCTTTGTTGCTCTCTCTAAACTCAGAACACCAGAGCCCTGCAAGCTTCCGACGTAATAGAAGGTGGCAGTCTCCAAGATGGTTCATGGGCCAGCCAGACCCCTTGTCTGGCTGCACTGTTTGTCCCAACACTGTCACTTTCCAGAGAATTGTGTTTCCTCGTTTGCACCAACCACTTTCAACCTTGACATCACCCCTCTCCTCCACAGGACGGGGTCCCTGCCCACAAATACACACAGCCTTTCTATGTCTCATCCTTAGTTTTTGTAATGCTTCGATGCTCTCTTTATGCATCCTGTTCAGAAGTGACTACATTTCATCAGAGCTAAGGCCCCACTGATTGTAAGAAGCACCATTTTTTCAGGTATCTTTAAGAAAGAAAAACACTATAACTAAATTAAGACAGATTCTCATTTCAGGTATGTTAAAATGTGGGGGAGCAAGGGGGGAATGAATGTGCTTTTTTAGAATCAATAAAATCTGGGTCAGGATTTGATTAGATTTCACTTTCCCTCTGACTGAGTTACTTAAGTTTTAAAAATGGCCAGGTAAGCAAGACAATTTCCTTTCAGTCCATCCTGGGCTCACTCAGCTTCCTTCTTATCCATGCTGGGTAAGCACTTTGAACTTGAAAAAACAGTTGACTCTACTCTCAAATGGTTTGGATGGTTTAACCACAGAAATTTGTATGTAAAAATGCTGTGGGATTTCTTTTTTCTTTACTGTAATTTCACTTTTCAAAAGTAAGAGTCTTTCTCCTGTGGTTCAATAGGGAAAGATTGTTATCAGGTCTGACAGTGAATGTTGGAAAGGTAAATGTAAAAGGAGGGATGTGGCTGATTCTGCAGTCCAGAGTGGAGATCCCTGGAACCATCAAAGGAGAAAAGCGAAGTGGTCCGGGGGAAGCAGTGATGCCAGGGATGGAGGCAGAGATGATGATGTGGAGAGAAGGAGCGGCTGGGGGCTTTGGACTCTGGGAGGGAGAGGGGCTGTGTGCTGGCGGCCGAGGGGCAGGTGTGTGGGGTGTACCCTTTGGTTGTTTGATGATGCATGCAGGAGATTGTAATCATGGCAATGAAACAAAATACGTTAGGATGAATGTAAAGATAATGTTCTCCCATGTGAACTAACACATAATTCACAATAAAAGCTTTTTTTTTTTTTTTTTAAATTAGAGTCTTTGAAGTCAAAACTATCAAAGCAGTTTTTATGTCTAGACAGCATTACTGTGACAGTTTCTTAGTTACAAAATGAGACAAAGATGCCTTTTCCAAATAGGGTTTGACTTACATTACTTGATGACTAATGAAGGAAAGAAGGAAGAAGGGTCCTAGAGTTGACAGCTATTTCTCTCTCCTGGAAGAGACAAAGGTCATTACATTAAAAAGGGAATAAGGATAAACTATGGACTTCAAACTAAAAACCAAACTCGCTGCCACCAAGTAGGTTTCCACTCATAGTGATCCTATGGACTTTAGTTAATGAAACTATCAGTATTGGTTAATGAGCTCTAACAAATGTACCATATTGGTATAAGATTTAATAATAATATAAACAGTTTTGGTTTTGTTTTTGAGGGAGGCAATGTACAGGAAATCTTGGTACTAATGCCTCAATTTTTCTGTAAATCTAAAACTGTTCTAAAAATGAAGTAAGTCTACTAATAAAAACTCATATTTAGTTTTTTAAAAAAAGATATCTATATCAGTGATCTGAAGTTTCAGTTTTTTTCATGACTATTTTTGACAGTGTTCTTAAATATTTCTAGTGATTAAGAACTCAGTGTCTCAGCAGGGAGTCTGTTCATTTTTGAACAGCTAAAGTTATTATAGTGCTTGGAATCCTGGTGTGGCACTGTGGGATAGTGCGCTGGGCTCCAAGGTCTGTTTGAACTGTAAGGTCAGTAGTTCAAACTTACCAACCGCTACTTGGAAACCTTATGTTGTTGTTGTTCTTAGGTGCCATCAAGTCGGAACCGACTCATAGCGACCCCATGTACAGCAGAACAAAACAATGTCCGATCCTGGGCCAACCTCACTACCGCTGCCACACTTGAATCCATCAATGATGCCACCTGGCCAATCCATCTCGTTAGGGGTCTTCCTCTTTTTCTCCGACCCTCCATCTTACCCAGCATGACATCCTTCTCCAGTGACTGTTTCCTCCTGAAAGTATGTCCAGAGTATGAGAGACAAAGTTTAGCCATCTTGGCCTCCAAGGAGCACTCTGGCTGCACCTCCTCCAAAATAGATCTATTGGTTCTTTTGACAGTCCATGGCGCTTTTGGAAGAGAATGCTAAAAGTGCCATGGACTGTCAAAAGAACCAATAGATCTATTTGGAGGAGGTGCAGCCAGAGTGCTCCTCAGTGTCACTATGAGTTGGAACTGACTCAACGGCACTTAACAACAACAAAGTTATTATAAATGTCAGAGTAACTTTGATTCTTCTCTCTTGAAATTAGAAAAAACTACAAGTTGCAATAGCAGCTTCACATTGGAGCTAAGGTTATTTCTTTGTAACATTTATCCATTTATGCAGATTGGTCCTCTCTAGAATTACCCACACATCTAAGTATTTCTATCCCAAGGAGCCCTGGTGGCCCAGCTGCTCTGCTGGAGAAAAACTTGGTGATCTGATCCCATAAAGATCACAGTTACGGAAACACGATGGGGCAGTTCTCTGTCATATAGGGTCACAATGAGATGGAATTGACTGATCGGCACACAACAGCAACTTTATCGTGTCCCTATGTCTTCTTTGTAAAGTTCCTGTAACACATGAAGTTAGACAGACCTAGATAAAAGCTCACTCAGAAGTTTACTCATTGTATGATCATGAGAAACTCACTTATTTTCCTCCTCTTTAAAATGGGACTAATAGCCTTGATCATTTGAGGAGTACCTAGGTGGTGTAAAAGGCTAACATGCCCATTTGCCGGCCTAAAGTTAGAAGTTTGAGGCGATCTGCTTCTCCCAAACCAGCCATTGAAAACCCTATGGGGCACAGTTCTACTCAGACACATGTAGGCTCACCAGGAGTAGGTGATGACTTAACAGTAACTCTCACAGAGTTTTGTGACAATTCAATGAAGTAGTGTATGTAAAGTGGCTTAAGACAGTGCCTTGTAAATAGCAATATCTGCATGAATAGTGGTATTCTTAGTCACCAACCTCCTAGGCTTCCTCCATGACTCCCTAACCCAAACTCAAATAAAACAAAATTGTCTTTCTCCTTTATAGTTAGTTTCCTAATTTCTATGAATGGGACCACAAGTCTTTCAGTCTCACAATTCATTTTTTGTTTTTGCTTCAGTCTACTTCTTGATTTCTTTGTCCATCAGTTCTCAAGGTCTTCCATCCCATATTTCTCCTGCTTACTGATCTTGATAATTATAAAACAATTATAAAACCCTACTACTTGGTGAAAGTTGGAAGGAAGTGAAAGTAAATAAGGAAGACCATAGAAGAACTAGTGCTTTTGAGTTATGGTGCTGGAGGAGAATATTGAAAGTGCCATGGGCTGCCAAAAGAACCAATAGATCCATTTTGGAAGAAGTGCTGCTAGAGTGCTCCTTGGAGGCCACGATGGCCAAACTTCGTCTCTCATACTTAGGACATATTGTCAGGAGGGACCAGTTGCTGGAGAAGGATATCATGTTTGGTAAGGTGGAGGGTCAGAGAAAAAGAGGAA
>NW_006408522.1:11749626-11751068 GCF_000296735.1 Chrysochloris asiatica
TGGTATTTAGAGTTACTACCTCCATGACTATAGGTCAGGTTCAACAAATTGTTTCCTTTATCAAAAATTGTTTGCGTTTGTGTTTTATCTTCCGCTAGTTGAGTTCTGATTATCAAGCCATTGAGGCTAGGCCAAGTTTGGGTGTTCTCAGATCCTTCCCCCATTTGGTCTTGCATCTCCCCTCACTTCATATCAGCTGGATGCTTCACTGTCAACTCTAGCCCTCTGTGGCTATGTCCCTTGTCCATGGACTCAGGTGTCTCCAGGTCTCACCACACTTTGGGCCAACCAATCTTTCCTCTTCTCTTTCTCATCTCCAGGTCAATGGGAGTCAATGGACCATGGTTGAACTAAACCCGTTTCTTTTTTGGTGCCTTTCTCCCTCTTCCACTTACCAGTAGACCAATGTGATCCTCAGGAAGCTTACATGCCTGCTCATGTGTTTCCTTTGAGTTTCAGTCTTAGAAGGGGTTTGTCCTGAAGGAACGTGATTGCTTGCCATGATGGCTTCCCAGCGAACAGCTTGCTTATTCTTGTAATAGCTAATCATACTGACATTTTTGGGGGGTGGTTTCCTGATGATCTTTCTTTGAAGATGTATCTTCTGTCACTCTAGCTGTTCCAGGCTGGTCTGCTTGTCCTTTCTAGTGAGAATGTCCCACCTCAGAAGGTTCTGGATGAGACTCAGGATTCCACCTAGGTCCTGTACTCTGCAAAGGCTCCACAAAAGGCCTATTTCACTGTATTCCAATCAGCTATAGGCTGAAGATGGGCTTACAAGCTTTCTGTAATCATGTTTCCCGACATTCCTTTCTATCCCACTCAAGTGTCTATTTTACAATAGTAGGCAAGGGAAACCAATATTCATAAGATAGTCAAGGATCTTAGTATTATTTCCCCTCTTCAGATTATGCCTAGATCCCTGTATCACAGAGCCCTGTTGTTCCAAGGTTGAGCATGCATCACTATTTACCTCTGTCCCACTTAGCCCATGCAAACCTGTCTCAGTGTTCCTCTATCTACCTTGTTCTTCCACCTCCTCCCCCTTCTTGTATTGCCCTCCCCAACACCCGAACTATGATGTGTCTGCCCTTGTCCTGTGCTCTACTGTCACCTCCCTCCACCTCCCCCTAAACCCCCTTCCCCAACCCCACTGTTGTGGTTACCTTATACCCCATAAATTTTCCCTCCATTTAAGACAGTCTATTTTATCCTGTAATCTACCTGACCTTCTCACCACCTGGATCTCTGTTCCTCTGTGTTTGACTTCTTTCACATTGTTACTGTTTTGATCATAGACTGACCTCCCAGATCCTCCAAATTTGTTCTTATAGTTTTGTTCTGTTCTCGACTGTTCCATTTGTCAATTGAGTTCCAGGTGATGCTGCCAAGTACGTCAATCTCTGGTTGTTGTCTGTTCTTGCTGGTTCTCAGTCCACAGA
>NW_006408522.1:11751168-11757813 GCF_000296735.1 Chrysochloris asiatica
AAGGTGGAGGGTCAGAGAAAAAGAGGAAGACCCCCAGAGAGATGGATTGGCCAAGTGGCGGCATCGATGACAACAGTAGTGAGGTTGGCCCAGGATCGGGCTGTGTTTTGTTCTGCTGTGCATAAGGTCGCTATGAGTCGGCACCGACTCGATGACACCTAACAACAAGGACAACTACTTGGTTTCCCGGTCTCCAGCGTTTTCAAGCTAGTATGCTAGGAAAAGTAGAAAGCTTGATGCTTACTTGATTTCAAATTCCTGTCTCATCAAATAGAGGTGTTTGGGCAACTTATTGAACCATTTTGCGACTTAGTACCAGTCTCAGGGAAATGTCTGCCTCTTCTAGAATGTTGTTGTTGTTGTTGTTGTTGTTCTGTGCTGTGGAGTCAGTTCCCACTCATAGCGACCCTGTACAGGGTTTCCGAGGCTGTCAATCTTTATGGGAGCAGAAAGCCTCATCTTTCTCCTGTGGAACAGCTGGTGGTTTAGAACTGCTGACCTTGAGGTTAGCAGCCCGATTTATAACCACTGTAATTTGGTAGGATTATAAGATAATGTTTGTAAAGAGCCGGACACACCTTATTGTTGTTGTTACACGTTGTAGAATTTGATTCTGACTCATAGTGACCTTCTATAAGGTTTCCAAGGGGCAGCTTGTGGGTTTGAACTGCTGACTTTTAGTGTTCATTAAATGCGAGTTACCATCTCCCTTCTTCTTGAGTTTATTCTATTTGTGATGACCACATGAATTTTTAAAGTGAAGTTCTAATTATGCATTGTTGTTGTAGTTGTGAAGTGCCATCGAGTCAGTTCCGATCCATAGCAACTCTGTATAGGGTTTCCAAGGAGCAGCTTGTGAGCTTGAACTGCCAACCTTGCAGTTCAAATGGCTTTGCAGCCTGGCGCATTAATCCACAGTGCCACACCAGGACTCTGATTATGCAGTATGCATTACCTTGCTTAAAAGTCCTCAGTGACTCCCATTTCCTACTAGGACATATCTAAACTCTAAAGCCCATGCCGAGAGCCAAACAGGGTATGTTTGAATCCTGACTCCATAAGTGACTTAGAAAACTCATGCCTTCCTCCATGTCACACCAGCTTTCTTTCCTGGTATTTCTTTTGTTACTCCTCATTTGGTGCCTTAGACTCCTGAGAAGCCAGACAGTTAGTTCTTTCAAATCTGTCTCCCACTCTGCGCCCCCTAGTACAGGGGTGACTGCTTTCACAGATAGGAGCTCTGCCTTTAACAACTTCCCAACCAATGTGGGACAGGTATTAAAACCCAGCATTGCCCCTCTGAAAACAAGCTATCTGTTTTCTTAGGCTGAGCAAATGGAATTTAGAGTGATTATCTTGAATGTGTCATCAGCCTTATTGGTGTCTTGATTAATGTTCTCTTCCCAAAATGATTTCCTAGATAGGGTTTGCATTGCTGATTGTGTATTTAGAATTTGGCCCCCATATCTTGCTTGGTCCTAGAATGCATATCAGATTAAGTTATACTTAGATGTGTTTAGCCTCTCACTCCAGGTTTCTCTGGGGAGGAGAAAGGTGTCTCTTACTATACAAGCTTTTATCAAGCTGTTGGAGTTGCTTGTTGCTTATCTGTTTGCCCTAATGGAATGTAAACTATGTGAGGGTAGACCAAGTGCCTGTGATATTTATCTCTGTATAGGCAAGTGTCTGGGACATAACTTGTTGTTGTTAAGTGCCGTCGATTCGATTCCAACCCATAGTGACCCTGCATAGGGTTTCAGAGGCTATAAATTTTTACAGGAGCAGAAAGTCTCATCTTTCTCCCACGGAACCACTGGTAATTTTGAACTGCTGACCTTGAGATTAGCAGCCCAATTCATAACTACTATGCTACCAGAGCTTCTTTGGGACATAATAGGTACTCAGTAAATATTTATTGGATGGATAGATGGATGGGTAGAAAGAGCAGGACTAGAATGTATAATGCTACTTTTGGCATGCTGAAATTGCAAAGCATAAGGTGCACTTTCTTCTCTGCCTACAGATAGGACCATCTAACAAAAGTACACCTCAAAACTCTAGCATACTCCTGGACTGCTTAGATTATTTATTAGGCTGTGCTGTTGCTAAAACCATGGAGAGTTATCTATTAATATTTATGAGCAATATCTTAATACCAACTTTCACAGGTACTTGGGCTGATTCCAGATTTATTTCCCTCGTATGGTTTCAGATTTCCATTTGCTTTATATGATGTCTTTCTAACCTAGCACAGTGTTTTCTTAGAAATATTGAAAATGACTTGATATAAGACCCAGAAGACATAAATCCCCTGTGAAGTTTGCTATGGAAATTGAAGAACTGGTATCAATATGTGATGAAATAAATTATTATGTAATTGCAAGACTAGTTTATATGGACAAGAAGTGATCAGAAGTAAGAAGGACAAGCATGAAAACACATGCCATCATTTGATCTTAATATCAGAATTCTCTGTGGTTTTTATTGGTTTCCATTCTTTCTTTCTCTTTAATACCACTTGGAATGACAGAGTGCTGGCCACAAATTTAGGGGGCAGACTTGGATGTAAATTAATCAGCACTTTGGCCTGCAGTCTGGAGAGCAGATCCTAGTCTCATTGTATTGGGGGCCATCAAGAAAGCTTCAAAGTTGTTGTTATTAAGTGCCATCAAGTTCTGACTCAAAATGACACTGTACAGGGTTTCCAAGGAGCGGCTGGTGAGTTTGAACCATGGATTTTGTGGTTCAAACTGATCCTGTGGTCCAATGCTTTAAGTAGAAGGAAAAAAATTCACTCACTTCTGTCAAGGACTTTTATGAGGGGTCAAGTAGCCTTGGCAAGAACTTAGACCAGAATGACTTGGCTTCAGCAAAGAATGCTACTGCCCTTGTGGCCTGTTAGAGTTTCCATAAACCTGGATACACTAAATTTTTAAGATGGTGAGAGATTATTGCACTCTGGTTCAGGAATGTCTTTTTTTGGCCAGTAGAGTTTTAATGGTTTGTCTGCTGCTCTCTCCTTGCTCACTTTCTCTCTTGCTGTCACTTTCTCTCTTGCTGTTCTTATCCCTACCACAGCAACCCAAGCATCTTAGCCCCCAAATGCTATCAATGCATAAACTATCCCTTGGTGCCTTCAAGTCTTTCAAAAACGATGTCACTTAAACAATAGGACACAGCTTGTCTATCACTAGGAAAGTCTGATTTTATATTCAAGTTCCACTATATGCTCAAATTAGTTTCCAAGTGAGCTACCAACAAAATGTTGGCATTTTGTCCCTGCAACCCTATGCTTTGCTGGTCTAGATGTCTTAGTTACAAAGGGAGGAATGCTTCCATCAGAAGACATAATAATGATCCCACTGAATTGGAAGTTAACTGTGAATTTTTATGCTAAGCCTTGAACAAAAACTAAACATTGGTCTAAGTGTGCTGGCTTTGCTGTTTTTATTAGCAACAGTATTGAGCCACTTTTCCCCCAGAGTCAGAGAATTCAATGTGTTTAAGGCTCTAATTCACCATTGCACATATCTGAATGTGTTCTTATTATGATCATCTTCATTTTACAAATGAGGAACCAGAGGCACAGGGAGGTTAAGTGCTAGAGTAAACATTTCCTAAGGTTCCTTCCATCTCTGAGAGATTCTAATTCTTACTTGGATAGGGATGGCGCATCAGGTCTGAAGCTGTAGAGACAGAGAGAGAGAGAGACCGAGAGGCAGAGCTGTAGCAGTAACCATTACCTAGACAATACAGAGAACTTAGTGAAAGAATCTTGGGCTACTGGACACCATGCAAGGAAGGGAAGAGCCAGGTAGCTTCAAGGAATTCAAGTAAAGGAGACTTTTGCTCTTCTCTCCAGATCAAAGACTTCAAACTCTTAACTCCATTTTCCATGAGGCCGGAGATGGGTTTATTTGACCCATACAGAATTTAGGCCAGCATTTTAAAAACTCAGCGATTCTGTATGACAATCCAGATTTCCAACCTCTCTAGAGAAATCACACCTGGCAGTCTTCAAATCTCCTCTCCTTGTGGCACAAGAGTCCAGTGCTCAGCTGCTAATCAAAGGTTGGCGGTTTGAACCCACCTTGAGGCTCCGAAGGAGAAAGACTTGGTGATGTGCTCCTGCAAAGAGTACAGCCTCGAAAACTTTATAATTTGGGGGTCACTGTGAGTCAGAATCAACTCAATGGCACGTAATAATGCAGCAACAAGATTGGCTGAAGTTTGCTGGAGGCTGCCCCCCTTTTCTGCAGACTGCCTCCCTCTTCAGTCAGCCCCAGGTCTCTAACTGCTTCACCCATTTATTATCTGCTGCCCTTGAGACATTTATATTGTCACCACTCTTCTAGTGCAGGGTATCTCAAATGGCACTCTTTGTTTGTGTTGTGGGAGCTGTCCTTTGCATTGGAGGATGTTCAGCAGCATCCCTGGCTTCTACCTACTACATGTCAGTAGTGCCCCACCTTCCCACCCACCCACTATTTGTGACAACCAAAAATGTCCTCTGGGAGTGAAACTGCCCTGGGATAGTGGAGGAGCCTAAGTCATTGACAACTCAGCCTCTAAGTTTTTCCATTATAATCAGATGCCAATTGGTCCTGCTTGACTCAGGGGTTTTCTCCTGTGTCCAGGTGACTTAGACTGTCATAATTCCCATAGACAACAGAATGAAAAGGAAAGAAGAGAGCCCAGGGATAACTCAATAGTTAGCAATCATAATTTTCCAACGGAAGTTCTTTGTGTCTAGTTTTTCATGTCTTCACTCCACCAGCCTATGACGTAATTCTGGCAAGTAATTGCCATTCTCCTTCAGTAGATTAGAAAATAGAGACACAGATCCAAGTTAAAATTGCTACCTGAGTCCGTGTAGCAACTGGATATAGAAGGGACTAGAACCCAGTCTTCTGGAATCCACCCTTCCCCTTCTTGCTCTCCCTAAGGTGGCAGGCCTCTGAATCTACCACCCTGAGTCTGTGGGGAAGCTGAGAAGAAAAGCCAAAGCAGTCGACCTTAGGCTCAGTCTCAGTCTGACAACATGAACAATGCAGTCACTCATGTTTGCAGAGCAGGTTCTGTTGGCAGGAAGCGCCCCTGTCTAACTCCTTCTTCTCTTGGGCTGGGTGTAACCCAGCCATTATGGTTTCGAATGCCCCGGAACAATTAAGTCATTCTCATAATTTCATGTGGTACAGAAAGTCCCAAGCCAAAAATACCATCCCTGGTTCCTACTTTTAGACTTTCAGGGAACTTTCCCCTCCTTCTCTCCTAACATTTCGCTTTGATTTCTTCTATTTTTCTCAAATGCGTTGTGCCAGACATGGAGTCCTAGTTTATTTAACGAGGAGTTGCAGAGCCAACACAAATCACGATAAATCCACCCTCTATTTGGTAGGAGTGGCAAAAGCAGGGAATCGCCACAGGTACTGAAATATAGAAGCTTGAAATAAAGAAGTGTAGATCTCATTTTTGGGGTGTGGAGATATGCAGACTCTTCACAGAAATGATCATTGAAAGATGGGTTTGCATGGTCAGTAGTTGTATCTATACTCCTACTGTTATTACTAAGTCCTTGTTGTTAAGTGCCATTGAGTCGGTTCTGACCCATAGCCACCCTGTATAGGGTTTCCAAGGAGCACCTGGTGAGCTTGAACTGCCGACCTTGCAGTTCAAACGACTTTGCAGTCTGGAGCATTAACCCACAGCACCACACCAGGACTCCATATCAAGTACTATTGTTGTTGTTGTTATGTGCCGTGGAGTCGGTTCCGACTCATAGTGACCCTGTACAGGGTTTCCGAGGCTGTAAATCTTTACGAGAGCAGAAAGCCTCATCTTTCTCCCATGGAACAGCTGGTAGTTTCGAACTGCTGACCCTGAGGTTTGCAGCCCGATTCATAACCATTATGCTACCACAGGTCCTTATATCAAGTACTAGATGAGATGAATTTTGTCTTGTTAAACCAAACACACCAAGCTCTCTGCTACTGAGGTGATTTCATCTCCTAGTGTAGAACAGAGCAGTACTGCGCCATCAGGACTCCAAGGCTGAAATCTTTTGTTTGTTTGTTTCTTTTAAGTTTTTATTGTGGATCGAGGGAAAGTTTAGAGGGCAGATCATCAGTTTTACATTCAACAAATCATACCCCTTGTTTCATTACAATGATTACATTCCCCTCCATGTACCATCAGTAAAAGTATTTCTCTCTATTCGCTTTAGCTCTTTAAAAAAACACACACACAAAAAAAAACCCACTCAGGCATATATAATAATTTACAACACCAAAGGGCATATTTTGCAAGTCTGCCTCCTGGCCACCATCTCTTAGTCCCTCTCTTCCCATGAATCTAGAGTCCTCAGCCTCTCCCTCTCTACATGTTCCCATCTCTGCCTCCATCTCTGGTGTCACTGCTTCTCTGGATAAGGTCTAACATTCTGTTTGTGCGCTTCTCCCTTGATGGTCATAGGGTCCTTTGTTTCTGTATTGTAAGATTAAGTACTCCCTCCTTTTTGTTACAAAACTTCTACCTTTACAGTCGCAATTAGTCATGATAACAATTACTCACTATTGAATCATATGAATCTTATCCCCATCTCTTTTCTCCAGACCCAGCTAGACAAGATGAAAACTATTCAGTGGG
>NW_006408522.1:11760189-11787994 GCF_000296735.1 Chrysochloris asiatica
TTCCTGAAGCACGTTCCTGACTTCTTCCTTATGTTTCTCAACTCCATTGTAAAGTGTTTTGATACATTTTTGAATTTTTAAATTCCTTCTCAGGCATTTCCAAAGCCTGCCCTCCTTCCAGTATGGAGTGTAGGTCTACCTCCAGCTCATTTGTCTCAGTCACTTTAACTCGTTTCTGGACATGTGCAGATAGGGTCATCTGTTTCTGTTTTTTGGGCATATTTAGAAGTTAGCTGTAGCCTTAATACTTAGATGGGTGAGTGTTTTGGTATTTTTTATGCTTTCTGATTGCCTCCAGGTTGCTGTGATCAGGAAATGGCTTACCTTTTCTCTCTTCTTCCTGAGAAATTTCAAGATGCCACTGTTGGTCATTATGACCTAATTCAGGATTTAATTTTCAGCCTGTTTTCTTTTTAGTCTTCCTGTCCCGAGTGATAAACAGTTCAGGGCCGGCTGTGGCTGTTTTGTGCTGCCGTTTTGATCTAAGTTGAGACTGTACCTTTAAATTTCAAGGAGATCTGTGTGCATGCGTAATAGAACCCTTCAGGGTGGGGGTGCGGAGTCCATGGGCTCAGGCACTCCCTCTAGTCACTACAGTGGCGGTGCGCAGACAGCGAGAGAGACCAATGAACAGATATATTAAAAAAAAAAAAAGAATACCCATGCCTTTATCTCCATGGTTCTGTCTTGCATTTTTGGTTGCTCAGATCCTTCCCCCATTTGGTCTTGCCCAAGATAGCCACTCATGGAGCAGCTGAGTGCCTGGGATTAGAAAGCACTGGATTTCTTGCTTCTACAGATCCCACTGGCTTTAATCCTTCCAACTTTCTAAATATTCCTTTGTATATGGTTCAGAGTTCTAGGACCATCCCCTGAGCTGCTTGGTCTGGTATTCTGTGTTGTTTCTGATGGAGCTCCTCACTGTACGTCTACCCTCTCTGCTATATTGTTTGTTCTCCAAGACTGTAATCTTCATGAGGACTCCGGGTGTTGCACTGTAGGATAAGCACTGGACCGTGAACTACAAGGTCAGTGGTTCAAACCCACCAGCTATTCCTCGGAAACTCTTTACAGTGTTGCTATAAGTCAAAATCAACTCAATGGCACTTAAGAGCAACATCAAAATCTTTATGGAAGCAGATTGGCTCACGGTTCTCCTGCAGGGCATCTGGAGTGGTTAAATCACCAACCTTTGCGTTAGCGGCCACACTTTGATTACTGCACCCAGTGTGACTTCCATTTCATTTCTTTTGGAATCAATATTATAAGCTTATTTGCAATAGGGAACGTGTCTTCTCACTAGAATACCAGTTCTCAGATTTTCCCGTCCATTGGAATTACCTGTTTTGTTAGTTGCCATCGAATTGGTTCCAGTTGATACTGACCCTTTGTATGTACAAGATAATGAAACACTGCTCAGACCTGCACCATCCTCACAAATGAGGTCATGTTGGAGCCCATTTCTGGGTCCCACTCCTGGTCCTGGTATGGCACTGTGCATTTATGCACTGGACTGCAAAGTCAGTTTGAACCACAAGGTCGGTGGTTCAAGCTCACCAGCCGCTCCTTGGAAACCCTATACAGGGTTACTATGGGTTGGACAAACTCATCAGCACTTAACACCACCAACAACACTTCTGGTCCAGGGCATCTGATTCAGTAGGTCTGAGGTGGGGCCCAAGACCTTGCATCCCTAACAAGTTTTCAGGGGTTGCTGCTGCTGCTGGTGAGGAGGCTTTAGTGTGTGCATTAAAGTACGGAAGACGGGGTATCTCAATTGTGTGTTTTCCCCAACAGTAACAATGACTGCGCATTTCTGCTTTTCTCCCTTCATTCACACCATTCCTGGAAAGTCCCCTCTTCCTGTTGGCCCATGTAAGTCCTCAGCATCCACGAGGCTCAGCCTACATTCCCATGCTTTGACAGACCCTTTCCTGACCACTCTAGTCCACACGGGTCACTTCCCTTCTGTGAACTCCATGGATTTTTAAATTAAACCCAAAAATGTAATGTAATTCCTTGTATCATGTGAGTCCATTGCAACTCATGGAGACCCCTTATGTGTCAGAATAGAACTGTGCTCCACAGGGTTTTCAGTGACTGATTTGTTTTAGAATTAGATCGCCAGATCTTTCTTCTGAGGTGCTTCTGAGTGGACTCCAGCCTTCATTTTTTATTGTTTGAACCACTCAAGGACTCCTTTTTCCATCTAGACTGAACTAATTATTAGACTAGTGAACATGAACATGTGCCCCTGAACTTAGCATAGGACTAAGCACATTGTAGATAACCAAAGTTTATTGACTGAGAAAAATTCTGTGTGAATTTAGAGGGGAAATAGACTGCTGCTTATACCATCAAATGGTAAATATCAGGCCTGATCCCAAACCCAAACCTAGAGCCATCAAATAGAGTCTAACCCACAGCAACCGTATATAGAGTGTTCCCAAGCCTGTAAATCTTTTTGAAGCAGATTGTTGCATCTTTCTCCAATGGTGGGTTTGAACAGCTGACCTTTCAGCTACCAGTCAAGCACCGAACTGCTCCATCACCAGGCCTCTTTTAGGGCCTGAAACAGCCACCAATTATGTTTTATGCCTTTGTTGTTGTTAAGTGCCATCGAGTTGATTCTAATCCATATCAATCCTGTATAGGGTTTACAAGGAGTAGCTCATGAGTTTGAACCTCTGACCTTAAAATTCAAACCGACTTTGCAGTCCAGTGCATTAACCCACAGCACCACACCAGGACTCCTCTAGCATGGTTGTTGTTGTTAAGTGTTGTTAAGTGGGTTCCAACTCATAGCCAGCCACCCTGTATAGGGTTTCCGAGGCTGTAAATCTTTACAGGAGCAGAAAGCCTCGTCTTTCTCCCGTTGAACAGCTGGTAGTTTCGAACTGCTGATAGTGTCTTGGATTTTAGTGTTGTAAGCTACCAATCCTTTTTTCTACTTCAGGACTACCCAGACTGTGGTCTTCTAGAGAAAGGACAACATGGATTTATTTGTATGATGGCTACTCGTGATAGTTGCTATCTCCTTGTCCATTGTGCATGAACAATAGTGCATGAAGATCAGTCTCTGAACTCCAGGCCAGAGTGACAATTGGAGATCAGCATGAAATGCAAGCAGTGGAGAGTAGGAGAAGTGTTGGTGACTATTCTGGAGTCCTGGTGTGCTGCTGTGGGATAAACACTGGACTGCAAGGTCGGTTTGAATTGCAAATTCAGTGGTTCAAATTCACCAGCAGCTCCTTGGAAACCCTATACTGGGTGGCTATGAGTCAGAAGCAACTCACTTAATAACAACAACAACAATGCTGGAAAGGTAGGAGAGGACCACCTGGGAAGGGCTTACTATGCACCCGAGGCGCTTGAACTTTGTCCTAGAGAAAGTGAAGGTATTTTTAAAAAGGGGATGACACAATCGCATTTGTTCTTTAGAACTGTAATTCTGGAGGTCAGTGGTGTCCTGAGGAGTATGTGTGTGCAAAACTAGAAGAGGTAAACGTGTGAAGTTGAAGAATTTTGTATTAGATGTTTTTCTGGAGGGTTAGCTCCTTCCCGCCATTTCCTGCAGATATTTACTTGGCTATGCCACTTTTATTTGGATTCAAAGTGGCAAGCTGACTGCTGCTAGCTCAGCTGACCAATAAGCCTGTGTACTGTGCTCTTGGGAAGAGCTAAGGAAGCGGCCGCCATCTAGAGTAATACTAGTGGCTCATGTGCATAATTGTGGCGGGAGAGCACACAGGATATAGGGCAGCAAGAGGTGTGGCAGTGGAAGGCTCAGGGACCAGTCAGGGTGCTGATTGCAGGTAAGCAATATTGAGGATGGTACTAGGTAACAGGAGAATAGAGAGAATGGGTGAAGTGGAGGAGCAGATTTGAGGTAGAAGCAATAGGATTGGATAGAGAGTGTAGGAAAGAATCAAAGATGATTTTTTAGCCTACTTTACAAGTATGTACGTGCTTCTGAGTGTATATATACATTATTATGCTGAAAAGATTGGTTGGGGCACACTAGGAACTTGGCTCACATGTAAGTGACACACTAGGAGATTGGACTCGTGTGTGTGTGTGTGTGTGTGTGTACATGCATACTATATGTAATATTTACACAAGAGAACTTCAGGAAGTTCATGCAATGACTCCATGATCAAAGAACTAGGTAGCGCCTGGCTACCACTACCAGCTGCTCTAAAGGTCCTGAATAGAGTGGGAGAAATGGAACAAAACTCAAAATCATATAATAGACAAAGCTTAAAGGCCAGATAGAGACTGATGGAACCCATTTGAGATCAAAAGGGCGGCAAGTTATCCAAGGACAAAGTTCAGAAGGGTTGGGAAAGAGGGAGGAATGGGGAACAAGAGTCCCAGGGAGGAAGTTAACATAGTGATGCTACAGTGAGGGGATTGTAATTGCTGAGATGAAACGAAGCTTATGATTTGTCGGTTGTAAAACTGATGATCTGCTCTGAGAACCTCCACTCAATTCACAATAAGATGTTTTACAAAAGTTTGTAGAAAAGTTTCATTATCTTTTAACTCCATTTTTCCCCCCACAAAGTTTTTGAAACCCCCGCATATAAAATATATATGATTGTTATGTCCTGACTCATAGCAACGCTATGCACAAAAGAAGGAGACACTGCCTGATCCTCACAATTGTTATGTTTGAGCCCATTATTTCTGCTGTTTAAGCCTCTCTCTCTTTTGTTGATTCTGACCCTGTATAGGATTTATGAGGAGCAACTGGTGGGTTTGAACTACCGTCCTTGTGGTTCAAAGTCCTGGGCTTATACTACAATGCCACACTAAGATATATCTTCTGGAAGAGATCAAGATGTTGTTGTTGTTTAGTGCTGTTGAGCTGGTTTCAACTCACAGCAACCCTGTATATGGTTTCCGAGGAGCGAGCAGTCCAGTGATTTGTTGTTGCTGTTATTAAGTGCTGTCCAGTTGATTCCGACCCATAGTGACCCTGTATAGGGTTTCTGAGGAGCAGCTGGTGAGCTTGAACCGCCAACCTTGCAGTTCAAACGGCTTTGCAGTCTGGTGCATTAACCCACAGCACCACATCAGGATTCCAGTCCAGTGATTACTGAATACTAAATATTCACTTTAAAGTTCTAAAAATAAATGATAAACAAATCCTTCCTCTCTCTATATATATATGTTATAAATAACCATAAGATTGGTGGTTCAAACCCACCATCTGTTCCTTGGAAACCCTATACAGGGTCGCTATGAGTTGGAACCCTGTTGACAGCACAATATAATGTCTATATATTACACAAGACGTAAGGAGTGCTGGTAGCATAGTGGTTATGAGTCTGGCTGCTAACTTCAAGGTTAGCAGTTAGAGACTGCCTGCCGTTCCGCTGGACAAAGATGAGACTTTCTGCTCCTGTAAAAGTTTACAGCCTCAGAAACCCTATGCAGTGTCACTTTCAGTCGGAACCAACTTCACAGTGTACCAGCAGTAGCAGCAATGGGCTCAAGCGTAGCAGCGATTGTGAGGATGGCACAATGGGCAGAGTTTCGTTCTGTTGTGCATCGGGTCACCATGAGTCAGTATCAACTCGATGGCACCTCACAATAGCAACAACCTGCTGAGGCTCTTTTGTTTCATCATGAGCCTGAGACCAAGCCTCTGGAGAATTCTGGGGAGATGCCAACCTTTTCAGAGGTCCTGGCATTATTGTCATCATAGCATCTCACTTTGTTAAGTGCTTTTATACCACCATTTCATTTGCTTTTCACAACAACCTCGGAACAATGCAAAAGTCTCTTGACAGGGTCAGGAGACCTTACCTGAAGTCTTATTTATTTACTAACTTATTGCAGGAAATGGATTTTGGGCAAGACACTAAACCTTAAAGCTTTATTTTCTCATTAGTAACTGGACCAACATTTCCATTGTTCTGGGCTTATTGTGAACATCAAAATCGGTCACTGGACATAAAACTCCTGGCTCAGAGCTAGTGTGCAACACGTATTCATTCCTTTCCCCTTTTCTTCAACCTTCTTTCTCTCCTTCCTTCTTCCAGGTTTTCTGACTCACTCTGCCATCCAGCCTGTAGGAATAAACCATAAATATGAAAAATAAATAAATCATAAACAAGTCCTCTGTTGGGATTTGTTTTAAGCGTGGTGGCTCCGATTACAAATAGTTAAAGGGCTAGATTTTGGGTTGGGGCGTATGCAAAGCAGCGGAAGGTGAGAAGAATGAGAAGGAAATGGCAGAGAACAATAATTAGGATTAACCTCCATCAAATCAAGGATGCCGAAACTGCTGTGTGCTCTGTCCCTTTCCTCCCCTGGCCCACTCCAGCTGCCCAGCTGCTGGGCCCCTGATCACTCTCCTCCCTTGCAATAGAAAATGACTCTGCAGAACGTCATGGTCCCAGGGCCTAAGGTCACCATCTAGCTACTGACAGACCTGGTCAGCAAACCTGTGATCAGGTGCTACAAGAGAGTCCTGGAGATTGGCCAACACTCAGGTTTCTGTCTCAGGGTGATCCCTCATTCCCCTAGCATTCCCCTTTACCTGCTGACATCATCGGTCCTCAAACTCCCTCACCAACAATCCCCCTTTAGAGTCCATCCCATGGAAATAATTGCCAAAGATGCAAGAACAAAGTTTACTGCAATTTTGTTCATAATAGGGAAACTAGGAAACTAACCCAAAGAGCCAACCACAGGACTTTAGATGATGACATCATAAGCAAGTTAGTCACCATCTCCCAACTTCTAGCTCTTTGTTTGTAGCATGTAAATACTAACAGCCACAGGAAATGATGAGTATGAAAGCTCTTTGTAAATTGCAAATGGTCTTACAAGTGTTAGGGATATGATGAATCAGCAGTGAAAAAAATCCTTTGAGGCGTTTTGCAAATAAAGGCATTTAATATATTTAAACACTTAGCACTCACAGATTTAATGTTTGAGATTTTGCCAACCTGTGGAACAGCTCTGTGGCAATTTGTAGCCCAGCTGAGGCATGCACTGTTTCCCTCCAAGGACACGGATACCTCATCAAGGGTGGGTGAGCAGGAGTGAAGACATGAAGCTGTTGTTAGCTGTCATTGAGCCTGACTACCCCTCATGGTGACCCTATATGCACAGCAGAACAAAGCATTACCAAGTTCAGTCCCATCCTGCTGTGGTTTGTGCTGATCACATACCGTTGGGATCCAGGGGGTTTCCACTGGCTGATTTTTGGAATTAGATAGCCAGACCATTGTTTTCCTTGTCTGTTTCAGACTGGAGGCTCCACTGAAATTCCTTCAGCATTGCAGCAACATGCACACCTTCACCGATGGCTGGGTGGTGGCTGTACACAGGAATTGAACCTGGTCTTCTGCATGTTTGACATTGCCTTTGTTATTGGGTTGTTGTTGTTGTTGTTTTAGTGCCTTTCAAGTTGGTTCCAACTTATAGGGTTTGTGTTTCTAATGAGCATCTGGCGGATCTGAACCACAGACCTTGTGGTTAGCAGTCCAGTGCTTATCCTCCAGTGCCACACCAGGACTCCCACTGTGCCGCTAAGACTCCTTAAATTGACCATATTTAAATGGGAAGAAAGACACCTGAGAATACATAGCTTCAATTTTGGGGGTGTTTTAACTGGTTGGTTACAGCGCTATGTGTGTTTATTTCTTTCGCCCACAGCATCCTGCATGGAGGTGGGTCAGTAGTTGTCTGGGCATACAGGGTGCTCCCCCATTTCTTACTCTGCCACCCCTAGGGTGTGACCCTGGTCTTCTCCGGCCCGAGATTGAAGTCTGTCTACCACTTTGCTAGTTTTGAGCAAAGATGCGTCTTAGAAATTAACACATAATCCTTCCCAAGTTCCCTGGCCACATCTACCTGCATGGGAGTCTGTGAATGAAGACTTTATGAATACCTAAAAGGCAGCGATTCTCATACCTGAGGAAGGTAAGCACAGATGTTGGGGAAGATGTTGCAGGTGCTGCCACCGATCATCCTTCTGTCTGACTGTGAGCCAGTTGTTCAAACAGGAGGAAACCGTGCTGAGTAAGAGAGAGCTGGATGCAAGAGGCTAGTGACTCAAAGATGATCTGGTGTGTTCAGGATGTTTTAGGGCAATTTAATGCTGATGGTAATTTTGGCTTTACAAGTAAAGGTTTCATTTAAATTAAACTCTTAATGAATAGGAGTCCTGGTGTGGTGCTGTGGACTAATGCGTCAGACTGCAAAGTCGTTTGAACTGGAACATCAGTGGTTCAAGCTCACCAGCTGCTCCTTGGAAACCCTATACAGGGTTGCTATGGGTCGGAATCGGCTCGATGGCACTTAACAACAATAATTATTGAATAAAGGAGCTTTGGTAACATAGTGATTACGAGTCGGGCTGCTAACCTCAAGGTCAGTATTTTGCAACTACCAGTTGTTCTGAGGGAGAAAGGCAAGACTTTCTGGTCCCATAAAGATGTACAGCCTCAGAAACCCCATACATGATTGCTAAGAGTCGGAATCGACTCCATGGCACACCACCACCACCATTATTTATTCAATAATTGAGTAAATATTGAATAAATAATGGTGGTGGTGGACCAAACCACAAAGTTGGCAGTTTGAGCTCACCCAGCCACTCCATGGGAGAAGGGAGAGGCTTTCTGCTCCTGCAAAGATTGAAAGTCTCGAAACCCTATACAGGGTTGCTATGGGTCAGAACCAACTCAAAACCACTAAACAACAACAGTCTTTCTTGACTTTCAGTTAGGCATGAAGGCTGTTCAGAGGCAGTTGTTTGAGAAAGAAATACTTTGAAGGGGGTCATTCTGGTTTGATCCACTGCTGAGAATTTGCATTTCCCCCCTAAGTGTTCTAAATCAGAATCTATACTTTATAAAGATCCCCAGGTGATTTTTGTTTATTATATGTATACAATTACATCTCCTCCAAATGAACCCAGATTTTCTGATCTATAAATTAGAATGCTAACATCAACTTTTCATATTTGTTGTGAAGATAAATGAAATAGTATCTTGAAAGTGCTTTTTAAAATTTGAAATTGTTCTACAAATTTAAGGCATTTAATTTTGATTACAACAGGGAAAATAATGACAGGTCCTATCTTTTAAAGACTTTATTTGAGCTGAGGTCAATGAATCACTCACTTTTTAGCTTAAATTACATCTATGTGTAGTTTTGCTTTCATATTCCCCACTTACCTGTTCTTGGGAAGGTAATATGAACCAAAGTCTGACCCCTGGGCATCTCTACCCAAGCCACAGGACTTAACAGAAGGTAGAATCAACAGAGTCCCCTTCTAACTGGCTCAGTGTAATCAGAAGCTTTTGGGCATCAACTTTATTCCAGTCTCCAAGCCTGATAATTTCAGTCCCACTGTCTTTCAATAACCATTCTTTTGAGCTATATATATGGCCAAATTAGAAGTGTCACTACCTTGAAACACAGTCTGACTGTAGGGTTGCACCACTCGCCCAAGTGGAACCCCTAAAGATGATGTTGCGTCTTGTTTTTCATTGCAGATGATAGATTTTACCAGGCTGGCAGCTGTTTCTACAGTAAGATCTATGCATGATTAGGATTTGAAATCAAAGGCTTGAAAGACTTTACTAGGGTAGCCCGGTGGCTCCAAGATCAGCAGTTTAAGCCCACCAGCCATTCTGCTGTAGAAAAGCTTTCTGTTCCTGCAAAGATTTGCAACCTCGGAAACCCTATACACGATTGCTGCGAGTCAGAACCAACTCAACAGCACTTAACAACAACAACAAAGACTTCATTTATAGCATAGAACTTACCTGCCAAGTTGGATGGTTTTTATAAAAACAAACTGGGGAAAAAGACAAACAATCCAATTAAAAATGAGCAAAGAACTTGAATAGACAAAAATATGCATGTGGTCAGTTGTTGTGTGCCATCGAGTTGGTTCAGACTCATAGTGACACTATGTATGGGGTTTCCAAAAGAACTGTTGGATTTGAACTGCCGACAGTGATCCAGTCCGGTGCTTATCCTACAGTACCACATCAGGGATCATGTGACCAACTGTTCTTGTTAAGTTCTGTCGAGTCAGTTCCGACTTACAGAGACCCTGTATAGAGTTTCTGAGGCTTTGAAAGTCTCTTCAGGAGCAGAAAGCCTTTTCCCAAGGAGCGACTGGTAGACTCAAACCAGTGGTCTTGTGGTTCACAGTCCAGTGCGTATTCTATGGAGCCACCTATATCAGTTGTTCTTGGTGGTGGTGGTATGCCGGGAGTCGATTCCAACTCATAGCTACCCTGCATAAGGGTTTCTGAGGATATAAATCTTCATGGGAACAGAAAGCCTCATCTTTCTCCTATGGAATGACTGGTAGTTTCAAACTACTGACTTTGAGGTTAGTAGCCCAACTCGTAACCACTATGCTACCAGAGCTCCTCATTGGTCCTTTGTTGTTGTCGTTGTTGTTGTTATGTGCCATGGAGTCGGTTCCGACTCATAGCGACCCTGGACAGGGTTTCCGAGCTGTAAATCTTTACAGGAGCAGAAAACCTCATCTTTCTCCCGCAGAACAGCTGATAGCTTGGAACTGCTGACTTTGAGGTTCACAGCCCGATTCGTAACCATTATGCTACCATAGCTCTTTGTTGTTGTTAAATGCCGTCGAGTCGATTCCAACCCATAGCGACCCTGTATAGGGTTTCCGAGGAGCAGCGAGTGAGCTTGAACCACTGACCTTGCAGTTCAAACGGCTTTACAGTCTGGCGCATTAACCCACAGCGCCACACCAGGACTCCACCAGAGCTCCTTAGGGTGCTGCAAATCACAAGCACAATGAGCTATCCTTCTACACCCACTGAGATGACTGTTACTAGGAAAATGGAAAATAGCAAATCTTAGATGTGGAGAAATTATAACCCTCATCCACTGCTGCTGGGAATGGAAAATGGTGCAACTATTGTGGAAAACATTTGACAGTTTTTAAAAAAGTTAAACATCACTGGCCTGACGATTCCATGTTAGGTATGTACCCCAGAGATTTTAAAGCAGGAGTCAAACAGATCATTTGAGTTGCAATAGTCAAAAGACAGAAACAACCCAAGTGTCCACCAACAGATGAATGGATAAAGAAAATGTAATATACACATACAGTGGAATCTACTTCAGCCATAAAGAGAAATGAAGTTCGGATAAATGCGCTAAGACATGGATGACGTTTGAAAATGTTATTAGGTACTGTCAAGCTGGCTCTGACTCACAGCAACCCCATGAACAACAGAATGAAGCACTGCTCAATCCTTCATTATCTTCAGAACCCTGGTTATGTCTAAACCTGTTGCTGCTGCCACTCTGTAATCCATCTCATTGAGGGTCTCCCTCTTTCGCTGACCCTCTACCAAGTTTGAAAACATTGCGCTGAGTGAATGAGATAATGCAGACACAAAAGGTCAATATTGTCTGACTCACTTGTATGAAATAGCTAGAATAGGCAAATGCATAGAGATACAAAGTCGTGTATTGGTTAGCCTTGGTGAGGAGAGTGTCATGTGGAATTATTGCTTAAAGGAGCACTGAATTTCTGTTTGGGGTGATGACAAACTTCTGGAAATAATAATGATGGGGTTTTTTTGTTTTTTAAAAAGAGCCACAGCATCACTTTTTCTTTTATGTGGGAATCAGTAACTATGACAAGTTCTGTATTTTTTTTTCACATATAATGCTCTCCCATAAGCAATGCACCCATGCATGTGAAGTATATTGTGTGCATAGGAAACAAGCAAGGACTGCAGTTTATTAAAAATGCGTAATGCTTGCATTCTTTGCATAAGAGTAAGGCAACTCTAAGGGATCTTTTCACCACAAAATAGCTGAGTGAGTCCCACTCCTCTACTGCAGAGTCACAGGAGTTTAGCAGCTTAAAGCCACAGCTCCTCTGCCAGACCTGGAGATAACCCTGGCCAACCCTTACCTTCCAACTCCATATTTAGATTTTAAATCGGCAAGTCTTTAATTTGTTTCCACAACATACCTTTACCTATTTGTAGAATTTCTATAGTACTTCAGAGTTTACAGTGCCCTTTGTACCTCGTTTTTATAAATGTAATAAAATATACCAAGCCCTGAGAAGTGGAAAGCATTGGGCTGGGTGGGCTCTGGAGTTCCAAGAAAAAGAGACAGCTGTCCCCACCTTCTTGGCACTCAGGGTCAAGTCAGAGATTTGGTTGCATTCATGTCTAGTTAATGTCAAGGCACCGTGTCAAATCCAGAAATGGATCCTCGGGATCGCACCTTTCTCCTAAACATCCTTTGAGTTAGGTTTTAGGTTGTGATACCTCTTTCGCAGATGAGGGGCCTCCAGTGGTGGCTGTGGTCACTGACTGTGAAGTGGTCCGACCTCCTAAGCATTGGTCCTGTCCATTCACTCAGTGCCCCATCACCATTGCCTTGTGAGCATTTTTAATATGTTGCCATAACAATTGGCAAATTAATGTCTGGTGATTATATTTTGGGTTGCCTGTTCTCTTGAGACATTTAGCAAAGTGCCTTACTTACTTGGGCATGTCCCCAAATTGTGCTTTAGTGGCTATCTGATCCCCTCATTGGCATGCTGGCTTTCTGGCAGCTTCAGGGTGTAAAGTTTCTAACACTTTCTGCTTCACCTTTTCTCTCATCTGACGCATCCTGCCCAGCACTTCGCTGGGGTTTAGCCAGATTCTAGCCTGTCTCATTATCTC
Source organism: Chrysochloris asiatica (assembly GCF_000296735.1). Taxonomy (NCBI): domain Eukaryota; kingdom Metazoa; phylum Chordata; class Mammalia; order Afrosoricida; family Chrysochloridae; genus Chrysochloris; species Chrysochloris asiatica. Next base: position 11,772,900 of record NW_006408522.1, read on the forward strand.
AAATGGAGACTTTTACCATCTTTATTTAGGTGTTCTCTTTGCATTATTTAAAAGCTGGGATCTGAGGACAGAAGGCAGTGTAAATGATGGGAAGTGTGTAACAATTAGTCTTGTTGTTAAGTGCCGTTGAGTCGGTTCCAATCCATAGCAACCCTGTATAAGGTTTCTGAGGCTGTAAATCTTTATGGGAGCAGAAAGCCTCGTCTTTCACCCGCAGAACCACTGATAGGTTTGAACCGCCGACCTTGAGGTTAGCAGCCCAACTGGTAACGAGGATATAAATTAGGAGAGACTAATAAATAGACTGGAAGTTTAAAAACATCTCCTTAATTCACGCTCCACATCAGTTCATGTATTTGCAACCAGGAAGCGTGTTCTTTGGGATAGAGAGTGATAAGAATAGAATGTGGGTTCTCAGAGTATGTATTTGTAACTGAACACTTTAAAATAGATAAATTTCCTGTTTGTACTATGGCAGGAGTCCTGGTGTGGAGCTATAGTGTAAACACTAGACCATAAGGTGGGTTTGAACCACAAAGTTGGTGGTTCAAACTCACCAGCTCCTTCTCGGAAACCCTACACAGGGTTTGTTATGAGTCAGAACTGACTTGACAGCACTTACCAACAACCACATAATATAGCAACTTGTGGCCACAGAGTTCCTGTTCTCTTTCCTGACATTGTCACATTCCTCTTTTTTGCGGAACTTGCACTCTATTTATTAATTTCTCCTAATTTATGCCCTCATTACATTAACTACTAAAATTAAAAAAGAGGAGGGGGAGAAAACCCAAGGCATAAAGTAAGCCCCCCTCTCCTCGTTTCCCCAAAGGAGTGTTAGGTATGTGTTTGTTATTTCTGTTAATGTCATTAGATTGTGATTTTATCATTTGGATTTGCTCTTAGAGTTCATTTATGAACACTGTAAGAAAGTCAGCCCAAATTCTTCCGTAGTACAAACAGGAAATTTATCCTCTAACCCAAGAGGAACATGTAAGAATCCCCTATGAAATTGGAACCCTGGGTGATTTATAGGCAGAGGGTGATCACAAGTTTCTAAATTGGTATGCCAGTTCACTGGCTTCAACTTCCTTTTCTATCATGTGGCCCACTTCCAGATTTCAGAATCTAGCAGCATCACGGAAGAGTCACTTCCTCCAATGATTAAGTTTGAGAGTGAGGAGGCTGGTGGGGAGGCAGCGGTGGGTGAGAGGAATGGCTAGCCGAGGGTGTTATGGAGAGTGGTCTCTGAGCCTTGGCTTGTTGTTGTGTTGTAAAGTGCAGTTGAGCCGAGTCCCACCCATAGCGACCCTGTATAGGGTTTCCAAGGAGCACCTGGTGAGCTTGAACTGCCAACCTTGCAGGTCAAACCAGTTTACAGTCTGGCGCATTAACCCACAGTGCCACATACCAGGACTCCTGCTCTAAGATCTGTTTATTTTGTCACTAAAGAGAGAAAGAAAATGGTTAGTGTTCTGTGGGGGCCAGGCAGGCAAAGCCATGGGAACCCAGAAAACAATAGTCCACCTGAGAATCTCTCCAGGGGATGCATCTTGCTGGGCATACTGGTTAGGAAGAGTTGCCCTAGATTTTCATCCAGACGTGATTCTCTTAACACTTAGCCTTCTACCCGATGATAAATTATAAAGTAGCTAACTCGTCTGTAGTAAACAGTTGCTCAAATGCCCTTTCAGCTTCTCAATGGCAACAAGTATATCTGAGGAAGATTTCACAATTCATTAAAGATTTAGAGATTCCAGTTAGGATATTTAAAACCTCTTGCCAGGTGTAAGATGGTATCACATGCCACCCACCAAATTTCTGTATCTGGCAGCTGGGCATTGAGATTTTTTAAAAAGCAGTGTTTAAATGGAGGGGAGAAAAAGGATCTTAAAAAAAATTGAATCAACTTTATTTGAATGGAGCAAATGAGATTGAATAAATATATGATGACTGTCAGGAGAAGGAAAAAAATTGTCTTGTAAGAAATACAGAGGGTGTCTCTTAGAAGCTAGGATGGAGAGACTTTGTCTCACATGATTTGCACATGTTATCAGGAGGGACCAGTCCCTGGAGTAGGGCAGCATGCTTGGTAAAGTAGAGGGTCAGTAAAAATGAGGAGGACCCTCATTACAATGGATTAGCACAGTGGCTGCAATAATAGATTCAAATTATTATGAGGATGAAGCAGGACGGGGCAGTGTTTCATTCCGAGTAGGAGTTTGGCCATCCTGGCCTCCAAGGAGCACTCTGGCTATACTTCTTCCAACACAGATCTGTTGGTTCTTTTGGCAGTTGATGGCACTTTGACTATTCTCCTCCAACTCCATTACTCAAAAGCATCAATTCTTCCATGGTTTTCCTTATTTACTGTCCAACTTACACATGCATATGAGGTTATTGAAAATACCATGGCTTGGGTCAGGTGCACCTTAGTCCTCAAGCTGACATCTTTGCTCTTCAACACTTTAAAAAGGTCTTGTGCAGCAGATATGCCTAATGCAACACGTCGCCTGATCTCTTGACTGCTGCTTCCATGAGTGTTGACAGTTGATCCAAGAAGGATGAAGTCCTTGACAACTTCAATCTTTTCTCCGTTGATAAGAATGTTGTTTATTGGTCCAGTGGTGAGGATTTTTGTTTTCTTGATTACCATCCCTTAATTCCTGGGGTCCTAGTGTGGCTCTCTGTAAGGTAAGCACTGGACTGCTAACCTCAAGGTTAGCAGCCACTACTTGGAAACCTATACAAGGTAACTATGAATCTGAACTCACTGGCCTGTAACAACAGCATCAATCTGCACCTGACTTTAAGCTGTATGATCAGAAAGCGCTTTTTCCACTTACACCTTTTAAATTGCTGTTGTGTGCCTGCGATTAAGTTGATTTCGCCTCATAGTAACCCTAGTAGTAGGAACCATAGTCTGTGGTTTTTACTGGCACCGATAACCCGATCTTTTCTCCTGCAGAGCAGCTGGTGGGTTCAAACCGCCAACCTTTCGGTTAGCAGCCAAGTACATAGCCAGTACACTGGCTTGTAAATTTGTTGTTGTTAGTGCCATCAAATTGATTCAGACTCAGAGACTCCATGTACAAGAGAACAAAACACTTGCCTGGTCTTGTGCCATCTTCACAATTGTTGCTATGTTTGACCTTATGATTGCAGCCCCTATGGCATTCCATCTTGTTGAGTATCTTCCTCTTCTTTGTTTATCCTCTACTTTATCAAGTATGATGTTCTTCTCTAGGGACTGGTCCCTCCTGATCATATGTCAAAGTAGTATGTAAGATTACATCTCTTCATCCTTACTTGTACAGCGTGTGCCTGTACTTCTTCCAAATTCATTCTTTTGGCAGTCCATGTCAATATTCTTTGTCAACACCATAATTCATATGCATCAATTATTCTTCAGTCTTCCTTATTCATTGTACAGCTTTCACACACACATGTTGTTGTTGTTGTTGTCAGGTACCATCTAGTCGGAACCGACTCATAGCGACCTCATGCACAGCAGAACGAAACAATGTCCAATCCTGGGCCAGCCTCACTACCGCTGCCACACTTGATGCCATCAATGATGCCACCTGGCCAATCCATCTTGTTAGGGGTCTTCCTCTTTTTCTCTGACCCTCCATCCTACCCAGCATGACATCCTTCTCCAGCAACTGTTCCCTCTTGACAATATGTCCAAAGTATGAGAGATGAAGCTTAGCCATCCTGGCCTCCAAGGAGCACTCTGGCTGCACTTCTTCCAAAACAGATCTATTGGTTCTTTTGGCAGTCCATGGCACTTTCAGTATTCTCTGGTATTCAGTCTAGCTCTGCATGCAGATTCAATAAATATGGTGAAAGGATACAGCCCTGACACATACCTTTCTTGATTTTAAACCATGCAGTATCCCCTTGTTCATTTCTAAATTCTGCATCTTGTTCTGTGTTCTTATTATGTGTTTTGAAATTCCCATTCTTAGTAATATTATCTGTAATTTGTTATGATCCACATAGTCGAATGCCTTTGAAGTCAATAAAACAAAGATAAACATCTTTTTGGTATTCTCTGCTTTCAGCCAAGACATCGGACATCAACAGCAATAGCCCTCATACCACGCCCTCTTCTGAATCCAGCTTGAATATCTGTCAGTTCCGTCTTAATGCTTCTTCAGTTATTGGAACTATCTTCAGCATAACTTTACTTGCATGTGATTGTAATGGTATTGTTGAATAATGTTCACATTCTTCTGTATCAACTTTCTGAACATATATATGGAACTTCTCCAATTCGCAGGCCAAATTTTGTGGCTTACCCTAGTGAGCACTTCCAACGTTGTATCTATTTGTTGAAACATCTCAATTTGTATTCCATCAATTACTGGAGTCTTGGTTTTGGTCAACGTCTTTAGTGCAGCTTAGTCCAGTTCCTTCATTACCATCAGTTGTTGATCATATAGTACCTCCTGAAATGGTTCAACATCAACAGATTCTTTTTGGTACAGTGACTATGAATTCCTTCCTTCTTCTTTTGGTACTTCCTGTGTTACTCATTTTTTTGTGTGTGTCTATATAATCCTTCAGCAATGCACATTGAGCCTTGATGGTTTTTATTCAGTTCTTTCAGTTTGAGAAATGCTAAACATGTTATTCCCTTTTGGTTTTCTAATTCAAGGTTTTTGCATATCTCATTATAATACTTTACTGTGCTTTCTTGAGTCACCATGGAAATCCTCTGTTCATCTGTTCATTGTTTCTTGTGTTCACTTTATTGTTGTGAAGTGCTATCGAGTCGCCTCTGACCCATAGTGACAAGGAGCAGCTGGTGAGCTTGAACCGCCAACCTTGCAGTTCAAACGGCTTTGCATCTGGCTCATTAACCCCCAGCACCACACCAGGACTTCTGTGTTCACTTTAGCTATTCTGTATTCATGAACAGGTTTCAGAGTCTCTTCTGAATACCAAATAACTGGGCTTTAAGTTTTAATTGTATCAAAGCCAGTTTTCAAAATGTCCATCAACAGGTGAATGTATAAACAAAATATAGTACACACATACAGTGGAATTCTACTGAGTTGTAAAGATAAATGAAGTCTTGACACATGTTACAACATAGAAGAATCTTAGAAAATATGCTGAGTAAAATAAGTCGGTCTTAAAAGGACAATGTCTATAAGAGCAAATATATAGAAACTAAAAATTATTAGTGGCTACCAGGAGTCTTGGTGACTGTGTGGATTGAAGATTGGGCTGCTAGTTGCAAGGTCAGTGGCTCAAACACACCAGCTCCACAATGAGTGGAAGATGAGGTTGACTGCTCTCGTAAATATTGATATTCTTGGGTTGTGGAGTCAGAATGGACTCAATGGCAGTGGGTTTGGTATTTTTGGGTTTTATGAGTGGTGGGGTGGGAAAGAGGGAGATTTTTTTGCATTTAAAAACTGCTCAAACACACTGCTATTGAGTTGAAGTCAATTTTTTCTTAATGTTTTATTGTGAATTATGTGATAGTTTACATGAGAGAAGAACATTAGTTTTACATTCATCCTGTCGTATATCGTTTCATTGCCATGGTTACAATCCCCTCCATGCATCATCAACCAACCATGGGGTATACACTGCCCCCCCCCATCATTAGCGCACACCCCCTCCACCCCCTCCCTCTCTGTGTCTAAAGTCCCCAACTGCTCCATCTCTCCACGTCATCGTCTCTGCCTCCATCTCAGGCATCACTGCTTCTCTAGGTAGGGTCCCACTCTCTGCTCTTTTCCCTTGATGATCCCAGGGACCTCCGCTCCTAGACTACAAAGTTAATCACTCCCCTCTTTTTTACAAAACATTTACCTTTACATTTCCAACCCTCACAAGCAGTCCTGATAACAATTAATCACTATTGTATCACAACAGACCTATCTACATTTCATTTCATCAGCCCCGCCTAGACAGATTGGATACTAATTCGTGGAGATTCTACCTTCCTCCACACCCTCTGGATCTAGGTTCCCTTGAAATCAATTCTTAACGATGCTCTATAGGGTTTCCAAGTTTGAAAGTCTTTATGGGAGCAGAAAACCCCATCATGCTCCTTCAGAATGGCTGGTGTGTTTGAACTGCCAACCTGGTTGTTAAGTGCTGTTGAGTCGGTTCTGACTCATAGCAACCCACAAGGGTTCTAAGAAGTGGCTAGTAAGTAACTAGTAGCCACTGACCTTGTGGCTAGAGACCACTGACCTTGTGGTTAGCAGCAGTCCAGTGCTTATCCTATAGCACCACAATGTTGTTGTGAAGTGCCATTGAGTCAGTTCCCATTCATAACGGCCCTGTATAGATAGGGTTTCCTAGGAGCAATTGGTGAGCTTGAACTGCTGACCTTGCAGTTCAAACCAACCTTATGATTGAATGCTTATTGTATGGTGCCACTAGGTCTATGTTAATAGTGGTAGAAAAATCTAGAAAAGGGTAGAGAATATGTTTGCACAACTTGAATGTAATCCCTGTCATTGCATGTTGTTGTTGTTGTTGAGTTCCATCAAGTCGGTTCCGACCAATCGCAACCCTGTATAGGGTTTCCGGGAGTGACTGGTGAGCTTGAGCCACCGACCTTGAAGTTCAAACCTACGTTGCAGTCCAGCGCATTAACCTATAGTGCCACACCATGTGTGGAAATGGTTAAATAGGCATATATTTTGGTGTGTATATTTTCACCACGTTTTATTTTTTCAAGTTGTTAAAGTTTGATGATGACCAGAATATTTGGAGTCTCAAAGTATCTCCCTACAGATTACCTAACAATCCCCCAAAGAAAAATAAATCTTGGGCAGTTGAAAATTTGGACAATATTTTAACCAAGAGATAAAAATGAACAATCCCAGTGAACATCAACAAACATTGTGTTCTGTCAGACGTGATACCCTGAGAAGAACACTAAGTCGCTTAAATAGGACTCTAGCCAAAATTGCAAAATCTAAACCTCATAATGAGGAAACAGCAGACAAACCCAAATTTAGGGAAATTCTGCAAAATAACTGGCTTGAATTCTTTTTAAATGGCAATATCCTAACATCAAGGAAAGACTAAGACATGATTACATATTCAGATAAACTAAGCCTGGTGGTGGCTCTGTGCCATGGAGTCGGTTCCGACTCATAGAGACCCTGAACAGGGTTTCCGAGGCTGTAAATCTTTACGGGAGCAGAAAGCCTCATCTTTCTCCCACGGAACAGTTGGTAGTTTCAAACTGCTGACCTTGTGGTTCGCAGCCCGATTCGTAACCACCACACTACCAGAGCTCCTAAGGAGCCCTGATAGCATAGTGGAATGTGAGCATGGCTGCTAAATGCAAGGTCAGCAGTTCAAATTACTAGCTGCTCCTCAGGAGAAAGATGAGGCTTTCTACTTCTGTAAGATTTGCAGCCTTGGAAACCCTATACAGGATTGGTATGAATCGGAACCGACTCCACATAACCAATCAAAGACACCTAAATGCAACATATGACACTGAGCATGGGGGTGAGGGGGGTTGCGGGCGGGAGTATGATTACAAAGGATGCCATTAGGCTAATTGCTGAAGTTGAATCATGTACTTGTATAAAAAGCATTATATCAATGTTAAATTCCTTGAATTTAATTCTACCACGGTTCTAATAATCCCCTTCTTAAGAAATACACACTGAAATGTTAAGGCATAAAGGATGTACAGACTATTTTCAAATCGTTTGTATATGTGTACAAAGGGGTTTCCAAAAGTTTGTGGAAAAGTTCTGCTGTCTTGAATGTGCATGCGCATGCACGCACGCACGCACGCGTGTGTGCATATGTGTATATGTATGTTTTTGTTGTGATGTGCCGTGGAGTCGGTTCCGACTCATAGTGACCCTGTATAGGGTTTCTGAGGCTGTAAATCTTTACAGGAGCAGAAAGCCTCATCTTTCTCCCGCGAAGCAGCTGGTAGTTTCGAACTTCTGACCCTGAGGATAGCAGCCTGATTTGTAACCACTGCGCTACCAGAGCTAGGTGCCATGAAGTCAGCTCTTACTCATAGTTACCCTATGTGACGGAGTAGAACAGCTCCATAGGATTTCTGAGGTCTAACCTTTAGGAGGAGACCTGGTGTGGCGCAGTGGGTTAATGCGTCAATGCGTCAGACTGCAAAGCTGTTTAAACTTCAAGGTCGGTGGTTCAAGCACACCAGCTGCTCCTCGGAAACCCTATATAGGGTGGCTATGGGTCAGAACCAACTCGAAGGCACTTAACAACAACAATCTTTAGGAAAGGAGCTCTGGTAGCATAGTGGTTACGAATCATGCTGCTAACCTCAAGGTTAGCAGTTTGAAACTACCAGCCGTTCCTCAGGAGAAAGATGAGGCTTTCTGCTCCCATAAAGATTTACAGCCTCAGAAACCCTATGCAGGGACGCTATGAGTTGGAACTGACTCCACTGGCACACTACCACCACCAACCTTTAGGGTTAGTGTGGCACTGTGGGTTAATGCGCTGGACTGCAAAATCATTTGAACCACAAGGTTGGCGGTTCAATCTTACCAGCCACTCCTCGGAAACCCTATACAGGGTCGCTGTGGGTAGGAACTTCACAACAATAACCTTTATGGAGTCTGGGATTAGCACTGGACTACTAACCGCCCTAAACAGGGTTGCTATGAGTTGGAACTGACTCGATGGCACTTAATAACAACAACAACAGTAATCTTTATAGGGGATTGTGGTGTGACACTGTAGGATAAAGACTGTTAACCGCAAGGTCAGTGGTTCAAACCCATCAGCCGCTCCTCAAAAATCCTATATGGCATCATTATGAGTTGGAACCGACTCTGTGGCACTTCAGAACAGCAATGCAGCTCTGTAAGGTAAGCACTGGACTGTTAACTGCAAGGTTGACTTTCTGCCTCCTTAAAGATTCATAGCCTCTGAAACCCCATACAGGGTCCCAGAATCAGAATCTGCTTAATGGCTGTGAGTTTGAGTTTTCCCAATGCACCATAAACAAAACCCCCTCTTCCCACCCCCACCACTGGTAAGAAATCAAAAAAAAAAAACCCACCAACAACAAAAAACAAATGAACCCATTGCTATTGACTCAGAGACCCAATATGCAGATTCCAAAACTGCAAATCTTTACAGGAGCAAACAGCCCCATCTTTTCCCACTGAGTGGTTGATGGATTTGAACCACTGACCTTGCAATTAGCACTTAACAACAGCAGCCATCTTTATGGCAGCCAATTTCTAGGTCTTTCCTCCCACCGAGCTGATGGATTGTTTGAACCACTAACTCCTTGGTTAGCAACTGAACACTTAATGGTCATTCCAATAGGGCTCCATGTATGTCTCATATGTAGACAGACAGAGAGAGGGAGGGAGAAAGCAAATATGGCAAAATGTTATAAATTGGTAGAGATGGAAGTTCTTTGGGTGATTTTTCTTTAATGTTGAAATTATTTCAAAATAAGAGGTTTTAAAAAGCCCCAAATCTTTATCATCTTACACTCAAAACCAAACCAAATGAACCGGAAACCAAGTTGCCTCCTCTCCCTTGGGATGGGTACAATCAAACCAAAAGTTCCGGAAGGAGATCTCGGTCCCTTCTTGCCCCTTCTCCTGTCTCCTAAATCACATCAGCGCGTCCGTGTGGCTGCCCCCATAAAGGAACACCAGTCAGCACATCTGCCTGTGTTTCAGAGGCAGTGGGCACAGGGAACTGCTAGACCAGAGCCTTTTTCTCACTCCTTAATGCCCCCCATCTGAGTTAGCCCCCTTCCTGCCTCGAAGAGCCAAGAATTCTCACAGTAATGGTGGCCGCAGATTGAGGTCAGTAAGAAAACAGATCTGTTTTGGGTTGTGATGTTGCGCTCAATCTGATGAGTGAACAGAAAAGAATGTACCCCAGAGAAGGGACAGCCTGTGAACCATGGGTTTGGTTCTGCATATCCTTATGATACCCAGCATAGAAAACAGGAAACATCAGTTAAAATGGGAAATCGCTGTGGGCTGAATTACTGTAATTCCTCATTTTACTTCGAAGTTGGCATGGAGCGGAGCCCTTCAGCCACAGTGTGACGTCTCCTGCTTTGCCTTGATAATTCTGCCCTTTCTTTGGGGGTAGTGCATTACCAAGCCTGAGAGGCTTTTAGGCTAGAATTGCTCCCTTTAAGTATGCTTAGAAATTGTGTTTTTCAAGTGCTGTTTGTTTTTCCGCTGTCTCTAGGTTAAAAGCAGTCAAGCTCCACCGCTGGTTCTGGTTCCCTCCTCCTGCCCCCTCTTGCTTTCTAAGTAGGCGAGATTCAGCACACAGAGACACTAACAGCCCAGTTTAATAATAACCCAGCAAAGCAGTGACACAACCATTATGATACTAGACGGATAAACAGAGGTACATTCCCCAAAGCTGATGAGTTCAACTGGAAATTTGTTCCTCCATCCCCACCCCCCATCTCTGCCATTCCTTTGAGGTCCTCTAAAGTGTAAAGTAAATGATGCCAGCCTTCCCAAGCTGTAAACTGGAGACAATTATACCTGCTCTGTCTTCCTCACAGAGATGTTTTAGGGCTCATGTGGGATGATAAACGGCTAAGCAGTTAGACACTGGAAGCAATATACAAATGGCAGGAAGTGCTTTCAGTTCTCCTATTGGATGGGGATCTGACTGAAGTGTTTTGGGCCCATTCCCTTTGGAAGGAAGACAGTTTTTCTATGTGACCTGGGCTGCACCCACTGATGGGGATTCCATCTTGGCTGCCTGTTTCCTGTCTCCAGAGCCAAGTACTCAGCCTTGCATTCCTGGCCTTCCCTTGGCTGGCCCTGTTTTTCCTATTTCCTCAACGTGAATCGCATTTTCTGGTCCAGTTGGTTTGTTTAGGGGTCTATCCCGTGGAGAAAATGTCACTGTAAGCATAAGCATCCATGCCTTTGCTTCTCTTGGTTTCTTCTCAGGAATGCCCCTTTTTCTTTCTTTCTACCAATTCTGTGCCTAAACTTACTTCAATCCTCAACTCCAATCTGATCTCCATAATACCTCAATGCTTAGTGTTTATGCATTACTTTATTCAACAAATGTGTTCTGTCCGTATTAGACCCGTGGGTCCCTGGGTGCTGCATACCATTAAGTGCTTAACTACTACTTACTGGAATGATGGTGGTTCGATTTGCATTAGAAGACAGGTGATCCGTTTTCAAAAGGTCACAGTTTTGACAATCCTCTGGAGCAGTTTTACTCTGAGTTGCCATGAGTCAGAACCAACTCAAGGGCAACCATGACATTATGTCCATAGCTCTTTATTAGGATCAGTGGATTTCAGAGATAAGGCCAACCTTTCCTTCATGTGCTTTACTGTTTAGAAAAAGAGTGAGGAGGTATACGTAAAGGCATGCACAATGAAAGCCAGTGATAAATGCCTTAAAAGAGTACCGCCATTTTAGGAAGTGGGTCCAAAAGTAAAGAAGGAAGTCCCTACCCATCTCAAGACTGGAGTCAAAGCAAAGACATCAAATTGAAGTCCAAGAAAGCAAGGCAGGAAGGCATCTACAGCCACATAAAAAAGATCCCCCACATCACCCACCATCCACTAGCATAAGACACTGAGAGTCCAAAGCTGACTCAGATAGTCTCAGAAGAGCACTCGCAGGAGAAGCAGGCTTGACCACTGTGCCGTCAAGTTCCCTGACCTCTGAGTCCGCCATGAAGAAGATCGAAGATAGCGACACATTGTGTATTTCAAGACCACAAGCACCAGATGCTCTGTTAATGACATCGACATGGCCAGCGTCAACTCTTGGATCAGGTCTGATGGAGAGAAGAAGGCTTTGACTGGCTCCTGACTAGGATGCTTTCGATATGGTAACAAAATTGGGATCATCTACACAGTCCAGCTGGTTCATTCTAAGTATAATTTTTTGTTTTTATTTACCACCCACATACAAAAAAAAAAAAAAAAGTGGTGCAGATCAAATATCAATGGGCTATAGATAAACTCTTGTCAGAATTTAGATGAAATGCGTTTCTTGGCACTGGTAGCTTCGTTGAAGAAGTAGCATTGAATTTAGGTCTTGAAGGATAGGCTAGATTTGAACATGCAGATCAATCGATCCAGGTAGCAAAAACATCATGGACTAAGTCTATTTATAGAGCCTTAAGAGGTCTGTTGGTAGAAGCATTATGGTGCCCAGATCCCAAAGAACTTTGAACACCTAAGTATTTGAGCTTCTGCAAGAGGTAGTAAAGACACTTCATGAGAGAAAGAGGATCCTGAACAAAGATGTGGATTAAGAGGAACGAAAACAGCATCTGAGTGGGCTGAGGAGGGCAGGAGCACATAGAGCGAAACTTCTGTGCTGTCGTCAATCCCCGTGGCTGGTCAGATTTTCCACATTGAAAATTGGGATCGGATAGGCAAAATGTTGACATCCCCAGGACCTTTTGTGATATGTGGCATGGCAAGACCAAGTACAGGTACAGGTATCCTTCACTAAGCCTGGCCTTGCTTGCTGGAGACTCCATCCCAGTCAGAGATTGTAAATGTGAAAAGAAAGAGCCTTTGATTCTGGGGAAGGTACTATGGAGGTTGGGATGTCAGCCACACCTGGAATCAGAATCTTGAAAGTGGTGAAAGAATGTAAAATTGTTCTCTCCAGACTAGTAAGTAAGCACAAGTAAGCCCATGCTTGCCTTGCTTTTGGGTAATCCAACATTGCCTTCAAGTTGGTTTTCACTTGAATGCTCAGAAGTTAAAACCTAAAAGCTTCTTCCCGACTCTTTACCACAGGACCTGATTTTTCTCATAGCATTTATCGTAACCTAAAAGCATGTCTGTTTTGATGTTCCTTTTCTTCCTCTCCAATGAAAAAGCAAACTCTATGAAAGCAGGAACCTTGTCTGTAATGAACAGAACTAAAGTGATTGAATGGATGGACTAATGATTGAAGTGTTTCCCAGGGTTTCATTCTAGAACTATAAAGAAGTTGTTGCAATAGGGGTAGACAAGATTGGTCATAATCTAGAGAAAAGGCAAGATAAGAAAACCAAGAATGAAGCCCTGGGAAACATTGAAAGATTTTCTTCAAAAATGGGAATGCAGGAAAAGGTAGACAGGAAAAAGTGGGGTAAACTCATTTTAGCAACAACATATATATATGTTCTATAAGGAGCTCTGGTAGCGTAGTGGTTACGAATCGGGCTGCGAACCATAAGGTCAGCAGTTCGAAACTACCAGCCGCTCCGCGGGAGAAAGATGAGGCTTTCTACTCCTGTAAGGATTTACACCCTCGGAAACCCTGTACAGGGTCGCTATGGGTCGGAACCGACTCGAAGGCACTTAACAACAACATATATATTTAAAGGAACTTTTTGGTAGAGCAGTCTGCCAACAGCTTCTCGCAAATTGGTGGAGAACTCCCAAATTAAAGTCCTATCCCACTCCTTTGGAGTCTTGGTGTGGTGCTATGGGATAAAGCACTAGACCACCAGGTCTGTTTGAACCACAAGGTTGGTGGTTCAAACTTATCAGCCACTTCTTGGAAACCCTATATAGGATCACTATGAATCAGAGCCAACTAGACGGCACTTAATAACAACAGTAACATCCCACTCCTTAAGGAGTTCTGGTGGCATGTTGGTACAGCGCTTGGCTGCTAACTGAAAGGTCAGTGGTTCCAATCCACCAGCTTCTCTGAGGGAGAAAAGACTTAGTGATGTGCCCCTGTAAAGACTGCTGTTGTTAAGTGCTGGTGAGCTTGAACCTTGCGGTTCAAGCTGATCTTGCAGTCCAGCACATTAGCCCACAGAGCCACACCAGGACTCCCTGTAAAGATCACAACCTAGGAGGCAGGTCTACTCCATTTTACAGGGTTCACCATGAGTCGGAATAGACTTAATGACACACAGCAACACCAACATTCCACTCCTTACCCTAAATTCCAAACTGGACCTCCAAGACCTATGTGAAGAGGTCAGGTAGAAGGGAATGCTGGGGGTAGATTCAGGGCCACAACACTTGCTCACTGGGTGTTGACCTGGATCAATTTATGTAACTTCTTTGTGTTTCCTTATCTGTAAAAAATAGAGATTATTAATAATGCCAATTTTAGAGGCTTATTGGAAGAATGAAAGTAATTAATATATGGAACGAGTTTAGAATGTTGTTTGGAATATAATAAATCCCGGGCAGGAGTTAACTAATGTTTCATCCATAACACTGAATTGTGCTCATGAAGAACCTGTACATAGACTAAAAGTCAGTTGTTTAAACAGGGCAAGGGGACACTGAATAGTTTAAAATCAGGAAAAGGTTGCATCAGGGCTGTATTCTTTCACCATACTTATTCATTCTGTATGCTGACTAAATAATCCAAGAAGCTGGATTATATGAAGAAGAAGGTAGCATCAGGATAGGAGGAAGACTCGCTAACAACCTTCGATATACAGAGGATAAAACCTTGCTTGCTGGAAGCAGAGAGGACTTAAACTGATGACGATCAAAGACCAAAGCCTTCAGTATGGGTTGTGCCTCACTATAAAAGAAACAAAATTCCTTACAACAGAACCAATAAATTATAAATAGCGTGACAAATATTGAGGTTGTCAAAGTCTTCATTTTGCTTGGATCCATAATCAATACTCATGGAACCAGCAGTCAAGAAATCAAACAATGTATCATCACATTAGGCAAATTTGCTGCACAAGACCTCATTAAATGAAGTGTTTAGGAGCAAAGATACCAGTTTGAGGACTAAAGTGTGTCTGACCCATGCCATGGTATTTTCAAGTACTTTATATACATGTGAAACTTGAAATATCAATAAAGAAGACCATCGAAGAATTGATGCATGTAAGTTATGGTGTTGGAGAAGAAGATTAACAGTACCATGGACTGCCAGAAGAACATATGAATCCGTATTGGAAGTACAGCCAGAATGCTCTTTAGAAGCCAGGATGGCCAGACTTCATCTCTCATATTTCAGATATATTATCAGGAGGGACCAGTCTCTGGAGAAGGACATTGTTGTTGTTGTTGTTGTTATGTGCCATGGAGTCGGTTCCGACTCATAGCGACCCTGTACAGGGTTTCCGAGGCTGTAAATCTTTATGGGAGCAGAAAG
>NW_006408522.1:11788094-11811564 GCF_000296735.1 Chrysochloris asiatica
CGGAACAGATGGTAGTTTCAAACTGCTGACCTTGTGGCTCACAGCCCGATTCATAACCACTACGCTACCAGAGGGACATTATGTTTGGTTAAGTGAAGGGTCAGTGAAAAAGAGGAAGACCCCCCCCAATGAGATGGATTGGGAAAGTGGGAGCCACAGTGATATCAAATGTCACAGTTGTGAGGATGACGAAAGATCGGAGAGTTTTCCATTCTGTTGTACATAGGGTCACCCTATGAGTGAGACAGAATTGACTGAGTGCACCAAGTAGTCTTTCATCTGGTAAATTAGGATAATTGCCTCTTACAATTTTTTCTAGGTTGAATAAAGAGATATCATTGCTCTGTGGGTTAGGCGGTGGGCTGCTAACCAAAAGTTTGGCAGTTCAAACTTACCAGCTACTCTACAGAAGTAAATCTTATATAGATAGGGTCACTATAATGGCAGTGGACTTGCCTAATCATGAATGGTCTCCCACCACAGTGCAGATTTGGATTTTGCTCTGGCATTTGGACTAGGGGGGTACCCCACCACTCCCTGTTCAGCTCCAGGAAAGTGACGTTTACAGCCCAGCAAGCAAGATGAAATCAACAGACCATGAGCTAGCTGAGGCTTCTCTTTTGTCTACATTTGCCCACCACCTCCACGCATAGGGGATAGACAAAGGGCCCCTCTGAGACTTTCCACAGGTTCACTTTTCAAGCTTTGGCTTTCAGAAATCCATTCACTTTTTTGGCTCTGTGAGTGATTTAGGTAGCAGATAGTGGGTTTATGTTCAGATAAGAAAAGACCCCCTAAATGGGTAGGCCCGTGGTCACTTGGCAGTCTTTGTAGCTAAAGTGATGTCACAGTTCAGTTCAGATTTCCATCTCACTGGTCAGGAAATTCATAGTGAAGGTTACTACAGCAACCTGAACACCGCTCTGGAAAGCATATGCCACACAATGGAGTCTTTCAGGCTCCTCGCACCCCAGGAACTGGGCAGCAATTTAGTCTATTCAAGACACAATGGGGCAAAACAGAATAGAAAGGAACTACACATTGTTTTACCCTCCCATTGCCATCTGTAGCATTTCTCATTGTTGCCCGTTCTTGCTCTCAGTGTTCCCTTGTGTTTTCCCCACTGGTAGTAATACACTTTGCATTTGTTCACATGCTGGCTTCTTGAAGTACATTTCATGAAAGTTTAAATCATAGTCATAATTCTATGTTGTTGTTGTTAAGTGCTGTCGAATCGGTTCCGATTCATAACAACCCTGTGTAGGGTTTTCGAGGAGCTGCTGGTGAGTTTAATCAACTGACCTTGCAGTTCAAACCGAATTTGTGGTCCAGTGCTTTTCCTACAGTGCCACACCAGGACTCCTAGTACACGAATGAATCACTTAAAGAAACTACAGAAACACATGTAAGCAAAGTCAATACAGACTCTTAGACTAAGTTGATTTTCAGATCGAAGATTCAGGACAAGAATGAAACATACTTACTGGATATGTTTAGGACTCCTGAAATGACACTGTAGGATAAGCACTGGACTGTGAATCACAAGGTCAGTGGTACTGCGGTTCAAACCCACCAGCTGCTCTTAGGAAACCCTACACCAGGTCTCTATGAGTCAGAAACAACTCATCGGCACTTAATCACAACAAGAATTGGATATGTCTAACGACCACGTTTCAGAACTGATGACTTTGCTTTGTAGTCCTGTAAAACAACTTTGAGATTTTATTAAAAGGTGTAATTTTTAATGGGAAAAATAAATAAATAAATAAAAGTCACCCCTTGCCTTTATCCACTGCCACTTAAAATGAACCCACCCAACAAACTCTAGGGAGTGATTGGATGACTTACATTTTTTAAAAATGTGAGTATGTTACATTTTATATAGGTTGTATGTTTGTTTGTCTTAAAGCTGAATGTAGTCAATTAGCATCTGAACTGCTGATCTACCAAGCAAAAAAGCTGTGTGGTTTACTTAGAATAAAGAGTAGGAAGAAAGTTTTTTTCTTTCAATCAAGTTTTTTCTTCTTTTAGAGCATTTATGGTATTTTATTTATTCATACTGCTTGCCCTATGATCAAACAACTTTTTTTTTGGTTGTTGTATATTTAGATCTCTAGGGTTGTTTATTTCCTTCCCTTCTTTAATGTTTCCCTCATGTTTAATTTAAATCAGTTCTCTTTTGTCTTTCTCAAGATCTCAAACTATTTCGCTCTTTTCTAACTTTTGTTCTCCTCTTGCTGCACTGAGTTTTAAAAGAAAATACGTTGAAATGAGCTTTCCTTTACTTTTAAGCGCAAATCTATCAGCTACCTCTGTATCTTCAGCCCAGCCAACCTCCATCTTTACAAATGGTGAAACCTTTTCCTTTTAAGTCCAGTGAACATTTATTAACATGTAGTCACTCCCGGGTATATTTAGGTGTTGGTTATTTCATTAGTAAGTAATACTGTGCTTTTGGCTTCATTCCCATCAGGGAAGGGGTCAGAACTCAGGGAGAAAATTAGAACTGCTTGAGATCATATTTTGGGTCTGCAAGCTCAGAAAGATGTTTACCTGTGCTTTATTGATTCTGCAAAACTTTTTGACTGTGTGGTGGATTATAACATTGCGGAGAATGAATATTCCAGAACACTTAATTGTTATTATGAGGAACCTCTACACAGAGATACAACCTTGTCTGCTGAAAGCAAAGAGGACTCAAAATGCTTACTGATGACCATAGCCTACTTTATGGATTGGACTTCAATGTAAAGAAAACAAAAATCCTCACAATTGGACCAATAGATAAATTAACATCATGATAAATGGAGAAAAGATTGAGGTTGTCAAATACTTCATTTTGCTTGAATCCATAATCAATACTCATGGAAGCAGCAATCAAGAAATCAAGCGATGCATTAGGCAAATCTGCTGCACAAGACCTCTTTAAAGTGTTAAAGAGCCAAGATATCAGTTTGAAGACTAAGGTGTGCCTGATCTAAGCCATGGCATTTTCAATGGCCTCATATGCAAACTTAGTCCATGAATAAGGAAGATCGTGAAAAAATTGATGCATTTGAGTTATGGTGTTGAGAAAGAATATTAAAAGTACCGTGAACTGCCAGAAGAACAAGCAGATTGATGTTGGAAGAAGTACAGCCAGAATGCTTCTTAGAAGCCAGGATGGCCAGACTTCATCTTTCATACTTAGGACTTATTATCAGGAAAATCCACCCCCTGGAGAAGGACAGCATGCTTACTAAAGTGGAGAGTCAGTAAAAAAGAGGAGGAATCCCAGTGAGATGGATTGGCACAGTGGCAGCAGCAGTGGGTTCAAGCTTAACAACAACTGTGAGTGTGGCACAGGACGAGGCAGTGTTTTGTTCTGTTGTGCATACAGTCACGATGAGTTAGAACCAACTAGATGGCAGCTAACAACACAAGAAGCTCAGGTCGAAAGCTACACTTGTAGACTTGAGGGTACAGTTATAAAGTGGTAAGCCTGACTTCTAGTCCCTGTATCTATTTTCTGTATTCACTGTCTTGGCTAAAATGGAGTGCACAGTTTTGTTTTTTTCCATAACCGGGAGAGCATAGCATCTGTTTGTCTTGACTGTTTGCATAGGTGATTTCTGTTTTTACTGCTCTGGGTTCATTACAGCTCCATGTGATCCATGAAACAAGAACGACCTGCTCTTGATTCTGCAGCCTGAGAGCAGCGTGCTGTTTGATCATGGAATATAGGTGAACGTTTTCTCCACTGGATCCCTGTTAAGTGCCATCAAGGCGGTTCTAACTCATAGCAATCCTGTATAGGGCTTCCAAGGAGAAGCTGGTGGGTTTGAAACACTGACCTTCTGGTTAGCAGTCCAGTGCTTATCCTGTAGCACCACAGAGTTTACGAGACTGTAAATCTTGACAGGAGCAGAAAGCCTCATCTTTCCCCCAAGTAGTGACTAGTGGGCTCAAACCACAGACCTTATGGTTATCAGCCATGTGCTTTAATCCTACTGCACAATCCAGATACTCTTAAAACCACCAAACATGAGTACAGGTCTGGGCTCTGAGTCAGGGATCATAATACCTACCTTTTTCTAGACCACTTTTGAAGCCACATTAAATAATGCCTACAAAGCCCCTAAACAGTGTTTGGCATATAGTAGGTGCTCAAGAAATGCGAAGCCCTTTCTCAGCTCCATAAAAATGATGGGACACAATGAGAAAAGAGTTGTTGTTGTTGTTGTTGTTGAGTGTCGTCGAGTCAGTTCTGACTCATAGCGACTCTGTATAGGGTTTCCGAGGAGCAGCTGGTGAGCTCAAACCGCTGACCTTGTGGTTGAAATCGACCTTGCAGTCCAGCACATTAACTTGCAATGCTGTTGCCAAACATTTCTTTGAACTTTTTATGGAGAAAGCCCAGTTCTGAATCTTCAGCTGGTGTGACTTACCCATGTTTTAATCACATCAGTCATGGTTAGCTTGGTTTTTTGTTCTTTATTAGAGTGATGTGAGCAAGAGAAAGTTACTATTTGAAGCAACTCTGAAATCTTATAGCCTTTTCTACCCCATCTGCCCACAGGGCTTTTAGCCACTCGAAAAATTTGTATTAATCCATTGACTCTTATTACTGCTATTAATTTATTAGTAACATGAGATGACATTACTGTTTTGATTTTGAAACATCCAGTGTCTTTTTTTTAATTGTGACTTGAGTGAAGGTTTACAGAACAGATCATCAGTCCCCATTCAACAAATGATGCACTTCATGTCATTGCAATGATTACAATCCACTTCATGTACCATTGTTGTTGTTAAGTGCCATTAAGTCAGTTCCAACTCATAGCGTCCCAGTCTAGGGCTTCCTAGGAGCAGCTAGTAAGTTTTAGCCCCCGACCTGATGGTTCAAACCAACTTTGAGGTCGAGTGCTTATCTTATGGCGCCATACCAGCACTCCATTCATGAACGGTTAGTTAACAACATTTACCTCTATTCATTTTTTTCCTCCTCTCTGCATCCCTCCTCATGTTGTTAGGTGTTGTCAACTAAATTCTGACTCGTTGTGACCCTGTGCACAACAGAACAAAGTTAGCCTGGTTCTGTGCTAACTTCACAATAATTATTATGTTGAGCCCATTGTTGCTGACACTACCAGTCCATCTCACTGGAGGTCTTCCTCATTTTCGCTGACCCTCCACCTAATCAAGCATGACGTCCTCCTCCAGGGATTGGTCTCCCATGACAATATGTCCAAAGTATGAGTGACAATTCCACTATGCTCACATTCCACTATGCTACCAGGGTTCCTTAGGAGCTCTGGTAGCATAGTGGTTACAAATCGGGCTGCGAACCTTAAGGTCAGCGGTTCGAAACTACCAGCCGCTCCATGGGAGAAAGATGAGGCTTTCTACTTCCGTAAAGATTTACACCCTCGGAAACCCTGTACAGGGTTGCTATGGGTCGGAACCGACTCGACGGCACTTAACAACAATGAGTGACAAAGTCTCATCATCCTGGCTTCTAAGGAGCACTCTGCTTTGCACTTCTTCCAACACAGATTTGTTTGTTCTTCTGGCAGGCCATGGTCCTTAATATTCTCCTCCAACACCATAACTCAAATGCATCAATTCATTCATGTTCTAACTTTCACCATGACTCGAGTCAGGCATCCTTAGTCCTCAAACTGACATCTTTGCTCTTTACTACTTTAAAGAGATCTTGTGCAGCAGATTTGCCTAAAGCAATTTGTCATTTGATTCCTTGACTGCTGCTTCCATGAATGTTAATAGTGTATCCAAGCAAAATGACATCTTTGACAACTTCAATCTTTTCTCCATTTATCGTGATGTTGTTTATTAGTCTTGTGGTGAGGATTTTTGTTTTCCTTACATTGAAGTGCAATACATACTAAAGGCTGTTGTCTTTGATCGTCACCAGTGTCATAGAATCTTTCATTTAGCAATTCTTAACTTTTTACAACAGTGGTCTCGTGCAGTATTTGGCCTTTCGTGATTGACTAATTTCACTTAGCGTAATGTCCTCCAGGTTCATCCATGTTGTGAGGTGTTTTGAGATTTTTCATTATTCTTCAATATTCCGTTGGAAACATCAGCTGTCTTATTAGAGCAATATCTCTGCCAGTGACTCCTCCCAGGAGCCTTAGTGGCACAGTGGTTAAAGTGCCCGACTGCTTACTAATAGGTCAGCGGTTCGAACCACCGGAAGAAAGATGTGGCAGTCTTCTATAAAGAGTACAGTCTTGGAAAGTTCTATTTTGAGGCAGTTCTATTTTGTCACATAGGGTCGTGTGTGTATGACTGCAAATGTATTTAGCACTTACTGTGGGCTAGCGTAATATTAAGCCTCTCAAGAGTCCTGGTGTAGCACTGTAGGGTAAGCACTGGGCCACAAGGTCGGTTTGAACTGTAAGATCAGCAGTTCAAAACTCACCAGCTGCTCCTCAGGAACCCTATGCAGTTCCAACCCTATGAGTTGGAACTGACTAAAGGGCACTTAACAACAGCAAGCATTAATTCATTTAATCTCCTAAAAAGTTCCAAGTGGTAGATACTGTTATAGCCCCCATTTTGAAGAAACAGAAACATTCAACTTCATTAAAAGTCTTCAATTGTAGGGGAGCTAAGATCTTTATACTGTTGTGTACCTAGTGTCACTATAATTCAGAACAGACTCCACTGCACCTAGCAACAAGACCTTTGTTTAGTTACAATCCCATTTCTCTTATCTGTGTTTATTTACTTGTAGCTAGTCAAAGGAAGCAGTAGTCAAGAGATCAGACGACGTATTGCATTGGGCAAATCTGTTGCACAGGAACTTTTTAAAGTGTTGCAGAGCAGAGATGTCAGCTTGAGGACTAAGGTGCGCCTGACCCAAGCCATGGTATTGTCAGTAACCTCATATGGATGTGAAAGCTGAATGGTGAATAAGGAGATCATAGAAGAATTGATGCCTTTGAATTGTGGTGTTGGAGGAGAATACTAAAAGTGCCATGGACTGCCAAAAGAACCAATAGATCTGTTTTGGAAGAAGTGCAGCCAGAGTGCTCCTTGGAGGCCAGGATGGCTAAGCTTCATCTCTCATACTTTGGACATATTGTCAGGAGGGAACAGTTGCTGGAGAAGGATGTCATGCTGGGTAGGATGGAGGGTCAGAGAAAAAGAGGAAGACCCCCAACGAGATGGATCAGCCAGATGGCATCATTGATGGCATCAAGTGTGGCAGCGGTAGTGAGGTTGGCCCAGGATCGGACATTGTTTCGTTCTGCTGTGCATGGGGTCGCTACAAGTCAGTTCCGACTTGATGGCACCTGACAACAACAACAACAGTCAAAGGAAGGCAAAGTTTACCTACTGGGAGCCTCCCTAAAACCTGGGGGAAAATCCCAACAAGGGTCCTGAATAAGCTTACACCCAGCAGGTGTGCTAAGTCTATGAGTTGGTTTTATTGTGGATTCAACCCCATAACTTACTTATTGATTGGAGGAATTGGGATGTGGCATAACACATGGGTAAGTGGTGAGGGCTCATGGGAAGTCTGGGCAGGATACATAAATACAAGGGAAGAGGAGTTGCATCTCTTGCTGCACACACCCCACCCATCCCTGCCCACTGGCCCAGTCCTTGCAAAGTGGACTTGTAGTTTGGGTGTGGTTTTTGAGAGAGAAGCTGATAAAAGAAACATCAAAAGATAAACTCCTGCCATCTGTCTACCCAATGTCTTTTTTTTTTTAACTTTTTATTGTGACTAGAGTGAAGGTTTACAGAGCAGATCATCAGTTTTACATTCAATAAATCATAATCTTTGTTTCATTGCAATGATTGCCATCCCTTTCATGGACCATTAGTTAACAGTATTTACCTCTGTTCAGTTCTGTGTCTCCACTACCTTCATCTTTCCTCTGCCAACCTCCCTCTTGTTATAATATTGCCTTCCCTGACATCCATGGTAACATGTGTCTATCGTCTCATCTGTGAGCAATTTCCTCTTCCCTCCCATCCCTGGTAACCATCATGGAATGTTTCTTTTATCAAGAAAACCTTTTCTTAACTTTTTAAGACAGTGATCTCATGCAATATTTGTCCTTTTGTGATTGACTAATTTCACTCAAGAGTCCTGCTGTGGCACTGTAAGATGAGCACCGGACTGCTAGCCACAAAGTTGCTGATTCAAACCCACCAGCTGCTCCTGGGAAACCCTCCACAGGGTTGCTATGAGTCGAGGGCATATAACAACAATGTCACTCAGCATAATGTACTCTAGGGCTCTTGATGAAATGATACTCAGACTTGTACTTGGCTCCTACTCCCTCTTCTAAATTCCTTGAGCCCAGCCCTGTTTTTTGTTCAAAGACCATTCTTGAAGCCCTAGATGTAGGTCATGAACAGAAAAAACAAGGTGGGTCCCAGGTCCTCCACCAGGTAATAAAGGGTGTGTTGTTCCTCCCATGTTGAGTTACCCACAATCTACAGTATCTTTACAGGAGTCCTGGTGTGGTGCTGTGGGTTAATGCACCAGACTGCAGAGTCATTTGAACTGTAAGGTTGGTGGTTCTAGCTTACCAGCTGCTCCTCGGAAACCCTATACAGGGTCTCTATGGGTTGGAATCGACTCGACGGCACTTAACAACAACAACAGTATCTTTTCAGGCTGCTCTGGTGACTTTCCAGAGATGTGCCCACAAAAGCCCTGCCAACTCATCAGCTAGTCCTTGGACCTCTGCGGTTTGAGATGTCTCTGGATATGCAAACACCTTAGACCAAAGCCTTTATGGCTACAGTTTGCTCTTAGAGGAACATGGTGCCAGATCATGTGATCATGTCAGAAAGAGGACAAGACATGGAAGGCTGTTCTAGCATCTGTACTTACCTGTTGAATGTTGGCTAGTGACCATGTGCTCAGAGGACACTCCTTACCCCTGAGTTAACTTTTATTCCGAACTTGAGAGGAGCCCCGGAAACAACCCAAGAAAAAGCATTCTCATGCCTGTGAGATGCCCCTGTTCCCATCCCAGGTCACGTTCCAGATCCTTCCTTCCTTACTGACCACATCTCAACATAGCACCCCAACATAGAGGATGCTCTATCCACCTTTACTCCTCTCCTCTTCACTTGGAATCCTATTCTTTATGTTCTTTCTGTGTTTCTACATTTGATTTTTTAAAATACAGGTAAGAGAAGAATACCATGGAGCTTTTTATTTTTAAATTCTCATTCATTTATTTCCTAAGAGTTCATTTTTCAAGAAAACCTAAATATAACCTAAGAGTATCATAAGATATATAAAGCAAGTTGATGATCTCTTGTCACCGAACCACCACCATTTTGCATTCCCTATAAATAATGTACATTTTGCAATCAATATAGAAGAGATGCTATGAACAATATTGAGTCCTGTGAGACCGCTTTTAGTTAGGTTGATGTAAACTCTGTTGCAATCTGCTGATAAGCCTTTGCATACTTTTTCATTTTCCTCAGAACAGCATTTAAATTAAGATTTCTTTCTTCCGTGGTATAGAGAGATGGTCCATTTGCTATAGCAAGACATTGTTCAGTTACCTTCCTGCTTTTATTTCTATTTCAATCAGTAAAATGATTAAGAACCATTGGTGCTGATGTTTCTGTTGCATTACCCTGGCTGCTTAATTCAATTAAAGAAACTTGCTGAGCAACGATCATTGCTTCAGAAACTATAATTTTCAAATAAAAAATTAGGACACTTTGTTTGATAGGGCTTTTTTTCCCCCCTCTTACTGACTTGTGAGTCTGTCCACCTATCAAATGTTACATCTCTACTGAAAAATTTTGTCAACAGAGATAACATTTAAATCACATTTAGATGTGTATTCAGCTACAAAACAAAACAGCTCACTCCAGATACTGTAGTCATGATTGTAGGAATAAGTCTCCAGGTCTTTTTCTCTGCAGAGCAGCTGGTTGAGTTCAAACCACCCATCTTTTGGTTAGCATCCAAGCGCTTAACTGTTTTGCCACCAGCACTACTTATATTTGAAACTCACTGCTGTTGAGTCTGTTCTGACTCACAGCATCCTTATTGGACAGAGTAGACCTACCCCATAGGGTTTCCAAAGCTGTCATCTTTACAGACGCCGACACGTCCTTCTCCCATGGAGCAGTTGGTGGGTCCAGTTCCCAAACAGGCTTAACTGCTGTGCACCAAAACGCCTTATACATTTTAGTGTTGTTGTTGTTAAGTGCGATTGAGTCAGTCCTGACTCATAAGGGCTCTCTATAAGGTTTTTGAGGCTGTAAATCTTTATAAGAGCAGAAAGCTTCATCTTGCTCCTGCAGAGTGGCTGGTAGGCTCAAACTACCAATCTTGTGGTTAGTAGTCTGGCAGTTATCCTATACATTTTAGTATTCTTATTATTAAGTGTCTCTGGTGCGTCGTGGTTACAAATCGGGCTGCGAACCTCAAGGTCAGCAGTTCGAAACAACCAGCTTGCTCCGCCGGAGACTTTCTGCTCCCGTAAAGATTTACAGCCTCGGAAACCCTGTTCAGGGTCGCTATGGGTCGGAACTGACTCAATGGCACATAACAACAACAACATTGTTAAGTGTCATCTAGTCAGTTCCAACTCATAGCAACCCTGTATAGAGTTTCCAAGTAGTGACTAGTGGGTTTGAACCACCACCTTGGGGTTCAAATCAACCTTGCAATCCAGTGCTTATCCTACAGTGTCACATCAGGACTCCATTTGTTGTTGTTAAGTGCTGTTGAGTCGATTCCAACCCATAGCGACCCTGTATAGGGTTTCCGAGGAGCAGCTGGTGAGCTTGAACTGCCGACCATGCAGTTCAAATGGCTTTGCAGTCTGGCTCATTAACTCAGAGCGCCACACCAGGACTCCCAGTTTCATGGAATTTTATTATCCACAATTAAGGAGATCTATGGAGTCCTGATGTGACAGCGCCACATCAGGACTTCATGGCTGTGGCTGTGTGCCATGGTGTCGGTTCCGACTCATAGCAGCCCTGTACAGGGTTTCCAAGGCTGTAAATCTTTACGGGAGCAGAAAGCCTCATCTTTCTCCCGCGGAACAGCTGGTAATTTCAAACTGCTGACCTTGCAGTTTGCAGCCCGATTCGTAATCACTATGCTACCAGAGATCTCCTTAATTGTGAATAATAAAATTCCATGAATCTGGTCTTATCCAAGGTCATAGAGATGTGTGAGAAATAGAACTTGTACTCAAACCCAAGACTGCTGATTCTAATCAAGCACTGTAGATGAGAAAGAAGAATTACATTCCTGAACTGGATCTTTGCACTGAAATCAGAGGTGATGATGGGGAACTCTCTCAAAGGACTAATGTTTGTGAAGCCAGTAGAGGCTCAGCTGAAGACACAGGACCAGTGCAATTCCTTCATTATTGGCAAGATTAAAATGTCAGTAAAGGCAGAAATAAAACTAGCATGGGCCACATAAAGGGATGTTAGCCATTTGATTCACATTGTTCTACATGGGTTCCCCATCCTTGATTCTTGTCCCCTATGGGTGGGTGTTCTCATCTCTGTGGTTAAGATTAGTATGTTACCCTTCAGTAGACAGAGAAGGAAAACCGTCTTTAAGGAGATAGAAAGTTGGTGAGTCTCTTCCTTTTGGAGTTTGAATTGGAGGCAGCAAAAAAAAAAAGATTTGGAAAATTTTCCCTTGAAATACACTCTTGAGTCCAGAGTCCCCATCCCACCCCCCACAACGATAGCTTCTGTAAGAGCCCTAATGGCACAGTGGGTTAAGTGTCAAGCTGCTAATTACAAGATTGGCAGTTCAAGCCCACCAGCCCCTCCTCGGGAGAAAGATGATGTTGTCTGCTCTGTAAAGATTTATAGCTTTGGAAACCCTAGATCAGTTTTAACCTGTCCTACGGGGTTGCTGTGAGTAGGCACCAACTCTACGGCAGTGGGTTGAGTTTTTATAGCTTCAATCAGATCCTCCTGCAACAGAGAAGTTCTGTCTGAGATGAGCCTGGAATTCATTCATCCAACTAGTTCTGAGAGAACAATGCCATGTGGTCACCCCATGTGCTGTGGATACAGCAGGGAACAGACCTACTCCCAGGGTGGATTGATTCCATGCCTCTGAGCTTTCTTTGTGTTATGTGAGGTCAGGAAGAGCCAGATGTTCTGTGTGGCCTCTTAGCTGCAAGTATTTGTACAAGGTACCTCCATACCACGTGGTGCTTATTTTCCCTTTTATATAAAAAAAAGAGACAGAGAGAGAAAGTAATAAAAATGTCTATTTCATGGCGGGGTTGTGAAGACGAAGTAAGTTGATACGTGGCACAAAATGAAATGCTATGCATGACAGTTACCATGCAATCCCTGTGGATTGCAATAGGAATGGTCTGAAACCCAGCCAGGGCTGGTGCAGGACCGGGCAGCCATTTCATTTCATTGTGCACGGGGTCGCCATGAGTTGGGGGCCAATGCAATGGCAGCTAAGAACAACCTGGTAGCATAGTGGTTACGAATCGGGCTGTGAACCTCAGGGTCAGCGGTTCAAAACTACCAGCTGTTCTGTGGGAGAAAGAGGAGGCTTTCTGTTTCCATAAAGATTTACAGCCTCGGAGGGTACAGGGAGGGTTGCTATGAGTCAGAACTGACTCCACGGCACATAACAACAACAACAACAGCAACTACTAAGATTTACTCCTGTATCCAACCATCACTCACCATATCATGGGAGACAGATATGGGGCAAGTTCTTAACCTTTCTGCTTCAATTTCCTGCTTCTCATGGCTGTGAGAATTAAATAAGGTATCATTTGTAGACTATTTACAGTGGTGCCTGGCATATAGTAAGAATTAGCTATTGTACGGGAGAAGTAGCATTTATTCTACTTCATTCATTCATCATTTATTGGGTACTCTGGCGGTATAGTGGATTATGTTTTAGACTGCTAACCTAAAGGTCAGCAGTTTGAACCTCCTTGCCACCCCCAATGAGATGGATTGGCACAGTGGCAACAGCAATGGGCTCAAGCATAGGAACGATTATGAAATTGGTCCAGGACTGGGCAGTGTTTCACTGTGTTGTGCATAAGGTCTCTATGAGTCTGTACCGACTCAAGGGCACCTTACAACAACAACAAGCCAGTGAAAGGTGCAGCTGTCTGCTCCCATAAAGATTTATAGTCTCAGAAACTCTAAGGAGCAGTTCCACTCTTCCCTGTAGGGTCAAACTGCGTTGGAATCGACTTGATGGCGGAGAGTTTGGATTTGGTTTTCGTCTGATATGCAGAGGAGCCCTAGTGGGACTATGGGTTCATTGTTGGCTTGGTAACCACAAGATGAGCAGTACATACTCACCAGCTGCTTCGAGGGAGAAAAATGAGGTTTTCTGCTCCCAGAAAGACTTGCAAGTCTCAGAAACCCAAAGCAGGAACCCCACGCTGTTCTTTAGGGTCATTGACTTGATATCCATGTGTGACTCACTGCTATAGGTCCTATTCTAGAATAGTGAGTGAGGTGTGGTGCCTGCCCTCAAGGCATTACTTGGGAACTTGGTTCTTCACTAAGGATCCCTGGTGGCATTGAGTTGTTAGCCAAAGCTGGTGGCTTAAACCCATCAGCTGCTCCACAGGAGAAAATGAGGCAATCTGAAACCCTATGTAGGGTTGCTATGGGTTTGAATTGACTCAAAGTTGTAGGTTTGGATTTTGGAACCAGAAGTGCAGAGACTGAGAACATGAAGACATAGCTGTTTCTACTTGTGAAAATAAAGTCTAGACTCTCCCCTACTAAGTTAACAAAGGGGAGCTCTGGCCTTGCCATGTGAGATTTTCCACAGCAGAGTCTGGAAATAGATCAGAAATCATTTACATTTCTCTTGGATAGGCTTGAAAATAGTGGGAACAGGCCCGAGGGGGCCCCCGCATGTGGAGCATCGCACCAAGGTGGACCACGAGGCGGGTATGTGCAACATGCATGCTCACATTGTGAATTTTTAAATGTATGTCTCCATTGTTTTGTAAGATTTTTATGATTTATGAATCCTCTGGTGAAAAACCCACCCAATCGTGACAGATCAGGTCACAACAGAACCTTGATTGTTTCTTTGTGCCAGCACCAACCCTGGCCTTTGCAGACCCCTGATTTTTTTCATTCGGTTTTTGCATTTCTTGAGGGTTTTTTACTTTCTCATACAAGTCTTACAAGTCTGTGTTTGGGTTCATTTTTCTTTGCATAATCCAAAAAATTGTAAGTCATGCCCAAACCAGTAGTCTTGTGACTACCAAAATGGGTTCTGAGTCCAAACACAAAGATGACAGATACTGCTGTTTTATACATTTTGGCAAAATTTCCCCAAATTTCTGTCTTGGGTATTCTTGCCTTGCCAGGGTGAAGGATGTCAATGACCATTTGTTCCCACCAAAGTGGTCAGTTGGCCATGAAGTTCCTGGCCTGGATAGTTACTGTGTTGTTCATAATCTCGGCAGCTGCTCAGGCAGCCAGGAAGGAAGAAATTCTGTCTTCATTATTCTTTTAATATACACTGAAGAAAGATACCAGCACATTAACCCACAGCACCACACCAGGACTCCCAACACTTAGACATGAATATCCTTAATATGTTAACAACCACATTTTCATACAGAGATACCATTTTACATAAATAATGTAGTGTCAATTAAAACTATGTAGGTCCTGGTGTGGTGTTATGGGATTGAGCAATGAACTGCAAGGTTGGTTTGAACCATATGATTGTTGGTTCAAACTCAGCAGCCGTTCCTTGGAACCCCTATACAGGGTCTCTGTGGACTGGAACCAACTACAGCACTTAACAACAGGTTTCATACCGTCCTTAATTGCTTTTGACATTTTTCTTCCCTTCTCAATGAGCCATAGCCAATGTTGACAACCGAATGGGTGTGTACTTTTCACACTTCTGCTAAGTGGTCATGTCTGTGAACACAACAAGTCCACCTCTCGAGGGGCTGGGGGCTGGTTGGATTGTCAGATGAGCCCTGTTGGCTCAGTGAGTTGGCTGTGAAAGCAAGGTGTGCAGCTTGAATCCACCATCCACTCCTCAGGAGAAGGATGAGGCAATCTGCTTCCGTAAAGTTTTACAGTCCTGGAAATCCTACGGGGCAGTGCTACCCTGTTTGATGAGTCAAAATCGACCCCATGGCACTGACTTTTGTTGATTTGGGGTGACCGACAATCTCACTTAATCTCCACAAAGGCCCTGGGAGCAACACAGTCTTCTGAGTGTTATCACCAGCTTCTGTTGAGTTGGACTCGCTGAGTGGTGTAAAGAGCTAATAGAGCTCAGATGCTAATAGAAAGTTTGTTGAGACAGTTCTGACTCATAGTGACCTTGTAGAGGGTTTCCAAGGAAGGCCAGTGGGTTTGAGTCACTGACTTTGTGGCTAACAATCCAGTCCTTATGATACAGTGCCACGCCAGGACTGCTGTGGTTTGTTATGTGCTGTGGAGTCAGTTCGACTCACAGTGACCCTGTACAGGGTTTCCGAGGCTGTAAATCTTTACTGGAGCAGAAAGCCACATCTTTCTCTCGCGGAACAGCTGGTAGATTCAAACTGCTGACCCTAAGATGAGCAGCTCAGCTCATTGTAATCCACTACGCTACAGGACTAGGAGGATTAAATCCACCCAGAAGATTAAGTAGTGGTGATCTAATTGAAGATACTCAGTTACTGTATTTAGAGTGGAACATGGTACATCTCTGAAACACAAAGTCGCCATGTGTCAGAACCAACTCAGTGGTCTCTGGTAACTGATCTACTGCAGGGCAGAGATTTGTGTGCGATCCTGTGGTTATCTTGGCACAAGGAGGCTGGTTTGTGTCACTCAGTTATGGTGATGACCATATGACTGGAGACAATTCTGACTTATGCCTCTTGCCACACTTTTCTTATTACTAGCACCCTTCCATGCTCAAAAGTGCTATGGTTTGGACAATGAGTTATAGGTTTTCTCTCATCATGGACAGCTTTTCTAGTAAGGGGATTGCTTTCTTGAGGAAGCTTAGCTCCGGCCAACCCTGGCTAAGAGATCTCTGAAGCTATAGTGCCTGTCTGCACTTGGCCTTGAGAATGGTATTGGAAGTGAGCCGTGGTTAACAGAAAGAGCAAAGAAACGGAAGCTAGAAATCTTGTGCGCAGTTTGCCTTTTTGTCTCAGGGATTAAGTGAAATAATGTATGTGAAAATGCTATGAAAATATTGAACCTCTTGGTAGGTCTTGTATACTTAAACAAAATGTAACTAATGAATATACTTTTCATATTCACTAAGTTCCCCCATTCCACCTCCATGTACCTACATCCAATGTACTTCTTCACCTTCCTAGCTCCTCACCCTGCCAAGCAGAGACAACTTCATGCCCTTGAAAGAATATGGCCGGTAGGCCTTAGTTTCCCCATCTATAAAATACTAACATAGGAATTATGATACTTGTATCTGGTAGCTGCTGTGAAAATTCAATGAGACCAAGTAAACCATCGGCACATATTTCAGTAAATAGTTAAATGATAAGTCCCAATTACTCAAGGGTGGGGGTGGGTGGAGATTCTTCCAGAGACGCTTCTTGGTACACTGTCTACTGCAGTCCAAAGCACCGTCATGTCATCAAAATATTGTTGTTGTTGTTGTTAAGTACCATCAAGTCAGTTTTGACCCATAGCAACCCTTTATAGGGTTTCCAAGGAGCAGCTAGTAAGCTTGAACCACTGACCTTAAAGTTCAAACCAACTTTGCAATCCAGTGTATAGCCCACAATGTCACACCAGGATGCCATCAAACTATTGTTGTTGTTGTTAAGTGCCGTCGAGTTGGTTCCGACCCATAGCGACCCTGTACAGGGTTTCCGAGGGTGTAAATCCTTACGGGAGTAGAAAGCCTCATCTTTCTCCCGTGGAGCGGCTGGTAGTTTCGAACTGCTGACCTTAAGGTTCGCAGCCCAATTTGTAACCACTACGCTAAATTCTACAATGTCAAAATGTATCACAGACCCAATACTGGTTTATAGTAGTAGACAAACAAATATTGACGGTTGGTTTTTGCCATCATTTGAGATGGAAGTTTATCATTCCAGTCAAATAGCAGAAATGCCTATGGTAGGCTTCCTCAACTGTTAATTAAAAAATTGAGCTCTAGTAGGTAGTTCTGTTCCTTTCTGGTTATGAATCATTGCCATGGAAAAACATGAGTATAGACAAGCTCAGTCCATTTGCAGCCCATGGATCATGGTTCACAATAAGAATACAGTTTCTTTGCTTCTCAGGATTATACACTTATCATATGGAGTTCCCGGTTTTCTGGAAACTAGCTCTGCTGTTCTGTGGTACCCATGGACCTTCAAAGTGTCCCAGACATGATAATATCTTGTGTAGATGACCTCTCCTTTCAAACCTGGAGATCAGCCCATAAACCCAGTCTTAGAGTGATGATCTGGACGTTTGGCTTATATAGTTGGGTCAGTGCCCGGCATCATCTCAGAAAAGGCTAGATTTATTGACATTGATTTTAATGTTTCTATTTATTTTTAAATTTTACTAACCCATGCATAAGGTTAAAAAAAAAAAAAAGTAAACTGTACAGAAAAAATCGAAAATACCCAGTGAAAGTCTTCCCTGTTCCAAAGCCCTAGGCCCAAATGTTCTTTGTGTGTCTTCCAAGAAAACAACACATTTCAAAAAACGTAAGGGAATCTAGCCTTAAACTTTTTGTTCCATATGTTGCTTTTTTTCCTATCAAATAATGTGCCATAAAGATCTTTTTAGGTCAGAGCATGCAGATTACTTTTAACAGTTGCATAGTACTCCTTTGTTGTTTTTTGTTAAATTTTGTCAAGTAGGTGCCAACTCACACTGACCCCCATATAGGGTTTTTGAGGAGTGTGGTTCCACCCAACCTTGCAGTGGAGCACATTAACGCACCTCTCCTTTGTTGGATGTGCCATGCTCTAATCAGTACCCTGCTTTGCTTTAGTGAATATCTTGGTACATTAATCTCGGCTTACTTTTGCAGATATCCACACTGAACCTACTGCCATCCAATAGATTGTCACTCATGACTCCGTAGGGCAAGCTGGGATTGTCACACAGCATTTCCAAGGAGCTCTCGTAGCGTAGTGGTTACTAATTGGGCTGTGAACCTCAGGGACAACAGTTCGAAACTACCAGCTGTTCCGTGAGAGAAAGATGAGGCTTTCTGCTCCTGTAAAGATTTACAGCCTCGGAAACCCTGTACAGGGTCGCTATGAGTCGGAACCGACTCCACGGCACATAACAACAAGTCTTTAAGTAAGCCAACTGCCGCATCTTTCTCCTGTACAGTGGCTGGGTGAGGGGATTCAACCAAGGAATGCTATCACCAAAACTCCTTGATAAAGATATACCAAAAGAAAGGATCCCTGGTAGCCAAAAAAGGTGAGCAATTCAAATCTGCAAGTCGCTACACAGGAGAAAGATGAGGCTTTCTGCTCTCATAAAGATTTATAGTCTTGGAAACCCTGCACAGGGTCTCTGTGAATTGGAACCAACTGTACGGCACACCACCACCACCACCAATGCAAAAAAAAAAACAAACAAAAAACAAGCCCTTTGCTGTGGAGTTTAGATATCTGTTTATACATTGACCTGTGTGTCTAAACTCTTGATACCTGTTTCCATCCAAATTGCTCTGTGAAAGTACTGTGCAATGTACTCTGTAGTAGGGTGTAAGAGTATTTATTTGTGGCCATGCCCTCCCTTGAGGGCCTGCCCAACACTGGGAGTATTGTAACACAGAGCACATTTAGTGGCCTCCCTTTCCTGGGCGTCTGAAGACTGTAGTTACCAGCCAGCGTATGGACTGAAGAAGAAAAGTGCTTACTGGGACAGTGGTGTGAGTGTTTGTAGAGGCCGTCCAGAGGCAGAGCAGGCCCACACTGGGGCTTTCTCTCCGTGCAGTGAAGGTAGGCTTTCAGGGAGAGAATAAACCCTGCCTTTGTGGAGGAACTCACCTTTGCTCTTCCTAGTCCCCACCCCGGTAAGCACACATCAGCCAGTGATGCTCCACCCTCCAAGATTCAGTCAGCCCAGCTTCTGGCTCCACAACTGGGTCTACCCTTCCTCCTAGATGTGACCAAACCAGACCATTATGTGGATATTCCAGAATTTATGTGTGAATCAACAGCTTATTAATAAATGGAAGCTTCATTAGAAACTTAATGTGGATCGGAGAAATCCTTACCGAATGTACTCAAACCTTATCTAATGGGAACTATCACCTCATAATTTGTAATGTTGCAGGAAGACGAGGCCTGAACTGGAGAAAGAAATCACCCAAACACCAGTGATATTAGAGGCGATGGATTTATTGCCGGCGGAGCCTCGGTGGGCTAATGTCCTACGGAAACCGAGCTCCCTGAAACAGCTTTATATAGGATTATGTAGGGCTCAGGGGTGAGACCACCATGTTACTTTTTCATTGGCAGTTCCTAGATAAGCAGCTTTTTACAAAAGCAGAAGAAGCTGTTAGTTTCCTTTGTGTGTGACCTAGGCCTCAAGGTCTCATGGACTGGGGCCGCCTCCTCATTCCTAGACCTCAAGGTCTTATGGGAGGGGGCCTCCTCCCTCAATAATATTAGTTAATGCTGTTCCGCTGGAGAAAGATAAGGCTTTCTGTTCCGGTAAAGATTCACAGCCCCGGAAGCCCTGTACAGGGTCGCTATGAGTCGGAACCGACTCCACGGCCTATTACCACCAAGAGTAACTTTTCATTTTTATCATTATTTTCATTCCCACTGATATGTCAGCTGCTACAATTTCCTCCAAGGATGTTGGGAAATGAAATACCTAGCTGATTACCCCATCTTGCTTGAAATGTTACCAGTTTTAACTGGAAAACAAAGAAGAATTACTCAGAAAGAAGCCCAGAAATGAGAAGGAAGCTGCCTGCCTGGTAAACAGGTTCTTTACCATGTGAGGAGAATGCTCTTCCCCACACAGAAGTCCCACACTGCCATTTTTCCTCCAAGCACATGTGATAATAGGTCTTGCCCTTCATTCTCAAAGGTAGAAGGAAGAAACTAAGAGGAAACAGTTGTTGAGGCTCACCTCTACTTGATCTCACAATTCTAGGTAACCAGTCTGTGGTCTGAAGTAAACTCTCAGTCTTTGCTTCAAGGACGTGGTTTAGGGGTTATAAATGATCACCCTCCCCACCAGGCTTGTCCACTTAATCCCTGATTCCACAACTGTGTTTTTTCAGCAGCCTATGTTTCTGTCTTTGACTGTGGAGAAAGTATAAGCATCCCTGGGCTGGGATGAGAGCCTATGCATCCATGTTTGGTTTCCAACTTCCCTGATGACTTACCACTCTGTGACACAACTTTCCAGCCCTAGGTTTAGCGCAGCTTTCATTTACTTACTGGGTGGGTCAGAGCCTTGTCCTTGACTCTCTGGGCAGGTCAGCTTTCTCCACCCTTCCTGACTGCCTTCTGTCCCTCTCTTTACCTCATCAGAGCGTTTTTATTTTGTGGCGAGAAGGAGAAAGGTGATGATAGTAAGTGGCAGTCAGTAAACAGAGAAGTTAAAATTAGAAGACCTTGGACAATTTAGAGTGTTCTCATCAGTAAAACAGAGATAATAATTCAGATTATGCAGGATCTTAGTGAAGGTTAAATGACTTAATATATGTAACATGTATAATGGTCTGAGGGAGAGACAGGAAGAGAGCGTGTTGTGACCAATTGGGTATAGGAAATGTGTCAAGTCAAAAAATAATGTTATAGACTTTGATGCTAAGAGAAAGTAGTTATTAACAAAGATTTAAAAATAAATGTCTTTTTAATGATGGATTCTATTTTTCCATCTTAAATTCAACAAATGGAATTATAACTTAGTCTTTCATACTTTGAACATATTGTCAGGAGGGACCAGTCACTGGAGAAGGACATCATGTTTGGTAAGGTGGAGGGTCAGAGAAAAAGAGGAAGACCCCCAATGAGATGGTTTGGCCAAGTGGCAGCATCGATGGACTCAAGTGTGGCAACAGTAGTGAGGTTGGCCCAGGATTGGGCAGTGTTTTGTTCTGCTGTGCATTAGGTCACTAGTAGTCAGTACCAACTCGATGGCACCTAACGACAAGAACAAGTCACTAAGGTCCTGGTGTGGCGCTGTGGGTTAATGCGCCAGAATGCAAAGCCGTTTGAACTGCAAGGTCAGTGGTTCAAGCTCACCAGCTGTTCATCAGAAACCCTATACAGGGTCGCTTTGGGTCGGAACTGACTCGATGGCACTTAACAACAATAAGACACTAAATAGACAATATAAAAGAAACCTTGTTTGGAAGAGTTAGTCATCACAGAGACTTAGGTTCATACCTTACTTTTGCTACTTACTAGTTGGAAGATTTCAGTTTCCTTCTCTGTAGCTTGGGAATGTTAACCCCTTTCTCACAAGATTGTTGGAATGTTAAATAAAGCAGCTTCTATAAATTAAACGGCTTATTGCCTTGTCTGCAGCTCAGTGTATTGATTACTTATCCAGCTGCAGAACTGGAATGTGAGTAAAAGAGGAGGCCTGGAGATTTTTCACAGTATTTGAGATCACGAGAATCTGAACTTCACAGGGAATACTATTCTAATGGGGGACTAGCCGCCATTCGGAAGAGGAAATAGAATCTGAGATGGGGCAAACAGTCCTGTATCAATACACAGTGAGGATGGAGAAAAGACATTGGATTGGACAATTGGACACCAAGGCCAATCTAAGTTACTTGAGAACGCCATTTCTGTGGATCAATACAAAAACAGACACTACAGCTGTGTTTTGCCCTTTGTGGGAGTCAAACTGAACAGCTTATTAAGAGCCTGTCTGTTTTGTTCAACTATGCGTAATATATTTTGAAGAGAAAATAACATTTGGCCTCTTTAGGTAGGTGAACATAAAAATGAACCAACATACATGGTAAAATTTGTATATTTAGTGCCTCTGTTGTGAAGTGCCATTGAGTCGATTCCTACCCATAGTGACCCTGTATAGGGTTTCCTAGGAGAAGCTGGTGAGCTTGAACCACCGACCTTACAGCTTAAATGGCTTTGCAGTCTGGCACATTAACCCACAGCACCACACCTTGATTTTCTATGCAGAGCTGTTTTTGTAGGGCACTGAAAGCA
This sequence comes from Chrysochloris asiatica, assembly GCF_000296735.1. NCBI lineage: Eukaryota > Metazoa > Chordata > Mammalia > Afrosoricida > Chrysochloridae > Chrysochloris > Chrysochloris asiatica. The sequence goes on from NW_006408522.1 coordinate 11,810,240, forward strand.
AAATCAAGCTGGACAAATGAGAGAAGGTGAGCTCTGGGGAGTAGTTCTCAAGGAATCTCTCGTTGAAAGTAGACTGTTGGCATTTGATGAAGGTCCTGTGAGTCAAGCTGTGGCCAGGGTTTTTGGAGTTTTTTTTTCCCTCTCTCTCTTTCTGCTTTACCACAGGAGGAAGAAGACGTGGCAAGCATTGAGGTAATTTTGTAGAATTGGAGCTGCTATGGTTCTGAGAAAGCTAAATGTATCATATAGACAGTTTCCTCTGCAGGACAGCAGGGGCAGCAAGCCTTTCTGACACCCCTTTGTGAGTGCGTTAGTCCCTGGCACTAGTGTACTTTTCCAGTGGTGGCTCCCTTCCTGGCTGATACTTATTTAAAGAATGCTTTTCCTAGAGTGTCTTAGAATTTGCTTTTTTACCCAAGGACCTGTGTCTTCCTCAGAAAGCATTGAATATGTTTTTTTTCCCAGTAGTAAATTGCTTTCTAAAGGGGCCATATATCTGTGTGTTGTTGTTAAGTGTCATTGAGTTGAACCAATAAATAACATCATGATCAATGGAAAAAAGATTTAAGTTGTCAAAGACTTCATTGGTTAGATCCACTATCAAAACTCTTGGAAGCAGCAGTCAAGAAACGAAACAACATATTGCATTCAGCAAATCTACTGCACAAGACCTCTTTACAGTGTTCAAGAGCAAAGATGTCATTTTGACGACTAAGGTTTGCCTGACCCAAGCAATACTATTTTCAGTAGCCCCATATGCATGTGAAAGTTGGACAATGAATAAGGAAGACCGTAGAAGAATTGATACATTTAAATTGTAGTGTTGGAGAAGAATATTAAAAGTACTATGGGCTGTCAAAAGAACAAATGAATCTGTGTTAGAAGTAGTACAGCCAAAATACTCCTTAAAAACCAGGATAACAAGAGCTTGCCTCTCATACTTTGGGCATATTAACAGGAAAGGTACATCATGCTTGGTAGGAGGTCAGTCAGCAAGGAAGAGGAAGACCCCCAACAAGATATATCAGTACAGTGGCAGTACCAATGGGCTCAAATGTGAGTAACAATTGTGAGGTTGGTGCAGGACCGGACTGTGTTTCGTTCTGTTGTGCATAAAGACGCAATGAGTTGGAACTAACTGGGTGACACCTAACAACAACATCTCTGTATATATATATCAGGAGTGCTGTGGTTTGGTAGGATAAGCACTGGACTGCTAACCACAAGGTAGTGATTCAGGCCTAGCAGCCACTCTGTAAGACAAAGGTGAGGCTTTCTTCTTTAAAGATGTATAGCCTCAGAAACCCTACATAGGGTCGCTGTGC
>NW_006408522.1:11811664-11835066 GCF_000296735.1 Chrysochloris asiatica
TTTCTTAAAGAGATTTTACTGGTATTTTAAGAAATTAATTCCTCTTCAGAATTTCATTCAAGCTGTTGGTTCTCTGTCGTAGCTCACTTTAAAAAATCTTTTGTTTTAAGAGAATATATAACAAAACACTTGCCAATCCAACATGTTTTAAATTACCATTTCAATGGCATTGAGTTCACCATGTTGTATGAGCCACCACCTCATCCAAATTGAACACTTTAAAAAAATTTTAAATGGTGTCCATGTTATTTCCTCCTGTTTCCTTTTCTCATCCTAGTTTTGATGTCTGAGCAGGTGGTCTTTGTAGATAGCCTAATTTAGAATGGGTTCTTCTCATTGTTCAAAGTCCCCCAAGAAGTAATGAACCCCTAGGGAGTGGGTATGGCCTGACTCTTGCCCAGCTCAGCGTCCACCACATTTACACAGTGAGGAGGGCGCATGAAGTGCTTAGCAGGAAGAGTGAATCTTCCCACATCTGGTATTTGCCATTACTTCATAGGGATCAGCTGTTTTCACCATGGTGATTGTAGATTATAATAAATGCTCTTCCTCCTCTTGTCTCCTTGGTAAATTCAAAATCATTTAGATCCATTTTCCAATGCTTTCCATCATTTCTATCTCTCCAAGGCCAAATGAGTCACCACCACCACCCTCTTTCAGTAACTCCCATTTAGTGTGTGTTTTTGTATTGACTTGGGGACACAATGATCACTTTGTTAGCCATTACCAGGTATCCTTCAGCCACTGTGAGTTCCCCAGTGCAGCCATCCATGGGGCTCCCAACCACCCCCAAGTCCAGCTTTGTCACATAACTGAACACACAGGTGATCCCACTAAAGAAATATTAAGGGAAAGGAAACCTTTCCCTTGTTCAGAGGCCTCTCCTGTGTTAAATTGTAAACCCAGTGAGCAGAAGGGGCCAAAGCTTCATCCATCTAAGGGGGCCGTGGGGCCAGGTGATCCCGGTCAGCCTGTCCCTCCCACTTCCTCTTTAGTATCCCTGTGGTCAGTCTTCAAAGTGTAACTTATCTTTTGAATGTGGGAGACCAGTATTACATTGACACTGAGAAATTTATGGAGGAGAAATGACTTAGTGGACTTGAGAATGTATGGCAATGTGCGTGATATGTATTTTTTCCACTTTCAAAATTCTGCCATATAGTTTACAAAACAAGTCTATAACAAACATTTCCATCTCATGGCTTATTTTCATTGGTAAACTATAAAATAAGGTTGAAGGGGCTATCAAAGATAGTCATTTATTGAGTTATATTCTGGACACTATGTATGTTTCTCTTCTTCTTCCCTCTTCCTCCTCCTCCTCCGTCCTCCTTCTTCTCTTCTCTCTTAGCAATTCTTTGAGTTCAGTCTTATTTCCCCCGCTTTACAAATGAGAAAACAGAAGCTTAAGTGGTACAGAGAGTTTATATAATAACGTGCCCTTACTTCATTGGCTCATAGGTGGTAAAGCGGGAACTTGGATTCCGATCTGTTGAGATAGAAAACCTTCTCTGTTCTGTTCATTGTGCTGCATTTCACTGGAGAATGTTTGAGAACTTAGTAGCTTAAAGAAATCCAAGAGAAAAGAAATTGCCCTCATAATTGTGTGTTTTGTGTTTGCAGGGAAGCAAGGGTGCTTACCGGTACCACTGGCAAAGCCACAATGTCAAGCACAGCGGTGTGGACGACATGGTGCTGCTCTCCAAAATCACAGAGAACGCTATCGTGGAGAATCTGAAGAAGAGATATATGGACGACTACATTTTTGTATCCTTTACTGAGGTCTTTGGATATTTCTAAGTTAAATGGCAATGTCCATAGATAAAATGTGGCTCTACTGTGATGTAAGGAGATCCATCTGAAATTCTGAACTGATGTCATTTCCACCATTTCAGAATGACGCAGTGTACTTTTTGTTGTCACTTGGTTTAGACTGTGGGAAGGGCAAGGACGATGCTAAATGGCTTTCCTGGCATTCCATATACGCAGGCACGCAGCAAGTGTTGTGCTATTTTAACCTAAGGCACTGTATGCATGTGGAGTCTGCTGTTTCTCAGGGAAATCCTGATCTGCAGAGAGAGTTTTATTGATGGTGTGCCTTGATTGGAAACTGGAGCCATTTAAGTCCAGGCTTGAAAGGTTTAGAAAAGATTGTGTCATGCAAAAAAAATGCAGTTTTGCCAGGTTTTCTGCATACTTATGTTTATTTAGGGAAACATGAGAAGCAAAGATCAATTGTGAAAATGGTTGAAAATATCTGACATTCTTGAGTTCTTTTTTTATGTTTCAATTTTGTCTTGCCATATGCCAGATTTGTTTGTTTGTTTGTTTGTTTTTAGAGCTTTGAAATCTGATTTAAATGTGTGTTGCTTATATCGCAAGCAGAGAACTTCAATCTTTGTTTTCTGTGTTGGTGCTGTTGTTGTGAAGTGTCATTGAGTTGGTTCCGACTAATAGAGACCCTTGTACAGGAGCTCTGGTAGCGTAGTGGTTATGAATCGGGCTGCTAACCTCAAGGTCAGCAGTTCGAAACTACCAGGTATTCCACGAGAGAAAGATGAGGCTTTCTGCTCCTGTAAAGATTTGAAGCCTTGGAAACCCTGTGCAGGGTCACTATGAGTCAGAACCGACTCCACAGTACATAACAACAACAACAACATAGGGTTTCCGAGGCGTGGTTGGTGAGTTTGAACCGTTGACCTTGCAGTCCAGTGCCACCAAGAATTAAGTTGATGCAACTTCAGGCATGTCTTGTTTTGTTACACTTCTCTTTCTTGCGCGTCTCAGATAACACTTTTTTTTCTTTTTTACAAATGGAAGATTTGTGTCTGTCCTGCACTGAACAAGTTTGTCAGTATCATTTTTTCAATAGTGTACTTCGTGTCTCTGTGTGATATTTTGCTAATCATCACAATATTTCAAACTTTTGTATCGTGCTGTGGCCTACTTCATAGTGTTACCATAACTTTTATATGCCCTGGGAAACAAAAACTTGGGTGACTTGCTTTACTGTGATCCTTACTTTATTTGGTGGTCTGGAACCCAGCCTACAATATTTCCAATGTAAAGATGTTTTAGTTACTGTTATCACATAGAAGGGAAATGTGGTGTCTCTCTAGGATAAACACTGGACTGTGAGCCACAGTATTCCAGCCCATCAGCTGCTCCACAAGAGAAAGATGACGCTTTCTGCTCCAGTAAAAATTTACAGCCTATTGTTGTTGTTGTGTGCCGTGGAGTCGATTCCGACTCATAGCGACCCTGTACAGGGTTTCCGAGGCTGTACATTTTTATGGGAGCAGAAAGCCTCATCTTTCTCCTGTGGAACAGCTGATCATTTAGAACTGACCCTGAGGTTAGCAGCCCGATTCGTAACCACTACGCTGCCAGAGCTCCTTATTCTGACTAATAGCAACCCTGTCCTCAGAAACCCTATCTATACAGGGTTGCTATTAGTCAGAATAAGGAGCTCTGGCAGCGTAGTGGTTACGAATCGGGCTGCGAACCGGAAGGTCAGCAGTTCGAAACTACCAGCCGCTCCGCGGGAGAAAGATGAGGCGTTCTGCTCCCGTAAAGATTTACAGCCTTGGAAACCCTATTCAGGGTCGCTATGGGTCGAAACCGACTCAACAGCACTTAACAACAACATTAGTCAGAATAAACTCCACAGCACTTAACAACTACAGCAATAACATCACACATAAGGCAAGTGTATTGGGCCCTGATGTGGTATTGTATGATAAGCACTGGACTGCTTAACCACAAGGTCAGTGGTTCAGACTTAGCAGCTGCTCTTGGAAACCCTATACAGGGTCGCAGCCCACTGCCCGCAGCCCAAACGAATATACATTAGAAGCACCTCGACAACACTTAACAATACGTGTTAGTTCCTTCCATATTTCTGAGTTGTGTTCTAAAAATTGAATGGCAAAATTGCTTATTGGAAATTTGAATGCATTTTACCATGGCAACTGTTTTAAATGGAGGACTTTTATTGACAAGCCCATAACAATCTAATTTCCAGTGAACGTAGTTGGCCTAAGTATTGGAATGGTCTTAGAATGTGGGCTCAATTTATTACATTATTTTCTTTAAAATGTGGTTTTTGATTGTCTGGTTAAGAAAGGGAAAATTGCATTTGTAGTTCCTAACAGTCTGTCATCAGTCTAGACAATCTCAGTCCTCTCCATAAAGATTGTTGTTGTGTTATTCCAAATCATAATAAACCCACTGCCACTGAGTCAATTCTGATTCATAGTGACACTGTATAGGGTTTCTGAGGCTGTAAGTCTTTATTGGAGCAGAAAGCCTTATCTTTCTCCAGTGGAGTGACTGCTAGGTTTGAACCATCAACCTTGTGGTTAGCAGTTCAGTGCTTTCCTACAGCACCACACCAAGTGCTGTCAAATTGATTCCAACTCATGTGTCAGAGTAGAACTTGCCCCATAGGGTTTCAAACCTAGCAGCTGCTCTTGGAAAGCCTGTATAGGTTTGCTATGAGTCTGAACCGACTCGAAACACACAGCCGTAACAATGACGTCTTTCTGTTGAACCACACAAAGGCATTCATATATATGTGTGCTTCCTAGTTTTTAGCTTCAACAAAAATGGCATTGGCCTGTAACATGTAGAACAGTAAGTCCAAAAATATTGCTACTCGGGTTCCAGTTCACACATGCATGGGTTCATTCCAATGAAAACCTGCTGTAAACATGTCTCTGTGATCAGCGAACGGCAGCAGACAAGTTCTCTCTTTAGGAAACCATACCCCATTCACCCCATAGCCCTGATCTTCCCCTTCAGACTTACTTTTGTTCCCAAACCTCAAAGAACATTTCAAAAGAACAAGACTTGAGTCCTTTGAGGATGCCCAAACTACTGTTTTGACATGGTGTAAATCCAAGGGCACAGAATTCTTTAGGGGAGGGTTTTAGGAAGATGGAACACCACCTTCAGAAGTGTATAAACTTAGATGGAGGATCTGTCAAGAAACCATAGGTTCACTTTTTGATATTTTTGTTAAATAAAGGTTTCTATAACTTTGTAGTAATACTTTTGGACTCACCCTCGTATTTCTTGATTTTCTGCATAATTCTTGGCAAGTTGCATTGTATTAAGTGTTAATTGAAAATGTGTTGATTGTCAAGACTTGCTTTTTAAATTTGTTTGTTGTTGTTGTTAAGTGCCATTAAGTAGTTCCAACTATAGCAACCCTATATAGGGTTTCCAAGGAGCAGCTGGTCAGCTTGAACCGTCGATCTTGCAGTTCAAAGCAACTTTGCAGTCCGGCGCATTAACCCACAGACCCACAGTGCCATGCCAGGTCTCTACTTTTAAATTTAGACAACAGAATTTTTAAAGACTCAGACAGAGGGGACAGATTATGTGCATTTGAATTAATGTCTTTGAATCAATGACTGACTAATCATGTAGCCTGCTATGGAAATGAGTTAGTTGACCACTAATGACTTAGTGTTTTAGAAATCTCTTCCCACTCAATATATGGGAAGCCTAGAGTAAATGCGCTTTCCATCAGTAACACAAAGTAGCTTTCTGCATTAAGAAAGCTTGATGGCTCCTTGGATGTTTATGAAACAATACCGAGGGTTTGGCTGCAAATCTATTCCTCTGATAAGTCATAAAGATCTCTTTAATCTCTCCAGTGTTAAGAGAATACTATGAGAGTAGCATTATTGTAAATAAGTATTTTCCCACTCTCCTAAGCTTTTAATACTTAAGAGATTTGATTTCCCATTAAGTTATAAAATTGCTCATTTTACCCTTCACATCTCATACCAGCACATTGCCTTGCATTGAAGGTCAGCATTTAGAACAATCAATTGTTAATGCATTCAGGGTGAATGCACATTTCTTTGTTCTACATTAGGGAGAAAAACAATCTACTTAAAAAGGCAGACACTGTTTGCCAATAAAAACTTGTATTTTTCAGCTATTCATCCCAAGACTAGGAAAATTTCATTTACCATATGCTTTTGCCCTAAATGTTGTCACATTCTTATAGTTACATTCTAAAATATATGAGGAAAGTAGTGCAATTGAATTCTTGTGCTTACTGAGCCATTATTTCTAGCCAACTTGGTGAATGAGAATAGTTTCGTATGCAAATCCTCCAAGGTCAGTTAGTCCTACTCTTTCTAAACTTATTTTGACCAAAGACCACACTCACATGTATTTAACATTTATATCAGAATGAAGAGCTGAAATTTTTTGTGCCAGACCTGTCTGAGCTCAAAGCAGTATAGTCATTCTGAGAGAGAGGTTTGAACCTTGGCCTCAGTTTCATGTTGAGGAGGCCAGCGTGCTGGAGTGAAATGGACATCAGTCTGGTGCATGGAGCCAAGAGCTCAAGTCCTTGTATGTGACATCGGACAAGTTGTCTCAGCTCCCAAAACCGTATGGTAAATCTAGGTAAGCTGACTTAGTCAGTGGGGGAGGTTTGGGGGAATTCACTGCCAATGAAATGTTTAAACTCTTAGCTTTGCCTAATAATACTATGGAAGAAAAACATATTTCATAAAAGAAAGATAATTTTGACACCAAAAAAGTAGAAAGGAAATATTCTAAGAATAAAGAACAGTCCCTTAGGTTGAATAAATGGAGCTCTCTGAAAAAATGCGATGCGTTGTTTTCATTTTGCTGTTTGCTCCAAACACAGGGAAACTCTTAATCATAGGTCCATAGACTAGTGTTTGAAAACCAATGAACTCAAAGATCTATTGGGTTTCTTCTGTCTTTTGTATTCTGTTAAATAAGATGGTATTCATTTTACATTTTAACTATCTCTTGTACCTCTATACATTTTGAAAATTAACCTTAGCCCCCACCTTCCCAGCCAAAGACTATGTTGTTGTTAGGTGCTATTGAGTCGTTACCGACTCATAGCGATCCGATGCACAACAGAGCAAAACACTGCCGGTCCTGGGCCAACCTTACAATTGTTGCCACGCTTGATCCCACCTTGCCAATCCATCTTGCTGGGGGTCTTCCTCTTTTTCTCTGACCACCTTACTAAACATAATATCCTTCTCCAATGACTGGTCCCTCCTGACAATATGTTTGAAGTATGAGAGATAAAGTTTGGCCATCCTGGCCTGCAAGAATTACTCTGGCTGCACTTCTTCCAACACAGATCTGTTGGTTCTTTTTGGCAGCCCATAGCACTTTCAATATTCTCCGCCAACACTATAAGTCAAATGCATCGGTTCTTCTATGGTCTTCCTTATTCTCACTGTCCAGATTTCGCAGGCATATGAAGCTATTGAAAATACCATGGCTTGGGTCAGGCGCACCTTAGTCCTCAAGCTGACATCTTTGCTCTTCAACACTTTAAAAAGACTATGTAGATGTAGACAATTATCTGGATCACTTTTTCCGAAGGCACACCTGAATTATGTAGTATGGCGTAGGAGTGATTATCTGAACTATTTGAAGAAGTGTCCTAAGCCCGTGGGAAGCCTGTACTCTCAGGGAAATAGCTGAGGGCTCAGCACACGTAGCCAGGTAGAAAAGACAGGCTGTTAAACAATTAGGACACGCTCTCTTTCACCTGAAATAGTGAAAATGTGTTTGTTTTCTTTAAATTCTAAATTAGATTGTCTTACCTCAATTCTTCTGAGTTAGGCAAGTTTTAAGCCTGTTAGTCTAGCAATAAGCCACATTTCCTATTTCAAACCAAACTTTATTCAAGAAGCCTCTCAGATAATGTTGTTCTTACAAACCCTACTGAGAAATTTAGGGGAGCAGTTGCAGCTTTCCTTCCTCATTGTAACCTGAGTCACTGATTCAGGATTGACCTAGAACAATCTGAAAGAGATGTTTTCTTTTTGCTTTTCCTTTGAGTGTTTTCTTAGTGGAACCTACTTTTTTGATTTTTCTAGAACCCATTTAGTGAAAATCAGCACCTATCGGAGATGTCCACTCACAGATAACAGTAAAAACATGTTGATTACTACAAAAGGTCTTAAGCAACAGAATCCATATTCATTAGGCATCCAAGTGTTTCATCATGACTCCTGTGTTGTGCTGTAACATAAACCCTGGACTGCTAGCCACAAGGCCAGCAGTTCAAACCCACCAGCCACTCTCGGAAACCCTAAATAATGTCGCTGTAAGTCAGAACCGACTCCACGGCACTTAACAACAACAACAACAAGGACTTCATCATAGGAAGGGATTTGTGGGGAGATGGTATCTTTAGCTCACATCCTCAGGGCATCTCTTCATTCTTTATATGCTGTCATCAATTTGTCTAAGACAAGATAGGATTAACAGTAGACATTTTTAGAACTGAGGAAGGAGCCCAATAAACCCAAATAGAGTCGATTCCAATTCATGGTAACCCAATGTGGGTTTCTTAGTAGGCAAAGTTAAGAGTTTAAAAAAAACAAACAAACAAAGTCCTATTTCTCCTGCAGAGTGGCTGGAGGATTTGAACTGCTGACCTTGTGATTAGTAGTCCAATGTATAACCCACTTGACCACCAGAGCTGGAGAAATGTTTGATTTTTAGCTTCTCACTTGGGGGAGAGTTAGAAACATAGGTAATTGAGACGAGGATGTTATAGCAACACTATTCTTTAAAAATTTGTTATTCCATAAAAATCAGTATTCAAACAGTGTTTAGCATGTAATCAGGATGAGGGCCAAACCTCTCTCAGGTTTCTTTTGTTTGTTTTCATGATCGTAAACGTAACTTTCAGTAGAGTTGTCCACAGTCAGCAGTGGTGATCTTCTTGCTGGTCTTGAGATTCCTAGACACAGAGTGTTCCATGGCTTCTAGATGTTTGTGTGGAACTTGCCAAAGCTGTACAACACGTGCTGTACAACTATTAATTCTTAGCAGCAGATTCAACAAACAAACACTGGGAACCATTTATGTTGGGTTCAGCAGTTTCCATAGGCAGGAGACTAGGTTCCATATTCTTATCATTAAGTATCTCCACGTCCATGAACTCACCACCAGTGCTATTATAGTATGTGAAGTCACCACCCTGCATATAAGCCCAGGAATCTGTGAAAGCAGCAACCTTGAAAACCAAATCTTTCTCCCTGGTGCTCTGAACACAAAAGTTTTCTTGAAGGAGGCACAGCCCAAGGCAATGTCAAATTACACAGCATGGCTGGGCACAGGAGGACTAGACAAGTCTGAGGATCAGGGCAGTGGCATCTACATAGTAGCCTCATTCATTTGGTTTTGATTGAATCTCTACCATGTGCCAAGCCAAAACCAAACGCACTGCCATTGAGTCAATTCCAATTCATAGTGACCTTATGTTGGGTTTCTGGGAGCAGACAGCCTCATCTTTCTCATGTGGAGCAACTGATGAGCTTGAACATCCGACTTTGACATTGACAGCCCAGTGCTTATCCCACAGGACCACCAGGAATACTGAAAAAATCCAACTAAGGAAGACAGAGTTCTGAGTAGTCAACACAATCACAGATTATACACCAGTGTTCATTACAGCATTATTCACAACAGCCAAAGGGTAGAAATGTCACCTTTCAACAGGGCAAACAGAATGTGGTCTAGACAGCCAATGGAATATTACTCAGCCAAAAAGAGAAATGAAGTTCTGGATGCATCCAACAACATGGATGACGCTTGAAGGAAGTCAGTCACAAAAGGACAAATACTATATGATCCCACTTATATGAAGTACCTAGACTGGTCAGATGCATAGACAGCAAAGTTTATCAGTGGGGCTGGATGGGATGGGAAGTGGGGAGTTAATACTTAGAGCCATTGAATTTTTGTGAATAGTGGTAGAAAAATATGGAAAAGGCTAGTGGTGATAGTTGCGTAGGAAATGTCACCAGACATAATCAATGTCACCAAATTGTACATGTGAAAACTATTGAATTGGCAGACATTTTGTTACGTACATATTTTTTAAGAGACCGGTTCATTGCCACTAAAATGGTTAAGAAGAAAAAGACAAAAAAATAATAAATGTTAGTGAAGATATGAGGAAACCAGGACTCTTATCCATTGTTGTCGGCTCTGCAAAATGTTGCAGCAGCTGTGGAATACTGTGTGGTGGTTCCTTAAAAACCTGAAAATAGTACTAGTATGAAACCTGAAAAATCCAAACCCACTCATGGACTTGATTCCAACACATAACGACCCTGCATAGGGCTTCCAAGGCTGTACATTGTACAGGAGAAGGCAGCCATTCTACCATGTTGTTAGTGTTGTTCAGTGCCGTCGAGTTGGTTCCAACCCATAGTGACCCTGTAAGCATTTCCGAGGAGCAGCTGGTGAGTTTGAACCGTCGACCTTGTGGTTCAAACCAACCTTGTGATCAAGCGTTTATCCTACAGCACCATATGACCCAGCAATTCCATTTGTACATATATACCATTAAAAAAAAAAAAGCAAAATTGGAAATCAAAGACTCAAAAAGAGACTTGTACACCAACACTACTCAGAATAGCCTAAATGTAGTAACTACGTACACTGGAATGCCACTCAGCCAGTAGGAGAAAGGAAATCTTCATACTTGCCATGGTATGCATGGGGCTTGAAGACATGCTGAGCAAAATAAGCCAATCACAAGGACAAATACTGTATGGCCTCACTTCTATAAAAATATAAGAAAAGGCTACTGTACAGAGACCAAGTTTATCAGGGGATACTGGGAGTAGGAGAGAGTGGGCAAAGAGGGCTAATAGTGATGGGAAATCCCATTGATTCAGGGTGAGGTTGCACAGCTGATTCTTGTCATTGTACCCCTATAAAAAGTTGAATTGACAAGAGTAGTTCCTGCGGCTGCTTATGTACTATCAAATCCCTCATGGGATCTGGTTCCTTAAGAGGTCTGGAGGTTTAAGATCATGGTTTTATGGAACACATCCCAGTTAATTGACCTAACAACATGTTCAGTGTTTCTGTTCTACCTCCCAGTTCATTGCACAGTGCTGGGTTCTTACAAGCTTACAAACAGCCATCCAAGGTTTAACAATTTGTCTCTATTTGTCTGGAACAACTGAGGAAAAAGCAGTCGGGAAAAGGAAGAGACTATGGAATGTGTAGCTAATTGCCTCCATGAACAATTGTCTACTTTGCCAGAAGAACTGGATGGTGACTGGCTACCATTACTTAGCATTTTGATCAAAGAACCTAGAGAAAAAGTTAAAAGAGGGAAAATGAATTCCAGAACAGAATTTCAAGTTCTCATAAACTGTAGCTTTTCTGGAACCATGGAGCTACATACACCCTGAAACTATCACCCTGAGATCATCTTTAAACCATAAGCCAAAAATATCCCCTAGTGAAGTCTTCTTAAAGCTAAACAGTAGTTTGGTTTCACTATTAAATAATGCCATTATGCTCTTTTAAGAACTATTTGTATAGGATCAAAATGAAAACAACTGGAAAGATTAGACAGGAGCCTTAAAGGGCAATGAGTTTATTTTTGTGAGGGAGGACAACTCAGAAACCAAGGGTAAGAGTGATCACACAACGTGAAGAATACAATCTGGTCACGAAATTGTCCATTAAGAAAAGCTGTTGACGTGATATATATTTTGCTGTGTGTATTTGCAACAACAACATCAAAATAAATAAAGTTAAGGGGGAAAAAAATTATGGAATCTAACCTACCAGCCAGTACTCTGGAAAAAGATGAGGCTGTCTGCACCTGTAATAATGTACAGTCTCGGACATCCTACATGGGGATGCTATGAGTTAGTATAAGGAGCTCTGGTAGCATAGTGGTTATGAATCGGGCTGCTAATCTCACGGTCAGCAGTTCGAAACTACCAGCTGTGTTCCGCAGGAGAAAGACTCAGAAACCCTATGCAGGGTCGCTATGAGTCAGAACCGACTCCACAGCACACAACAACAACGACAATGAGTTGGTATCGACTGGATGGCAGTGAGTTAGCGCTATCCAATCCACCATCCTCCACTCTGCATTAGGTTGCAGGTAAAATACAGGAAGCTCAATTAAATTTGAATTTCAAATATTGCTTGGGCATACTTACACTAAAATATTTTTGTTGTTTATCTGAAACAACAAATGCAATATTTGGTAATTGATTATATTGAAAACTATTCATCATTTATCTGGAATTTAAATTGAACTGGGCATCTTGTATTTTTATAAATTTACTAACTCCACCAATAATAATAGTAAAACAATAATATCTGCTCTAAAGACTTTGTAGCTTGTTTATTAAGAGTACAGACTCTGGATTCAGACTACAGAATTTGAATCATAGCCTGCTGTTTACTAGCTTGTGACATTGGGCAATTTAAAAAGTTCTTTATGCTTTAGTTTGCAGGATAAATATCAATAACGAGGTTGTTGTTAAGTGATTAAATTATTGTTAAATGTCGTCAAGTCAGTTCTGACTCATAACAACCCTGTATAGAGTTTCCAAGGAGCAGCTAGTGGGTTTGAACTTTACGGTGTGAGCAGTTCTCCTACAGTGCCATACCAGGATTGTTGCTGTCAAGTGCCATCGAGTCGATTAGGATCATAGTGACCCTGTATAAGGTTTCCGAGGAGCAGCTGGTGAGTATGAACTGCCAGCTTTGTGGCTCGAAGTCCAGTGCTGATTCTACAGTGTCACACTAGGAGCCCAGCGATTAGATTAGTACTGTATAACTGTGTAAGTGTTCAATTAATGTTAGTTTTGATTGCCGTGTTTGACTGCTAACTGTAAGGTTGGAAGTTCAAGTTCAACCAGCGGCACTTCAGAAAGGCCTGGTAATCTACTTCTGAAAAAATCAGCCATTATAAAACCCTGGTTTTAGTATAACTCCTCTGACACAGATGGGGTTGCCGTGAGTCAAAATTGACAGCAACTTGGCTTTTTTTAAAAATGAGTCCATTTTAAATCCAACATCATGGATGTATCTTATCTGTTTAATACTTTGTTCTAAATTTTACTTCCCAAAAAAAAAAAAAAGAGTACAGATCTGTACTTTTTCCTTTCAGAACTAAATTGCCAGACCATTCTTTTGAGGCATCGAGTTGGTACTGACTCATAGCGACCCTATGCACAGCAGAGCGAAACACTGCCTGATCCTGGGCCAGCCTCATTACTGTTGCCACGCTTGAGTCCATCAATGTTGCCACTTGGCCAATCCATCTCATTGGGGATCTTCCTCTTTTCCTCTGACCCTCCACCGTACCAAACATGGTATCCTTCTCCAGCAATTGGTCCCTCCTGGCAATATGTCCAAAGTATGAGAGACGAAGTTTGGCCATCTTGGCCTCCAAGGAGCACTCAGGCTGCACTTCTTCCAAAATGGAGCTATTGGTTCGTCAGCCCATGGCACTTTCAATATTCTCCTCCAACACCATAACTCAAAAGCATCAATTCACCTTTGGTTGGTAGCTGAGTGCCTGTGCTACCTGGGGACTCCCTATTTGATACACAGGCCCTAATAAATGTCCCCTCGGGAAAGGACATCTCATACATAACTTTATACAATTAAATGTATCATTTCTAAACATTTTGAAACCATTGATTTAAAATAATTTCTGAATACATACTGAGAAGTGATTTATTTTAATCAATGGTATATATTTGTTTTAATTTCGTTTTTCTCCCTCCACAAAGGCAGGACTTTTATCTATTCTGTCGTTTTTGTCCCCTGCTGTAACCCCAGCATCTAAATTGTGCCAGGCAGATAGTTGGTAGGCATTCAATTCAAATTAGCTGATTGTAGAATGAATAGTGACACTTCTTTCATCTTGGCACATTAATATCTGTTTTGTAAACTTTCTAAGGCCCAGAGTAAATCTGCCCTCTTCTGAGAGACCTTTCTGGATTCTCCAAGCAGAAACACATCTTCCACTAAGCCAAGGAGTCCTGGTGGTGCCGTGGCTTAAACGTTGAGCTGCTGACTGTAAGGTCGGTGGTTCAAACCCACCCATCACTCTGCAAAAGAAAGCTGTGGCTGCCTGCTTCTATAAAGATGTACAGTCTTGGAAACCCTAAGGAGCCGTTAGTTCTAATCTGCCCTGTAGGGTCACAGTGAGTTGGAATTGACGCTGTCGCAGTGGCCTAGTGAGTTTCATCCAGCTCTTTGGGGATTTGTAATTTTCTCCTCAGAATGATATTATGTGGACACATCTCAACTTTGCCAGTATTCTCTAAGCTTCTGGAGGACAGTATTGTGTTTGGTTCTAAATGAGTTTACTTAAGAGATATGAACATTCCAAGGATACAACCCATACGATTGGAGAAGAGGAACTCTTAACTACTCTTTGGTTTTTTTTTTGCCATATCTGTTTTGCTTTCTTCCTGCCATACACATATCACTAGCCTTGAAAGAATATTCTTTCATTCATTTAAAATCATGATTTCTTGTTGTAGCACTTCGATAATTAACTGCATTACTCTTCCTGAAGAGGAACAAAACTGGAGCTAGTGAAATCCATGCTTTTGTCTTTTTTTTGTAATCCTTTAGAAAATAAGGACCTTAACTTTGCATTTGGACAGTACTTCTGGATTCTTTTTTTTTTTTTGTAATGTTTTATTGTGAATTATGTGATAGTTTACATGGGAGAACATTAGCTTTACATTCATCTTATCGTATATCATTTCATTGCCATGGTTACAATCCCTTCCATGCATCATCAACCAACCAAAGGGTATACCCCGCAAGCCTGCCCCTCGGTTGTCAGCGCACAACCCTTCTCCCTCTCTGGGTCTAGAGTCCCCAGCTGCTCCATCTCTCCATGCCATCGTCTCTGCCTCCATCTCAGGCTTCACTGCTTCTCTGGGTAGGGTCCCGCTCTCCGCTCTTCTCCATTGATGGTCCCAGGGACCTCTGCTCCTGGACTGCAAAGTCAACCACTCCCCTCCTTTTGCTACTTACAGTACATCTACTTTTACATTTCCAACCCTCACAGTCAGTCCTGATAACAATTATTCACTATTGTACCACAAGAGACCTATCCCCATCTCCTTTCATTACTTATGGATTGTTGGTAACATATAGAAATTGTGTGCCTCTGAAGATTAATGATGGACCTTAACTGGGTTTAAATTCAGACATACATAGGATCCGTATTAATCTCAGTCAACCCTTTCAAGCAGATGCCATATTTTGGGGAAAAGGAAATTGAAATGTACCAAGGAGCGGTAAGTATTAGAACACATTAATTACTACAGTGTTTAGGGCTTTTATGATGTATGGGTTTTTTTTCCCCTTGCAGCTAGCATTACATTTGCATTTTCTTATTATGAATTATTTATTGGGGAAGCACAAGTAAGTGACATTGTCTGATTTTTAATCATGTCCTACTCTTTAGATTGAAGGAGCTCTGGTAGCGTAGTGGTTACAAATCAGCCTGCAAACTGCAAGGTCAGCAGTTCGAAACTACCAGCTGTTCTGTGGAAGAAAGATGAGGCTTTCTGCTCCCATAAAGATTTACAGCCTTGGAAACCCTGTACAGGGTCGCTATGAGTCGGAACCGACTCCACGGCATATAACCACCACCACTCTTTAGATTGAGGCCCAAAAAGACATCTAATATTTGAGCGTAATTTATATACAAAATTAGTTAAATAGGACCCACCACCTACACATTGAGGAGTCTTCTTGTTTCCTCTTATGTTACAACATTCTAAGGAATAAATATCAATAATGGGTTAAAAAAATTGCTGATGAGAGCCACTCTTTCAGAATTAGAACCTTAATGAAAATATTAAGGTTGAACATGGGAGAAAGAAAGAATATTTTATGACTTCATCTACTCATGCGACCCAGTCTCTAGTTAAGCGCTGCTCCAAAGCCATGAAAATGGAAGCTGTAATCCTAATTAATATATTTTCTTCCTTGGTTCATCCCTTCCCCAGATTTCCACATCTCTGCTTCTTCTTCGCTCTTCCTTCTAGCAGAAACACAAGCGTGTTCATTAATCCTGACCCCTAGAAAACAAACAAAAGGGAGCCCACACAAATTCATCAGTTGAAGTGGAAGGCAATTTACCCAGAGCAAGAGCCCACCCCATTGTTGCCAGATGAATGGTGCTGGTAGCTGGAGCCGAAGGAGGCTGCCACGCGAAAACGCTTTGATAATGCTGCCTTTATGAGAGCCCAGCACAAGGAAACATTGTCAGCAGAGGCTGGGGCCTACCCTGGCACCCTGAGCTGTGCTGGCTTGGTCTCCTCAGTGATAGCCAAGCGGGGCTAGATGAAAGTGTGCATGTGTTGGTTCCTTCCAGGTTTTTCAAGAGGATTCCTACATGTGAGTCCCTTTTAGCCCATCACACATTTTGGGGCTCTTTCTAAATAAATTCTCTAGAACTATAAAGTGTGTTTATTTTGACTATTGATGTTAAGATGAGGCTCTTTGCTCCCCTAAGATTGGAAACCCTACATAGGGTTTCTATGAGTCAGAATTAACTCGACGACAATGGCTTGGGTTGGGTTTAGTAACAGAGAGTGCTGTAAAATTGGTGTTTCCTCAGTACCTGTAGATACTATGTTGAAGTCTTATAACAAGACAGAAACAGCTGGTTTGGTTACTAATCCCATTTCACAAATGAGGCTCGGAGATCTAGGATTTAAAAGTTGTATCTAAATGAATAATAGAGGAAAGGTCTACTCTAAATCTCAAATGAGTCCATGGATAAGAAACCAATTTGAGAACTAGAGTGCATGCAGGGGTCTCGTTGTAGTTGTTAAGTGCCATCAAGTAGTTCCAACTCATAGTGACCCTGTACAGAGTTTCCGAGGAGCGGCTGGTAAGTTTGAACCGCCGACCTTGCAGTTCAAACCGACTTTCGTTCTTATAATCCTCATTTCCTTATTTTCAAAGAGGCATCACAAATGATCCTGCACAGACAACCTGGACTAGAAGAAGTCCACCAAGACTACTACAGCCCTGTGGGGCCATCCATGATCTCCCAACAGTGACCGTGAGGAAATCTCACCAAAGCCAAACCTCTAGCAACCCTATAAGGCAGAGTAGAACTGCCCCATACAGTTTCCAAGGCTGTAGTCTAGAGTCACTGGAGGCTTCCAGCTGCTGACCTTCCGATTAGCAGTCAAACACTTTAACCACTAGGGCCAGTAGGGCGCTGCTTTCAGGCAGGGATACAATGTTATTCCAGGTCCATAAGCAGAGTTCTTCTGTCAACCCATTGTAAGAATAGGGGCTGTTTCTCTGTGAACCTCTGTGCCCCACCTGAAGGTTACACCAATGCTTAACATATGCCTACCTGTCAAAGCTCCTCGCATCTTCCCAAGTTTGGCATTGAGTGGGAATTTCGGACCCCTTTATCTATAGTAAGTCTTTTACATAATAAGGTTCCATGCTTTCCTTTTGCATATAACTCTTCCTTTAACCATCTCAGTTACTGTGTGAGGTTTGTAGCCTGGCCATTATTATCCCACTTTAAAGATGGGGACAAGTAAGGGAGAGGCAGGATCTCAATGTCTCCTCATTTCGGTAGTCGCATTGTTTGTGTTATATAACCTGCAATTTATGGTGTGTACTTTCTCCAGCTATACATCACATAAAGTCTTTTTTACCAGTTTTTGAGGTAGTGATGGAAACGGGTTACAATAAAGTGAATACAATAGAACTGATGTTGGCTTGAAACAATGAATATCAGGTATGGAGATGTAGTTGGTGTTATACTTACATATAAGTAACATCAAGATGTTCTATGAGGTTAAAAAAAACACAGGAGAATACCTTGATGTGGTAGGATTCCCCCACCCACCCCACCAGTGGATGTGAAACAAACTAGCCAAACCAGTTTATTCCTATACAGAAACACACCTCTTGCTCTTCCCTTATGGAAAATTTTAAGCTTTTTGCTCCACTTAGAGATAACTTCATGATATTTCCTCCAGGGTCCCGGAATCTATGATTTGCCTTTTAGAAAAATTACATAGGCATTTAGAACTGAAATCAAATTCAGATCCAAGTTTTTGGTAGACCTTTCTTAAGACCAGTTAGTCTGAGTGTCTTCAGAAACATTTAGAAATGGAATGTCAACTGCAGAGGCGTGTTTGGGTGGTAGGGTGTGGTGTCGGAGTAGCTGAAGACAAGGCTCATGTCTGAAGGCTGAATCACACTTAGGCCTATGGGAGAGTGCTGCCGGATTCCAGCTGCATGTACTTAGGTATAACTCTTCATGACCTAGGCAGTTTCATGAATTCCTAGATGATGCAACCTTTGAGATGTAATTGTAAGCACTGGACCTACTATATAATGGTGGATTCGTTCCCAAGGCCATGAAAATATTGCTTTATCTGACCGTGTTTTCTTTGTTTCTTTTGTAGGCACAATATGAAAACCCACCACATATCTATGCCCTTGCAGATAATATGTACAGAAACATGATCATTGACAGAGAGAACCAGTGTGTCATCATCAGGTATGAGAAAGATGGTTATCACCATGCATGGAGAATGTGAGGCTATGTGCTGTCATTGAATGCTGTCATCAGAGACTCTCTGCTGTGTCGAGTAACAAGCCGGGTGACTGCTCTGTCATGGTTTAGTTTACCAGCCTATGCCATAGAACTCTGGATCCTGGAGGCTTTGAGCTTCCATGGGCTGCTGTTCATACCCTTGTTGCTTTAGGTATCCGGCTCCAGGGTACTTGGTACCAGCTAGCTCCTTCTCTGCTCGTCAAGGAGAAAGTTTTGCCATTGGGCCCTGAGCTAAAATGATAACATAGCTCCCATCTCATTTGATTGTACTGTGGCTTTACTCTCAATTTATACTTTACGCTATATATATGAGAAGACTTCAAAAATTTCATGGAAAATTTTAATTAAAAGATGATGGTTTTGTTCCACGGCTTTTTGAAACTCCCTCGTGTATGTGCCTTGGTATGTTTTGGCTGGTAACCAAAAGGTCAGTGGTTCTAACTCGCCAGTCGCTTTGCAGGAGAAAGCTATAACAATCTGCTTCCAAAAAGGTTTACAGCCTTAGAGTCCCTGGGGACAGTTCTATTTTATCCTGTCGAGTCTGAGTGAGAATCAAATATCATTATTTTTGTTGTTTTATTTTGTTTTTTAATGTCATAGTTATACGAAGTGTGCATCACTATTTTGTAAGCTGGAGTCCCTTTTCTTTAAGTGCCTGTTTTTTTAAGTTCCTTAATAATTTAGTAATTCAAATATGAACTTTTTATGTCCATTTTGTTGTTTGTTTTTAACTTTCTGAGAACATTTCTAGTAAATGCCGGCAAAAGGCATATGTAGCTCCATTTCCTGACCCTTTTAACCCAACTCAGCCCTGCATCTTAGCTGGTTTTGAGTGCTTATAAAATTTTGTTTACTATTATGAACATTTTTAAACTGACGCAAAGTATCAACATGCATATTTGCACCACTTAGAACTTAACAGCTGTATTTGTACACATCTATTGCTAATGAAATTTTTTTTATTAAGGATATTTGCAACCATATGCAGAATTAGAAATAATAGTATAATAAGCCCATCTCTATCTGTCATCCAGTTTGTACATTTACCAACATATGACCAATTATATTTTTATTTGTTCTTCCCATTCTGGTATCAGTTGATTGCTTAAAGCAAATCCTAGACAACAAATCATTTCTTTGTCAGTAACGTAGTATGTATCTCTAAAGATAAATTCTTATCATATCTTAAAAAATAAGTAATTGCTTTACTATCATCTAATATTATCAGTCTTCTAATTCCTTGACTATCTTTTTTTTTTAAGGTTTTTATTGTGGATTGAGTGAAAGTTTACAGGATACATCATCAGTTTCACATTCAAACATTCATATACCTTGTTTCATTACATTGATTATAATCCCCTCCACATACCATCAGTTAACAGTGTTTCTCTCTGTCCTCTTTAGCTTTTTTGGGGAAGGGGGTCAGGGAGGGGGAAACTTTGCCTTTTTGGAATTTTCAGTCTCGGCTTTTAGGGAAGGTTTTTACATTTATCTGTGGATATCCAGGGCTCATATATGGAATTACTAACCAGCATAACTGAATAAGCCTTGACTATCTTTTAAATTATTTTTTACAGTTTTTTATGTAGGGCTCACACAAGGTCCACACATTATACTTACTTCTGTGTTTCTTCATCTCTAAGAATTCTCCCTTGCTCATTTTGGTTTTTTACATGTGTTGGTTAAAAAGGTTTTTAACAGAACAGAATTTTCTATATTGTAGGATTTGCTAATTGCATTGCTGTGACATTATTTATTTAAATAGTTCTCTGTACCCTGTATTTCCTGTACATTGGTAGATCTAGAAGCTTGGCAAAAACACTTATTGATGTAGCTGTGTATTTCATGTCTGTTAGTCTTTGTGTGATATTCAAATTAACAGCGGACTCGTTATCATAAATATTTCACAGCCATTGTTTAATACGTTGTTGAAAATAGCTATTTAGAGCTCTATTTTCCTTTCTTGGAATCTTTCTATTTGGTTATCTTAAAATGCAATGCATTTAAGAAAACTAGATAAAAAATTTGATTCGTCTCCTATAGTTTTTAGTTCTCAAAGCATTGAGTTGGTGTCCTTAACAACCTCCTAATGGGTGTTGTTTTACTTTGGGTATCATTTAAGCTAGTGGGTTTCTGTGTGTCTCACTGTAGGCCAGTGAGCGGCCCTGGTATTGGCTCTTGAGTTTCTTTCGGTTATGAAACAAGTTTCAGGCACATCTTGTTTAACTTCTTGCTCAAGGCCTGGAATTGGCCATTTCACCAAAAAGCCTGCTTCATTTTGATGGGAAATGATATTTAGAGCCCACTAATTGGGGCACTAAGGAACCGTGGTTGTATAATGGATTACAAGCTGGACTGCTCACCACAAGGTCAGTATTTCAAATCTGCTAGTCACTCTGCAGAAAAAAGATGAAGCATTTTGCTCCTGTAAAGATTTACAGCTTGTGAGACCGTATGGTGGTGGTGGTGTGTCATGGAGTGAATTCCATGGAATGGTTGGTAGTTTCGAACTACTGACCTTGAGGTTAGCAGCCTGACTCATAACCCCCGACTCATAACCACTACGCTATTAAAGCTCCTTCTGAGACCCTATACAGAGTCACTGTAAGTCAGAACCAGCGAGGTGTTTCACAGCCCAATTGAGACACTGGGGTCCTGGTATGGCATTGTAGGATAAACAGTGGACTGATAACTGCAGGTTTGTGGTTCAAATCCACCAATTGCTCCTTGGAAACCCTATACATGGTTGCTATGAGGTGGAACCAACTCAACAGCATGCAGGAACAACACTGGGGCGCTAAGAGTGCTCAGTGCTCTGTGCTGTTAGTTCTTTAAGTTCTTTTCAAAGGAAAAAGCTAGGCTAGTATATATAAGTTTAAAAAGAGAGAGAGAAAGAAAAGAAAATGAGTTCATACTGATGCTTTTAGTTCATTTTTTAACTTTGATTTTTTTTCTTTGTATCTTATGCTGAAAATCTTGATTCTTGCAGACATTAACACAATTGCTTCTTTACACTGTGTGTATATATGTGTGTGTGTATATATATATATACACACTATGACTTGTGTAGTCTGGTGTGGTGCTATAGAAAAAGCACTGAACCAAAGGTCAGTTTTTAGGACCTCAGTTCAAACTCACCAGTAACTCTTCGAAAAACCTAAACAAGGTCACCATGAGTCAGAAACGACTTGATGGCACTTAACAACAACAATGTATTGGCATGTATATATGTATATGTGTGTGTGTATATATATATATATATAAATGCATATATACAGTCCATGGGTAGTGTAAATAGTTGATGTCTTAGTTGTTAACCAAAAGGTTAGTGATTCGAGCCCACCCAGAGGTCCCTCCAATTTTTTCACTTCTGAAAAAATCAGCCCTTGAAAACCCTGTGGAGTTCAATCTTAACTCTGACACACATGAGTCAGTTGGCTCAACAGCAACTGGTACATATTCATAGATACATGCAGTGCACACACATGATAGCACAGGATAAAGTAAAAAAGCAATTTTGTTCATGTTTCCGTATAACAATACCAATACAATTACTAAGAATATGAGTTGTTTTTCCTTTTGTTTTGTTTAATGTCATTTAAAAGACAGAAGACCTTTATCTCTAGAAGGTCACTAGAGGGTTGGATTTAGAATGTAGAGATGCTCATATTAGCTAATGTCATCAGGTCATGGTACCCACCTCTCTCTGGAGACAGATTCACCGTTGAACTAGGGAGAGTTGCCTACTCCTCAAAGTAGGCTTTCTCTTTGGAGGAAACCCATCATTCCTGCTGTTTTCTTTTCCTGTCTTGATTGCACATAGGTCAATCCCCTTTTAGTAACCTACACTTTGTTTTTGCCAACTCCTGCTATCTGTTGTGTTAAGTTCTATGGTTTGGTGGTTATGTGCCTTCGAGTCAGTTCCAATTCATAGCAACCCTGTATAGGGTTTCCAAGGTTGTAAATCTTTATGGGAGCAGAAAACCTCGTCTTTCTCCCATTGAGTGGCTGGTGAATTCGAACTCCTGGCCTTGTGGTTAGCAGCCCAATGGGTAACACACTATGCCACCAGAGCTCCTTATGTTATGTTGTTGTTGTTGTTATGTGCCATGGAGTCGGTTCCAACTCATAGCGACCCAGTACAGGGTTTCCGAGGCTATAAATCTTCACGGGAGCAGAAAGCCTCATCTTTCTCCTGCAGAACAACTGGTAGTTTCAAACTGCTACCCGTGAGATTAGCAGCCCAACTCGTAACCACTCTGCTACTCCTTATGTTAAGTTACAGTCAGGAATAAAACCACCCAGGTGTGGGCTTGGCTATTTCCCAAGTCTACCTGACAGTCGACCAACCAGATCAGGGAGAGTGGCTTCTACAGAGGCTTATTTCATCCACTGTGCCTTTCCTTCACTAATTTAACTTTTTAGGGGTAAATAACGGATTCCTGCTGGTGCAGTGGGACCATCTAACCAAATGGTCAACAGTTTGAACCTATCAACCCTCCAGCTGCTCTGAAGCAGAAAGATGTGGCAGTCTGCTTCCAGAAAGATTTACAGCCTTGGAAGCCCTAACTAACCCTAAACAACAGTTATACTCTAACCTATGTGCTGGAAATGACTCTACAGTGGATTTCATTATTTTGTTTTGTTTAGGAATAATGATTTCCAGTTCCTGGATTTCTTATTTAGTTTGAGAACTATACATGTATTCAGTTTTCCCACCCCTGCTCCATAGAGTCTAATTCATCTGATTTGCAATAAACCCAGATATCAGTATCTTTTTTCTAGCTCCCTAAGTTGTAGCGTAGTGGTTACGAATCGGGCTGCGAACCTTAAGGTCAGCGGTTCGAAACTACCAGCTGCTCCACGGGAGAAAGATCAGACTTTCTACTCCCGTAAAGATTTACACCCTTGGAAACCTTGTACAGGGTCGCATGGGTCGGAACCGACTCGACGGCACTTAACAACAACA
>NW_006408522.1:11835166-11871158 GCF_000296735.1 Chrysochloris asiatica
GTAAAGATTTACACCCTTGGAAACCTTGTACAGGGTCGCATGGGTCGGAACCGACTCGACGGCACTTAACAACAACAACAAGTTATTCTGGTGTAGCACTGCAGGATAATGCACTAGACCACAAGTCAGTTTGAACTGCAAGGTCAGTGGTTCAAACTCACCAGCTGCTCCTTGGGAACCCTATACAGGGTTGCTATGAATGGGAACCGACTCAATGGCACTTTAACAACAAGAACAACAAGCAATTCTAGGTGAGAGCTAAGTCTAAGGCTCCTGAATTATCACCATTTGCCCAGGCAAGAGATAATTCCTAAGTGCTGCCCTCTACTGGGCACTTTCCACATAGACTGTCCATTTTAATCTTAACCACAGACATTGTTTTTGTCCTGTTGTACATAGGGTCTTTATAAGTCGGTACCGACTCAATGGCACCTAACAACAACAACAACAACAACAACCCTGAGTGTCAGTTTTATTGTTTCTTGAGATTTCATCCAGGAGATGAGGCATGGAGAATCCCAAAGCTAGTGAATGGCAGTTAAGTTCTATTTGAATTTAGCCATACCTGACTTCAAACCCCATACACTTCCTTCACAATCTATTGATAAGTAACTGATGCCTTTCTGTGTTTTAGATTTTCCCATATTAATATGAGGGGGCTTCAAAAAGTTTGTGGAGAAAACTCAATCAGGTTAGTTTTTTCCTGGCCTTGAGCTCCTGAACAGTCTTCCCTTCCAAAAGGGAAGGTGTTTGGGCTAAGGTGAACTCTCTGTGGGTGGGCCATGATGCTTCCTGCATATCCATGTGACTGATGTTTGTGCTTATCATTATTAAAGGTCAGAGAACTGACATACAGGCTGAATGAAAGAATATTTATAAAGATGCCTTTTTAAGCAAGGTGGCCACACCAGGCCATTTCTTTATCTTACTTGGTTTGTTATCCCTGAAAATGTGAGGGATTTATGACTGAGGATTTCTGAAGAAAGGCCTGATGATCAGCTTCTGTAAAAATTACAGTCAAGAAAACCCTGTGGAACAGTTCCACTCTGTTACAAATGGGGTCACCGTGAGTCAGAACCAACTCCATGGCAGTGTTTTGCTTTTTAAATTGATGCGTGTGTCTGTCACTAAAGCCTTGTCTGCCAAGGAAGCCGGCAGGCCAACTTTACACACAGTCCATCTCTGCTTTCCCACCACAGTATGATCCTTGCAAGACATGCAGTCTTAATGTGTACACTTATCAAACAGTGTGCTATAAAATGATGCATTCTTGACACATAAAATAAAGTATCAGTGTATTACAGAATTTGCCTTTTATGAAATGACCAGAATTCTAATAAACATTAAACTTTTTGTAGACATTATTTTTGTTTGTCTTTTCAGAATTTAGAAACAAACTCTCTTGGGATAGGATATAAAAGTTCTATGTTGTTGTTGTTAAGTGCCATCAAGTTGGTTCCAACCCATAGCAACCCCATGTAGGGTTTCCAAGGAGCAACTGGTGAGATTGAACCTCCAACCTTTCAGTTCAAACCAATTTCGCAATCCAGCACATTAACCTGTAGCATCATACCAGTTGTATAGCTGCTTAAAAAATTATCTTGAAACATTTTAATGATATCTTCTTTCATTAAATTCATAAAGAGACACATTTAAATTATTTATTTGAGTTCTTCTTGGCTGTTCTCCCTGCCTGGGATTATTTCTCCTTTCTGCCAGTGCTATCTATCTCCCTCCGTCCACAGTGATCTCTCCATCCTAAGTACCAGCTCCATATGGAAACAGGAGAGGTCAGTTTGGACTGGCGCACTCAGTTAAGATGTCATGGAGGAAGTGGGACTTGATTTGAGTCCAATCAACAGGAACATTTGGTTAAGGGTCAGAGAAGGAAAGATAGAGCCCCAACAAGATGAAGTAGCACAGTGGCAGCAGCGATGGGCTCAAATGTAGCAACGATTGTGGGGTTGGCGCAGGACTGGGTGTGTTTTGTTCTGTTGTACATAGGGTGTTGTACAATGGCACCTAACAATGACAACAACAAGAACGTGGTGAAGAAATCACAGATGGCTGGGTGGCCTCTGGAATTCACACAGAGTGTTGCAAAGAAAACAAATGTTGCGGAGGATGTCAGTGTGGTTGTTCAGTAATATTTCCATTGACACCTAGTTCTTATAAATGATATGTGGACCAGAACTGGGTACTCTACTAATTCTTTTTTTAAGAATAGTTTCCCATTGCTTATTTCAAAAGAGCTCTGGTGGCATAGTGAGTTAAGCATCGTGCTACTAGCCACAAGACCAGCGGCTCAAACGCACCAGTGTTCCACAGGAGAAAGATGAGGCAGTTGGCTCCAGTAAAGATTTCCAGGCTCAGAAGACCCTAGGGAGCAGTTCTACTCTGTGCTGTAAGGCTCCTATCCATTGGAAACAAGTCAGTGGCACTGGATTTGGATTGGTTTATATTACTCCTTTCTGTGTTAGCTGCATAGCATGTGTACGTAGTGCAGACTCAGTGGATTAGGTAGCAGGTGCTTCCTTGAAGGACAAGCTGGGACATTGGCAGATCCACCTGCAGGCTTTAATGAGGTCTCGAAGGTCTCTAAGCAGGGACATGATACCACAGTTCCCACAGATAGATCTCTGGGTAGACAAGAGATGGGCTCTTGAGGAACAGTAGAAACCTGGTGAGGTGAGGAGCGTCTGACCTGTGTTGGGAAGAGAAAGAGGAAAGTGATATGTGCCCTTCAGTACGCCTGCACAGGAATAAAGGAATGAACAGAATGTAGACTCGGGACAGTGCAGATGGACAAACTCAACAGCCATGAATATGTTGTTGTTGTTAAGTGTCTTCAAGTCACTTCCAACTCATAGCGACCCTACAGAGGGTTTCCGAGGAGTGGCTGGTGGGTGTGACCCACTGACACTTTCAGTTAGGAGTCCAGCGCTTTTCCTACAGTGCCCACATCTTTGAAAATGATGAGCACCTGAAGGGTCAGTAGATCCCTGTGAGCCCAGTAAGTGAACACCCAACATCTGAGCTTACCAATCTAGTCTCCCACATCCAGAGTGTAGATTTGCAATTAGGGCTTATGCTTGATACCTTTGGATACCAAAGACATCTGTGCAAACCTATTTAGTAAAATAATCATGGTGTGGTAAAAAGCGGAAAGAGAAGCAACACTTTTTCCTCATGGTTTCTACCATCTCTTCCTCACCAAAGAAAATGGTGGCAGTCTGGCCTGAGGCAATTCGGAAGCCTTTGCTGAGTGACTCCCCTGGAGACTTAATGAGGCTTAGGGCCTTAGAGAACACTGACGTAGCAGTTTCATTACTGCATTCAAAGTGAATGCCTATCACGTTAGGCCTATGTCAGCTCTTACCATCTTGTTGTTGTTGTTATATGCCGTGGAGTCGGTTCCGACTCACAGCGACCCTGTACAGGGTTTCCGAGGCTATAAATCTTTACAGGAGCAGAATGCCACATCTTTCTGCCGCAGAACTGCTGGGAGTTTCGAACTGCTGATGTTGTGGTTCACAGCACGATTCGTAACCACTACGCTACCAGAGCACCTTCCGTAGGACTAATGGTGGTGGCTGTGTGCCATGGAGTCGGTTCCAACTCATAGTGACCCTGTACAGGGTTTCCAAGGCTGTAAATCGTTACGGGAGCAGAAAGCCCCATCTTTCTCCTGCAGAACAGCTGGTAGTTTCGAACTGCTGACCATGAGATTAGCAGCCCAATTCGTAACCATTACGATACCTGAGCTCCTTCTTACCATCTTAACCTATTTTTAAAAATGATGTCAATTTGAAACACTCAGTTTTGTTTGACATATAATGAAAACATTGTGTTCAGCAGAGTAGGGTACACTATACTAGCTTTCAGAGTCCTTGAAGGTTGTATATCTTCAGCTGAATAGCTATTTAAAAAAAAAAAAGACTAAATAAAGATGTGAGAGATTTGAAGGTAAATCAATAAGTAGATGCAAAGCAAACAGTCATCACTATTGAATCTAAAATTTCTGACCTTCCTGTTCAGAAAACATTATGGATTTGGACTTGTAATATTTGGCAGTAGAATCCTGGTGTGGAACTGTTGGATAAACACTGGACTGCTAACCGCAAGGTCTGCGGTTCAAACCCACCAGTCACACCCTGGACACCCTGTATGTGAGTCGGAACCAACTCGATGACATGTAGCAACAGCAACAACATTTGCAGATCATGGCATCTCTACTCTAGTATATGGTGTGTGTTGTTTGCCTCAGCACCATCAAGTATCTCACCTCTTCTCGACATGTCTTCCTGTCTTTGATATATTTTAGGAAGCTTTTATTATTATCTTTGGAATTCTTTTCAAGGTTTTCCTCATGTATCTGTGGTCCACGCAATTTCTTGTTTTTCCTAGCACTGGCCTTTGAGATTCCCTGTCCCTTTAGGGCCCCGATCAGCTCACACCCCAGTTGTGGAGACTGCTGTGTGAACGCCACCCTCTGCCTGTAGGTTTGAAGAACAAGGCCCCAAAGCCACCCTGCCTTTAACCACTGTGGGTCCTGAAATAGCTTTCTCATCAGTCCAGGAGTGCTATGCTTAAGAACTGACTTGTTCGTTAACTAATGTATTACCTGGAACCAAGATCACATTCTCTATGTCCTGACACCTTGTTCCTGTAACATTGTGAATTCCCACATCAGCCGAGGTATTGGTGTCGGCTGCCATCATGTCGGGCCCATGCATGATGGAGCAAACACGACCTAGTCCTGCAAATTGCTCCATTGTGATCTGTAGGTTGCTTTTTCTTTCTTTCTTCCTTTTTTTCTTTCTGAAAACTTTTGTGTGCTTGACTGGGAAGACATAATAGCTCTTTGTTTTATTCACACATTCCTTGATACATTTAAGAATTATTATTGTGTTATTTTGTCATGTGTTCCACAATTTATGTCTGTTTGAGTTTGGATTTTTGCACATGTAGCCATTGCACGTGCTTAAGGATTTCTTTGTTAATATGATTCCAAGGTCTGATGGAGACCCCTGTCTTCTCAGATGGACAGCAGAGATCTTTATTGAGGACTTATTTCTGTCACCAGAGCCAATAGAGCTGTCAGGAAGGGAGGGAGTGTGTGAATGGAGTCACTGGTGGAGGCTCCCCAGAAACCTCCTATGATGTGGTGCTTTATTCCCTCAGAATTAGCTTGTCTGGTGATCACAGGAAAGTGGGCTATTATTTGCTAGTTCCCACTGTATCTGAAATAATAAATGTTTTTGGCAAAACCCTCGCTTTTATCAGTAAAGAATCAGAAGTCCTCAAAAGTTTTGATTGTACTCTGGACTACACCATTCATACAGTGACTTTGGGAAACAGTGTTGATTTTACTGGACTCCTCAGCTCCCATGAAGATTTTAGTATTTGCCCTTATCTGAAGCAGTATGGTCCCTGGGTGGTGCTCAGCTGCCAGCTGAGAGGGTGGAGGTTCAAGGCCACCCAGGGGTGCCTCAAGAGAAAGTTCTTGTGAGTTACTTCCCAAAAGTCAGCCGTTGGAAACTCAGTGGAACTCAGTTCTTCTCTGACACACATGGTCACCATGAGTCAGGCCCCTGAGTCTCTCTGTCTCAAGTCTTCCCTATGTGTCCTTTCTGAGTTACTTAATTTTTCTGACAAAAAAAAAAATAGGGACAATGATAGTATCTATCTCAAAGAGCTACTATGAGGATCAAGGGATTAATAGCTATAAATGTAAATATATTTTATATATGACATGCATTGAACATTCAATAGCTGGATGTTTTTCTTATTACATCTGCTTTATTTTAGTTTGCTACTTTGAAATCTTTGGAATTATCTTTTATCTTCTACACTACTTTTCAAGGAGGCCTGGTGGCCCATTGGTTAAGCGCTTGGCTGCTAATCAAACGGTCAGCTTTTCCAATCCACCCAATCAGCCCATGGGCAGAAGACTTGGAAATCCCACGGGGTAGTTTTACTCTGTCCTGTAGGATTGGTATCAGTTGGAATTAGCTTGACGGCACAAAATAATAGCCGCAACACATTATTTTTCACTCACAAAAATTATTAACCCTTTATAATTTTCGAATTCAAGATTTTTAATCCAAAAAAATCCTCACAATCCTTTACGCTCTTCTTTTTCAACCTGGTCCCATCGCTGTGGCTCCCACAAAGCAGGGTGGTGAGAAGAACGAAGTGGTGACCCGAGAGGACACCATCAACATTCACAAGCGCTTCCATGGAGTAGGCTTCAAGAAGCGTGCCCATTGAGCGCTAAGGAGATTTGGAAATTTGCCATGAAGGAGATGGGAACACCAGACATACGCATTGACACCAGGCTCAACAACCTGGCTTAAAAATCACGGCAGTATCACCTCCCACGTGTCCAGAGGTTGTGCAGACCCCAGGGCCCATTGCATCAGAAGTCCCATGATGCTGTCACGAACCCAGCTTCTTCCCATCTCGGCTTCACAGTTCAGACATCTCTTAAGATTAGTTGACCTTGGTAGTCCGTGGTGGCTATCAGTGGCCATCAAAAAGCAGCATATTTTCTTGCTCAGCCTTGGGAGAAAGAAACCTCTCCCAGTAGTCCCACCCTTCAGTCTAATTGGGCCAACTTTGTTATTGTTGTTGTTAGTGCGTTGAGTGAGTTGTGACTGCTAGTGACACTGTGTAAAGTTTCCAAGGAGCAGTTGGTGGGTTTGAACTGCCGATCTTGTGGTTCGCAGTCCAGTGCTGATCTTACAGTGCCACACCAGGAGTCCAACTTTGTTATTATAGGCTGTTTATTACTGATGGGTTTAGCTTTAACAGGTAGTCCTGGTGTGGCACTGTGGGTTTAATGCGCTGGACTACAAAATTGGTTTAATCCATAAGGTCGGCGGTTCAAGCTCATCATTCACTCCTAGGAAACCCTATACAGGGTCTCTATGGGTCGGAACCGACTTGACGGCACTCAACAACAACAGCAACAATCCTGGAGCTAAGGATGGCGTCAACTTCCTTATGGCCAGTATTCTTTACACTCAAGTCCTGTGAAACTGCCTGCAGCCCCCGTCACAAAAACACCAGGGTTTTTGGTACCCTCACCTAACAATACTTACACACATACACCAATCTCTAGGCTGACTTCTCTACCTCGCTCATTGGGATTTAATTAGATGGACTGCTTTTAGTAAACTTCTTTGTTATTGTTGTTATGTGCTATTGAGTCAGTTTCAACTCATATCAACCCTGTTTAAGCAGAAAGCCTCATCTTCTCCCAGTGATTAATATGCTCTTATAAAATTGCTTGTCCCGCCACCACCTCCCCAGTACATCCTTCCCACTTCTCTGAAATTTTAGCATACATTTCCATTTCTATAGTTAAGCACACTGAAACATTTCATATTCCCAATTTGAATTTGCTATAAAATCTACCTTGAGTTTGTTTTACATTTTCTTGTCTAGTTCTGGGTCAGCTATATAAGGACCTGGGAGTTGGTTAAAAATCCAGATTCCTAGACCCTGTACCCAGAGACTGGGATTCAGTAGGTCAGAGGAGTGGCTCAGACAACAGTATTATTAAAGTTCTTTGAGAGTGTTTATTTAACAGCAGCCCTGGTGGTGCGGTGAAAATTTGAACTCACCAGTCTCTCCGTAGGAGAAAGATGTGGCCGTCTGCTTTTGTAGAGACGGATGTTAAATGCCATTGAGTCAATTCCAACTCACAGTGACCCTGTATGGGGTTTTCCAAAGAGCAGCTGGTAGTTTTGAACTGTTGACCACATGGTTCCCAGTCCAGTCCTTATCCTATAGTGCCACATCAGGAGTCCCATAAAGATTACAGCTTTGTAAACTTTATGGGACGTTTGTACTCTATCCTCAGGTCATTATGAATTGGAATGCCCTCAACAGCAATGAGTTTGATTTTTTTTTTGGTTTGGAGCATTGCTCTAAGTTAAAGTGCAGGTATTTCGAGAGTATTTTTCTGTCCACTTTAGAAATAAAGGCAAGTAAATGTGGAAAGCTGTCTTTAAGCATGTTGTTGGGGGTCATCAAGTCAGTTCTGACTCAGAGCGACACCATGTGACAGAAAAGCAGGGCTGCCCCTTAGAGATTCTTAGGCGGCCATCTTTAGAAGTGCAGATCACTGGGTCTTTCTCCTGCAGAGTCACTGGGTGGGTTCATACCACCAGCCTTTTAGTTGTTTGTTGTAACTGCTGTGACGTGTAAAGTAAATCATTTCAGATTGTTGTACCAGCGGCTTCAAAAATTTTATGGGAAAAAATGGAATGAAAACCACATTTGCAGTAAGTTTATGGTTCCATGTTTCGAATTTCCTTGAGCAAGCTGAGAAAGAGAGAGAGAGAAAAGAGGCAAAACAATCAATCCCATCAAATTATGAAATAAAAATAGAGCAATCATTCCATTATGTCTATGGTTCATGTTGTTGTTGTTGTTAAGTGCCGTCGAGTCGGTCCCGACCCATAGCGACCCTGTACAGGGTTTCCGAGGCTGTAAATCTTTACAGGAGCAGAAAGCCTCATCTTTCTCCCGCGGAGCGGCTGGTAGTTTCGAACTGCTGACCTTGCAGTTCACAGCCCGATTCATAACCACTACGCTACCAGAGCTCCTTCTGTGGTTCATAGTGTGATTACAAAATTTGGCCATGAACTTAATCTGTTGGATACCTCCACATTCTTTTAACTTAGGTGTTAGCCCAGGGAAGGAAGCAATATTTTCCCATTTCCAAATGGGCCCGAATAATTAGGGTTGTACAGGAGTTTGTTCTGTCTCCTCATACATCGACCTGGTATTGTAGTTCTTCCAGGAATGGTGTACCCCAAGGTTGGTTTGAACCACAGGGTTGGCAGTTGAAACTCACCAACCACTTCCCGAAAACCCTATACAGGGTAGATGTGAGTCAAAACTGACTCTATGGCACTTAAAAAAGCAAAAAACATTTACTGTAAGTTTCAGGTAATTATATAGCACCCAATATTGTGCCATATTTTGAGCAAATTGCCAGCCTCAGATCAATAAAGCTTCTTTTTACATATCTGTAAATTGAAACTAAGAAATGAAACTTCTGATCAACATTCACCCAGAAATAATTAGTTTGAATCTTCTAAAAAAAGATCACATTGACTGAGACTGTAGATGGTGTATATTTGAACCTGGCATACTTGTTTGAATACATGAAATGAGTTACTTTTATTATTCTCTGTTGCTTTCAACAAGAGCCAGAACATACCGTGTCTTCATCACACTGTGAACCATAGTATTATAATGGAATGATTGCTCTATTTTTATTTCATAATTTGTTGGGATTGATTGTTTCGCCTCTTCTCTCTCTCTCTCTTTCTCAGCTTGCTCAAAGGAATTCAAAACATGGAACCATAAACTTACTGCAAATGTGGTTAATTATCATGATATCATTGAATAATTAATGAAATTGATCATGCTGACTCTCATTGTGATTTGTAATTCTACTTTTTCTGGAAAAGCTGTTTATGAAAATTTGAAAAACATGAGTAATTGCCTGTTGCAAAAAATATAAACATTAACAGAAGTCACATCAAAAGAAAAAAAACAGACTCTTCCGTATACCAGTCACCCCCACCTTAACAATTTAGAAATATTTCCTTTTCCTTGACCCATTTCAGTTCTTATTCATACATTATTTTTGCAGTTATAATCTAATCATGTTATGGAGACATTCTCTTCTGCTTATATGAGGGCTTCCAAAATGTTTGTGGAAAAATGGAATTAAAAGATAATTGGAAAAAAATAAAAAAAGATAATTGAATTTTTCCATGAACATTTTGAAGCTCCCTCATATTACACTTCACTTTAGCAGCATTTTTTTTTAAGTTGCCAATATTCTTTTAGCTATTTGAAATGTCTTTAATACTATGAGAGGGCTGGCTTCCAGTGGAATGTAAAGATCATGGAGCTTTTCCATGAAATTTTATAAAGTTGTAAGTAATCAGACTGCAAGGTGAGTTTGACCCACCAGGTCGGTGGTTCAAACTTACCAGCTGCTTCTCAGAAACCCTACACAGGGTCACTATGAGTCAGAACCGCCTCGATGGCACATAAAAATAACAATACTGTGAAACATCAAGAATATTGGAAAGTTCAATTGTACAATGGTTCCATCACTCAGTGATCTTCTTCCTCCTCCCCACAAGTAATTAACTTACTGTCAAATCAACTCTAGTAGTTCCATTAAATTCATCAAGGTTCTGAGTTTTGCCATGAGGGTTACTTTGATCCCTTTTCACTTTCATTCTTCTTCTTCTTTTTTTTAATATCAAATTATTTCAAATTTTATTTGTATTCTTGTGAGCACTGATGTGGGGAATGCCCTTGCTTCATTTTTACCTTAAGCACATTTTCTTTTTTCTTCAGCAGTTGATTATTGTTGACTAAACTGATTACTCAAAGGGAAACAGTTGTTTTCTACCCCGAAATTTGACCACCAAAGAAAACAAAAGCACTGCCTTGTGAACTTGGAGCAGCCACAATTTCTCATACTGAATTCTATCACAGAAACTCAAAGACTACCAATAGGGAGATGAGAAATCCGACTGCCTTAAGCATGGTGCAAACAGGGGATTTTGAAGAGTAGGACCCACTGTTTAGCAAAAGACTTTTCCCGAGGCGTACAGTGGCCAAACAAAAGGTAGTCTTTGTTCTTCAGGATGTGATGAATATTGCCTCATCATTTAATTTTAGAATTCCTATAATAAAGATGCTTGCATCAGTTCAAGGCACATGGTTTGAAATCTGAGAACGCCGACTTTTTCCTTTTGCAATTGCAGAAGTAGCATAGCTGTGTTACTGAAAGACGGGAAAATGATGAACTGGAAATCTCCCATTATCTATTTTGTGGAAGTTGTTTCCAGTTTTTTTCTTAGTACTTTTTTTTTTTTTAAACGTTTTTGTAACTGTGTTTAATATACTCTTTGAGTCACTGAACATTACTTCATATGCTTTTTTCCTTATGTTTCCAGTTTTCATAAGACATTTGTAATTTCTGCATAATATTCCATTCTCTGTTATTTCATGCTTGTCCTAATCATTCCCCCTGTTATTGGGCATGTGGAATACATAAATACTATTAAAGTGATAGTTATTGTGACTGGTCCACACAGCATTAACAAGTGATTGTCTAAGTGTCGTAGGGACCCTAAACCTGCTATGATTCATCCTTTCAACTTGTACTGTATATTTTGTACTGAATTCCTTTCTGCTTGTTTTCTTTTTATCCTTTTGGTTTGTGTTTTTGGGAGGAGAGGGCTGGTCATGATCCATTTCATCAGTAGAATTTGTGTTTTTCTTTCCTCAGTGGTGAAAGTGGTGCTGGGAAGACAGTAGCAGCCAAGTACATCATGGGTTACGTCTCCAGAGTATCTGGAGGAGGCCCCAAGGTCCAGGTGAGTTGGCAGTGGTCCATTTAGAGACCCTGAGCCATGTGACATCTAAGAGGTTCTGTTTACTGCTTCAAAATAAAATTTATAGTTATTTAAAATAGAGCATTGTTGCTATAACCAAGAAGCTTGATATCTGTAAAGAAATTGTGTAAGATGGAGATACCAAATATATAGTGAGTCCTGGTGTGGCGCTGTGGGTTAATGTGCTTGACTATAAGGTTGGTTTGAACTGCAAGACTGGCGGTTCCAGCTTCCCATCCGCTCCTTGGAAACCCTATACAGGGTTGCAATAAGTCAGAACTGACTCAACGGCACTTAACAATACAAACTGATCAGAAAGTCAGCACTCTAAAATGAATATAAACAAAGGACATGAAAGGTATCTCGTGGAAAAATAACTTAAAATGACTCATAAAACATGAAAATATCCCCGCATTAATAGCACAGTTTAAAAAAAAAACAAAAAACAGAAAACCAGAAATGTTGGTAAGAGTGTGGAGAAACTCCTATACTGCTGGTTGGACTGTAAAATGGTGCAACCACTGTAGAAAATGGTATGGTATTTTCTCAAAAAAGTTGGAGATAGAAATAACTGTGTGGCTCAGCAATCCCTCTACTAGGTATATGTCTTCATGAAATAAAAGCTGTGGCACGAATAGATATATGCACACCCATGTTCATTGTAGCACTCCACACAGCAAAAAGATGGAGACAGCCTAAATGTCCATCAACAGAAAATTGGATAAACAAACTTTGGTACATACATAAAACAGAATCCTGTGTAATGTTGAAGAAAAATTATGGTTCCCTGTTTTGGTGATAAATCCTTAAAATTCCATATTTATTACAGTTCATGTTAATTGGAATTAGTTAGACTGCAGTGCTTGACAGCTACATGTGGCTTGTGGCCACCATATTGGACAATGAGTTTAACTCTAGAGCCTAGTTTCCTGTGGTTCAGTCAACTTGCTTTTCTAAGTCACGTGATTGTACCATAACCTTAGTGAGCTGATATGAGGACAGGAATTTAGGATGTTACTTTGTAGGGGGATGTCTCTTTACCTAAATTTATTTTCTTTTTTCCCCGACATACTTAAAACATGCCGCAAAATTCTCTTGGATGCCATTGGTAGCTTTATCAATAGATGTGGCTGGCTCGTTGGATGGATACATGCATAAACATTTTCAGTGAAAAAAAAAAAAGTCAGTAATTTAAAAAAAGGAATTTTTTGCCCTCTTTTTTTAAATAATTTTTTTTTAAAGACCCTCTCTTTTATCTTCTCCATAAAAGAAGCTGTTTTTGTAAA
The DNA here is from genome assembly GCF_000296735.1 of Chrysochloris asiatica. Lineage (NCBI taxonomy): Eukaryota > Metazoa > Chordata > Mammalia > Afrosoricida > Chrysochloridae > Chrysochloris > Chrysochloris asiatica. Next base: position 11,847,897 of record NW_006408522.1, read on the forward strand.
TGGTACAGGTATACTTGACCAGGAAACAAAAAATGTAAAAGGACAATAAACATCTGCTGCTGCTTGTCTTCAAGTCGGTTCAGACTCCTATCAGTCAACCCAGTACAGGGTTTCTGAGCCTATCAATCTTTATGGGAACAGAAAACGTCATCTTTTTCCCACAGAGTGGCTGGTGGATTCGAACTGCTGATGTTGTGTTTAACAGCCCAATGCATAATGTCTTATACTGCCAGGGCTCCTTAATGAAGGTCTACACAATCAAAATTAATTTTACAAAGAAAAGCAAAGCTCCTGTAAATCCATGAGTTTTTAAAGGAACATCGGTAGCTTAGTAGTATGTTTCTAAGCTTTGAAACTGATCCATGGAAGGACCACCCAGAATTTGCCTTTGGTGCCATTGCTAATGACAAATCCTCAATTGGGGTGGAATCATAGTTCTCATTTCTTGTGGCAGTTTCTATTCTGAAATGTCAATAGGTTGACAAAGAATCAGTTCAACGCTTATGTAGTTAACTAGTAGTTAGGTTAGTGCCGTATCTAGTCCTATCTGTTACAGACTGAGACCTTGTAGGCAGCTTGCAGACGTTGAATACTGAGCTTCCTCTTCCTGTTTTCCTATGAGCAAAATGATACAGAGGTCTTGGCTTGGAATTAGTCAGTAGCTTAGGAGGCCAAGCCAGAAGACTTGTCATTTCTGGAACATGTTTAACCATAGAATGGGAATAATTAGCAGTACAAGGAATGACTCATTTGTTCATCGGCCTCTCCAACATCAAATCCTATCTGTTAAGCTGTCTTATGACCATAGTGTGTTTTGCACACTTTTCAGTTTGGCACAGAAGTGTGGTGTGAGAAAACCATAGGCCAGGGATTATTTCACACCATCTGCTATTGACCCTGGCTGCTTAAAGTGTGAACTTTCAAAGCTTAACCAGCAGCACCAGGGAACTGGTTAGAAATGCAGCTTCTCTGGCCCCACCCCAGACCTACTGAATCAGAATCTGTGTTTTAACCAGATCCGAAGGTCCTTGATGCACATGAAAGTTTGAGAAACATAAGGCTGTGTTTCCACAGCCTTTTGAGGGAAGAGGAACACTTTAAATTTCCTGAGGTCTTCAGAAGACTCTCACTTGCAATAGAGAAGATGGAGGTGGGATGGGAAAGGTGAGTGGAGTACCTGGGAAAGGGGTATTGATAGTAAAGACTCCATTTGTTTTTGCTGTGTGTCATTGAGTCGGTTCTGATTCATAACGACCTTGCTTAGGGTTTCTGAGGTGTGACTGGTGGATTTGAACTTCCACCATTGCAGTTAGCAGTCCAGTGCTTATTTATCCTATCGTGCCACACCAGGACTTCATAAAGAACAGCAAAGAATTATTCTTCCAGCTTCACTTTCCTTCCTCTATGATTCCCTGTGCTCTTAGGAGTGTAGACCGAGACTGCAGCAATTTGGAAACACAGTCCAGAAGCATTTGTCGATCCATATGTCAAACTGGATTTACTAGCTGAGTTAACTTATCTCCTGGTGGCAGTCTGGCACCAGGTAGTCTTGCATGAAGACAAGGGAGTTAGGAGACCCAAACAGACCACCCCGGCCAGTGGAAGAAATCCCGCACTAGACATTGGACTTGAGGCCACATTCAGAAATCAGGTTCTCAGGGAAAGTTTGGCTTCTGCTGTGCAGCAGGTGTTCACACCTCTGTAACTTCTGTCGTATTTCTCATCACAGCACGTGAAAGACATCATCCTCCAGTCCAACCCGCTACTGGAGGCCTTTGGGAATGCCAAGACGGTCCGCAATAACAACTCCAGTCGATTCGTGAGTTTCTTCTCTGACTTAGAGAATGTCATCTGATTGTATATGATTGAATGTTGGTGTTCTGGATTTCAGTTTGGTGTCTCAGAGGAAATGGGAGCTTTTTCTCATTTCCTCAGGTGGCCTGTTTTTCAGTCTTTTATTCATGTTATAGTAGTGTGCTATCAGGCTTCAGTTTGCCTTTTGACTGAAGTAGTTTGTGAACTTCATGATGCAAGCAAGATTATTTTGAATATAATGCTCAACTTGAGTTGCCTATGTTTTAGTTTCCTAGGGCTGTTGTGACAAACTATGACAAAGCGGTGGCTTTAAAGAACAGAAATTTATTTCCTCCCCATTCAGGAAGGTAGAAGTTCAAATCTAGTGCTTCCTAGCAATCCTTGGCCTTTCTTGGCTTGTGGATGCATCTCCGCATGCCATTTTCCTCCTTGTGCCTAGCCCTTCTTGTGTGTTCTGGTGTATGGCTGTGGTGGCTGTGTGCCGTGGAGTCGGTTCTGACTCATAGCGACCCTGTACAGGGTTTCCAAGGCTGTAAATCTTTATGGGAACAGAAAACCTCATCTTTATCCCACGGAACAGCTGGTAGTTTTGAACTGCTGACCTTGAGGTTTGCAGCCCGATTAATAACTGCTATGCTACCAGAGCAAAGGAGCCCTGGTGGCACTATGAGTTAGGTGTTGGGCTGCTAACCACAAGGTCAGTGGTTCAAATCCACCAGCTGCTCCTGGGTAGAAAGATGAGACTGTCTGTTCCTATAAAGATTTACAGTCAGCTCAATGGCAGTGAATTTTTTTTTTACTTACACAGGGGATTAGGACCCACCCTACTCCATCTTTAAAGACATTCTTTTCAAACAAGATCACATTTACAGCTGTTGGGGCTAGGTCTTCAGCACATCTTCTATGGGGAAGCAGTTTAATCCATAACACCATATTAGAGAAAATAAAGATGATGTTAGCTTTGGTCCTAGAAGACTCGGCTTCGTGACACAGAGAAAAGACCTTCTTTCCCAAAGAAGTGAGCAGAGCTGGTGGCCATCCCAGGTCCTGTGGCCGAGCAATAATGAGTTTGCAGCCTGGAATTGGTCTGTGGACACAGACAGGATTGAATACTTTGATTCTCACCTGACCCTGACCCTGACCCTTTAAGAGAAACTTCTAACACTTGATCAGTTAGAATAAGCCAGTTGTCTGTGTTGTCTACAATTTTCTCCCTACCCTACCCATCAGCTTTCTGCGTATTTCTAATATATATTGATATAGCATAATAACAACCAAAAAACCTAAACCTAGCCTTACAGAGTGCCACTTGACTGGTCCACTTACTCATGGTAATGGAAATGTCAGCTGAAGGCATTGTTGTGAATGCCCATTTAAGTAAGCTTCTGTCTGGGTGTCTTCTAAGAGGGTAAACTGAAAGTCTGACAAGGACAAATACGAATCTAGTCTTGAAAACAAAAAGAACCTAATGTTTAGCAAGTAGCTTTGATTTGTGTAGACTTTACATCTTATCTCGTTGCTGTCACTAAAGCATTCAAGGAGCTATCTGTGAGGCTGATTCTTGACCATTTTTAAGTAAACAAATGAGAATTTTATAGAACAATTTCTTTTTTAACGCTCTATTTTGAAGCGAGCCAGTATTTCCGAGAGACGTGTTAGTAAATTCTCATGCAGTAATTATCAAGTTCCCTAAAAGATTCGTGTCTATCAGACTTGCCCTCACTTTCCCAGTTGCCAGTATCATCTAACTAATTACTCGTATGTTCGTGTCTCTGCATTATTTTGCTTTTTGTTGCTATGTGCTGTGGAGTTGGTTCCAACTCATCGCGACACTGTATAGGGTTTCCAAGGAGCAACTGGGGAATTAGAACTGCCAACCTAACAGTTCAAACCCACCTTGTGGTCCAGTGCTAATCCTACAGCACACCAGAACTTCCATTTTTTTATTTTGCTTCTTGTTATTTAGTGTCATCGAGTAGATTCTGACTCATAACGATCCTGTATATGGTTTCTGAGGACTGACTGGTAGAGTTGAACTGCCAACCTTGCAGTTCAAACTGACGTGCTTATCCTACAGCACCACACTAGAACGCCTTATTTTGGCTTAGTGCCTACTTTATATTAAAGTTTCTAGATCATAAAACAGGAAAGAAGATGTGAATTAATTTTCCACTTGACCTTTATTGCTAATTGTACATCTTAATCTGCCTTGTAAAAATGCTAAGACTTGATCAGACTTAATTCTCTAGCTATCTATTCCCCTTTGATTGTCTTTTTTAAAGAAGACAAAAACGAATTAAGTCAATATTTTCCTTGATTTTTCTATTATAGATGGTTCTTTAGACTAACTTTGCTGAAGGATACATCCATTTTAAAACCAGGATTTATTATTAGTTGTTGTTAAGTGCCGTCAAGTTGGTTTCAACTCATAGTGACCTTATATAGGGTTTCTGTGGAGCAGCTGGTGAGCTTGAACCCCCGACCTTGTGGTTCAAACTGATTTTGCAGTCCAGCATGTTAACCCACATCACCATGCCAGTAATATTACAAAATTCCGTCCAATTCTTTTGGAAAAGTAAGGCGCCCTGGTGGCATCATGGTTAAGGATCAACTGCTAACTGATAAGTTGGCAGTTTGAACACAACAGCAACTCCACAGGAGGAAAGAGCTGGCAATCTGCTTCCATAGAAATTATAGCCTAGAGAGCTCTGTGGGACAGTTGCCACATGGGGTTGGTATGAATTGACTCCACCCCAGCCAGCAGCAACCACTAATGTGAAGATGAGGCTGCGCCATTCACACACACAAAGTCCTGGCTGATGGAGCCAGAAGGCACTCACTCTCAATAATGATGAGAGAAATGCAAATTATAAGGAAATATCATTTTCTGTCTCTTAGGATGGGCAGTCTATCAAACAAGGTTGATCAAAATTTAAAATGTGCATTGACTTTTACCCAGCAATGCTAGTTTTAGAATAAATTATGTAAGTGTCCTGTTAATAATTGCTTATATAAAAAGTATTCCTTAATATATTGTTAAATGAAGGAAGAAATAAGGTCTAAAATAATGCATGGGATATGGTCCCATTGTTGTTTTTAAATGGGCACACAATGTAAAATGATTATAGTTTATATAAATCAAAGTATGACAATATTATTACATGGACTGCTCAGTAGAGGAAGGTGGAAGTGTACCAGGCAAAGATTATGGGCTTTACTTATCAAAATGAGCATGTAGTACTTTTTTTGGTGATTTCTTGAAATCTTACTTTGTTGTTGAGAATATGTGTAGCAAACATACACCAATTCAGCAGTTTCACATGTATAATTCTGGCTACATTCTTCAAATTGTGCAACTTCCTTATCTTAGTGGTTCCTTCCTTGTTACCATGAAGCCACTGCCCCCTAAGGGTCCTGTCTAGTTTTTCAAGTTTGTGTTATCAATTTGATCCTATAGAGCCTGAGCATAATGCTCAAGGTAAACCTTTTTTCACTAAATAATACTTTTTTCACTAAGCTAAAATACTATTTTGTTTTAAGAAGACTTCAAGGCATATTTTTGGGTTCAGGTTTAAAGAGATCTGAGGGCAATGGTTTCAGTTTCAGTATTTTATCCACCCGTCTTAGGTCAAGAAAGTATCCAGAGAGGGAGAGCGATTGTGTGCTGAAGACCTGAGGGGTACGGAGGGGAAGGATTGCATGGAGGGGATTGTAACCATGGCAATGAGAGACAATATATGATAGAATGAACGTAAAACTAATGTTCTCCCATGTAAACTATCACATAACTCACAATAAAACATTTAAAAAAAAAAGAAAGAAAGAAAGTCTAGAGTCTGTGAGGATTTGAAATTCTGTTCTGCCTTTTTCCATTTGTGATCAAATTCTTCTGTGGAATCTTTAACCAAAATGTTCCTGAAGAGTAGTCAGGCAGAGTCTAGTTCTTCTGGTCTTGTGGGAAAGGAGACAGTAGAACAGATGTACCCAGTACCTTATTAGGCCAATTAACTGGGATGGCTGGCCCTTGAAACCATGACCGTAAACCTCCAAACCAGAGAACCAAATACCATGAAGGTGTTCAGATGTACATAAACAGCCTTAGTAGATACTCTTTTTGTGTTTGTCATTGTTGTAAATATACCTCTCACACAGTCTTTACCAGCTCACCTTTTTCCAGGTGTGCAATTACAGTAATCGGCTGTATAACTCTACTCTTCAATCCATCACCATGAATCCTTCTTTATCTCTGTACACTTGCCTTTTCTTGGCTTTTTACAAAAGTGAGGTCATACAACATTTGTCCTTTTATGACTGACTTATTTTGTTGTGCATAATGTCTTCAAACTCCATCCATACTGTGGTGGTGGTGGTGGTTATGTGCCATAGAGTCAGTTCTGACTCATAGCGACCCTGTACAGGGTTTCCGAGGCTGTAAATCTTTATGGGAGCAGAAAGCGGCATCTTTCTCCCGTGCAATGGCTGGTAGTTTCAAACTGCTGACCCTGGGGTTAGCAGCCCAATTCGTAGCCACTACGCTACCAGAGCTCCTTGCTGTAGTATATCTTTATCCTATTGTTTGAGTAGCTATATAGTGTATTTTCAGAAGAAAGATGAGGCTTTCTGCTCTTGAAAAGATTACAGCCTTGGAAACCCGACACAGAGTTTCTAGGAGTGCTGGTGTGGCGTTGTGGGTTAATACATTGGACCGCAAGGTTGGTTTGAACTGCAAGATCGGTGGTTCAAACTCACCAACCACTCCTTGGAAACCCTATACAGGGTCTCTATGAGTCACAATGGCTCGATGGCACGTAACAACAACAACATGAGTCAGAAGTGACTCTACAGCACACAACCACCACCCCCATAGTATATTTTAAAATCAGGAAGTGTGTGTCATCTCTCTTTGTTCTCTTTCAGCATTGTTTTAGCTATTCAGTTTCTTGCCTTTCCATATAAAGTTGAGGTTTGGTGTTTCTGTTTCTGTAAAAAAGACTGTTGGAATTTCTATAGGGATTGTGCTGAATCTCCAGATCACTTTGGGTAGCATTGGCATCTTAACAACATTAAGTCTTTCCATTCATGAGCTTGGAACATCTGTCCATTTATTTAAGTCTTTTTAAATCTTTTTCAGCAGTGTTTTATAGTTTTCATTGTACAAGTCTTTCATGTCCTCAGTTAGATCTATTCATAAATATTCTTTTATCTTAAATGGAATTATTTCACTAACTTTCCTTTCAGATTTCTCATTGCTGGCATATAAACCCCAACAGATTTTTGTTTGTTGACTTTGCAGCCCTGTCTGCAACTTTGCTGAATTCCTACATTAGCTCTACAAGATTTCTTGTGGATTCTTTGGGATTTTCTGTGAATAGGCTCATATTATCTGTGAACAGAGATCATTTTGCTTCTTTTTCACATGCAGTACTTTTTTAACCATGAAATTTATATTTTTTCATTTGTAAATATTTTCACATTTTAAAAAATTTGTTTTAGAAAGACACTATTTAAAAATAATACCAAGCACGCAACTTAAGAAACATTGCCATATCAATAAAACCAAAGCATCTTTCCATTTAACTATCAAAATGCAACATCATCTTCCTGGCATAAATTTCCCATCTTTCCCTCCCCTCCCCACCACTGCCACCACCACACTGCTATGTAGAAAGAACAGCAGTCCTTAAGCATTTTGATCTCTCATTAAAACAAACCCAAGTCAACTGTCATTGAGTCGATTCTGACTCCTAGTCACCTTGCATAGGATTTCCATGACTGCTCATCTCTATGGGAGTAGAAAGCCTCAGATTTCTCCCACGGAGCAGTTGGTGGGTTTGAACTGCTGACGTTACAGTTAGCACTCCAGGGCTTACTTACCTTACAGCGCCATCAGTGCTCCTTTGATCTTTCATTTTTGTTATTGCTCAGTGCCATCGAGTTGGTTCAAACCTATAGTGACACTGTATGGGGCTTCTGAGGAGCAGCTAGTGGGTTTGAACCACTGACCTTGCAGTCCAGCGCATTACCCTGCAGCACTACCCTGGGACTCCTTGACCTCGTATTAGGAGTTATTTATTTTATATGACAATTTCTAATAGTATATAAATATTTCTATTGGATTGGAGAAGTTCTGTATCTTGGCTAAACATAAAAGTCACCTGCGCACATTTTAAAGGACCCATATTTGGGCATCTGTCCTCAGGCATTCTGATTTACTTGGTGTGAGGGGCACCAGTCATCCGTCTATCTCAGTGGTTCCCCAAATGTTTCTGCCAAGATGGAGAACCACTGCTCTGAGAGAATGTAAATTTGTCATTTGCTACAGGAACTTTCTGGAAATCTGCTGTTCCTGGGTTTGGGGGGCTGTTTGGTTTCATTTTCCCTTAGTTAATGGAAAATTGGTGGAGGGGAAGGGCATCAAAAGTTCCTCTAGAAAGTGCCAAAAGGAAAAATGTGATGAAGTGCCACCTTAGGAAGTACACGGAAGGGTGTGCTTCCTGTGAACCACTGTGAACCACTGTAATTCAGGGTCGTAAGGGCTTGTGATCCTTTATGTCTTGTGCTTATGGGGTTTTGTTTGTCAGGGAACTATGACAAATAAACAATTAGAAGGTGGCCTTCTTTTGTAATCTTCTGACTTCTGAGCCATTATGTAACGTAACTGCAGGAACACCTTGTCCACTGGATATCGTAGGCCGTTGGAAAACCATTTTAAGATACCATCTTATTCTTAATGAATTTATAATATCTAGACACAGAATTCTAGGCATAGACTTGAAGCCCAACATGATTCAGCTCTGAGATTTATGAGTTTTACCAGCCTATACATTTTTTTTATAGATTTAATAAGAATACGTACATGTTGGGTAGGGTCTCCAGTTTGGCCTTAGGCCATACCATTCCGATGGCCACTTTTTCCTCCTTAGTTTTGTTTACCCTTCTGATCATTAAAGGCATATAAGTTTCTGAAGACTGAAGAGAAAATAGATTCCAGTGAGAAAAAGTTTTATCTCCTTAATCTGGATACATTTTCCAACTAAATTCTAAACTTTTATTCTTATGTTCCCAATTAGTTGCAACTGAAAGGGAAATAGTACCAATAATCACAACATGAACAAAAATCCCCACACTCATAACTAACTGGAAAGAATTTTATTCATAACCAAATATTTTTAATGTAGCTAATCATTTCAGAAGCTCCAGAGGTAGAAGCAATTGACTGCTTTTGCTCAAAACCTGATGTTTGCCAGAGAGAAGCTTTGCTTTCTCTGAATGAGGCCAACAGAGTTCATTCCTGTAAGATCAAGGCCACCCTATGATTTTGTCTAGTCTTTACACCTTCCTGGTTTAGAAGTCAATACCTACTGGGAGGAAATGGGCAGAGGATATAACTTTTCCTTATTTAGCCAAGCTAGAAGGGTAGATTCTCTCTTGCTCAGTATAGAATTGTGTGACTGGATGAGAGCATGGTTTATTGTCTGAAGGAAAAGATGAGGAAGTCTAGACCAGAACTGAGAATAATTCTGAATGTGTCTTTTTAAAAATGAATTTCCTTGAATTATATACTGTATCAAAAGCCTGTTTGGAATATCATGTTTTTTGTTCACCAACTATTGAAGGAAATCCTTAAACTTTTTTTTGCAGGGAAAATACTTTGAAATCCAGTTCAGTCCAGGTGGGGAGCCAGATGGTGGGAAGATCTCCAACTTCCTTCTAGAAAAATCCAGGGTGGTGATGAGGAACCCTGGAGAACGGAGTTTTCACATATTTTACCAGGTTTCCCTTTACATATTTTCTTTCTATTTCCTTATTCCTTCTCCACATTTTTTTTAATGTTTTTTTTTTTCTTCTCAGTTGTCAGATTTAGATAATCTAATCTAATAAAACAAGAAGTATTTATTACCATAGTATGTGCAAATCAGTATATAAAAACAATTGTGAATCTGCCTCTTTCCTCAAGGAAAATAAGTTCTAGTTGGAGTGATATGACAAAAAATTTCCAAAATATCCAAAGTATTGGCATAAGTTTTAAACACAGCACTGGGAGTGTTTGATTCTTTGCCAAATGGGAATTCATGTAGGGAGATTTGTCTAGGATAGAAAGAAGAGATTTAAGGGGAGATACAGTATTCTCTTAAATGATTACTTGGCTGGAACGATGACCGAAACAAAGGCAATGGAAGTAGGAGAGAGGAAAGGCAATCTGTGAGCCACACCTGAGACAGTTTGTAAGGGCAGAACTCTCTAAAAAGTGAATCGTTAGACAAAAAGCAACTAAGGTTGGGACTTTTCATGCCAGGTCAAAAAGTTTCAGCTTAGATCCTCAAAAACCGTGGAGAAATTTGGGACTAGCACAGTGTGCCGGTACTTTAAAAATTGTATTCCATCCTTCAACCATCATTTAATTCAAGTATTATGTTTTTTAAAAAATCATTATTCTAAGGAAATCATGATACTATAAATGGTTTTATGTTTGGGCTGTCATATTGCAAGCATACCTTGGCAATATTATGGGTTTGGTACCATGACACTGTAATATATTGAATATCATAATAAAGTGAGTCACAGAATTTGTTTGTTTCCCAGTGCATATAAAAGTTATATTTACCGTAGTCTACTAAGTATGCAGCTGTTGTTCAGTGATGTTGAGTCAGTTCCGATGCATGGCGACCCTGTATAGGGTTTCCAAGGAATAAGTTGGTGGATTTGAACTGCCGACCTTGAAGTTCAAACCAATATTTCAATTGAGTGCTTATCCTACAGTGCCACACCTATGAAAGAGTTTGAAATATTGTCTGAATTGCCAAAATGTGACATGAAGTGAACACATGCTGTTGGAAAAAGAGTGCCAATAGACTTGTTCAGCACAGGGGTACCGCAAACCTTCAATTTGTAAAAGAAAACACAATATCTGCAAAACATAATAAAACAAGGTATGCCTTAAAATACTAATGAAGATCAAAGATCACAGCCTTCAGTATGAATTGCACCTTAATTTAAAGAAAGCAAGAGTCTTCACCACTTACCCAATAAATACCATCATGATAAACAGAGAAGACTGATGTTGTCAACGACTTCGTTTTGTTTGGATCCACTATCAACACTCATGGAAACAGCAGCCAAGAAATCAAATGATGTATTGCATTAGGCATATCACATGATCTCTTTAAAGTGTTTAAGAGCAATGATGTCAGTTTGAGGACCGAGGTGTACCTGACCCAAGCCATGGTAGTATTTTCAGTAGCTTCATATGCATGTGTGAGTTGGACAATGAATAAGGAAGACTGTAGAGCAATCAATGCATTTGAGTTATGGTGTTACATAAGAATATTGAAAGTACTATGGAATCCCAGAAGAACAATCAAATCTGTGGTAAAACAAATATAGCTGCTTTTACCTTAGAAGTCAGGATGATGAGACATCGTTTTTCACATTTCAGACATATTATCAGAAGGGACTTGTCCCTGGAGAAGGACGTCATGCTTAGCAAAGTAGAGGGTCATCAAAGAAGCGGAAGTCCCCAACGAGATGGACTGACACTATGGCAGCAATATCAGGACGGAACGTAACAACAATTGTGAGGCTGGTACAGGACTGGACAGTGTTTGATTTTGCTCTGCATAGAGTTGCTGTGAGTCGGAACTGACATGAGGGCACCTAACAACAACAGGACCTTGGAAACTGTCTGTATCTCTAGAATGATGAAAAAATAAAAAGCCAGTATACAGAAGTAGTCTGAGGAGAAGGAAGAAAACCTTTCCCACTATTCACAAATCCAGGGAAAGGCTAGGATGACAAGCAACAGGGTCAAGCTCTGAGAGCTCTTGGGGCAATTGATGGGGCAGGAGCTTGGGAAGCATGAAAGGTCTATTGGACATGTCAGCTGCAGAGTAAGCAAGAGAAGAATTTCAGCAGAGTGCTAAGGGAAGAAGACTGAATGCAGGTGGTTGAGTTGTGGTGAAGATGTGGATTCTTTGTCTTGAAGAGGTTAAGAGAGTCAGGGGAAAACTTCTCAGGAAGGCAAAGAGCAATATGTGTTTGTTAATGGATCAAGAAAGGGGCTGTGTGATGTGGTGGGGAGGAGACTGAAAAAGAGGGAGGAGAGTTCTTCCTCAAACAATTCAAAAACAACAAAAAAATGAACAAAATGAAGGGGACAGTACAAAAAGATTTCTTTAAAACTTTTTATTCTGATTCGTCTGGACGTTTACAGGGCAAACTGGTTTTCAGTACAACATGATTTTGAGGAAACAGGGACAAAAACTCAGAAGTCTGGTTTCATGAGATGATTTAGAACTTCTGAATAATGGAGATATGTGGTCCCCTATGCTGGGCAAGATGCTATGGAGAACTTGGCAAAGATGACTAGTAGTTGTCAGGTTGGGTTGGAACTGGCTGGTCTTCTAGAACTGGCTTACACAAGCTATGATGAGCATTTTAACGTGTGTCCTGCAGTGAGATGCATGGGGGAGCGAGCGCCACTTTACAAAGCCATACAAAAGTGAAACAGGAGCTAAGTAATTATAATTTAGCTCGCTTTCTACTCTATAAAGCTTGCCCAAGTATAGCAATATAGTTCCTTATGTTGGACACAGGCAAATGTAAGAACCAGAATTTTCAGGGATGATCTGAGGTTATTACATAGAGATGAGATATTTGGAAACTCCATTATGTGTCCAAGGCTATGACCACCCCAGTTTTAGAAAACAAGGATTGAAAGGCTTGGGGCAGGTACTAAGAGGTGACTTTGGGAATGCATCATGGTCACATCAAGCCCATCCCATGTCTCTTCCTCCAGCTCATCGAGGGTGCCTCTGCAGAACAGAAACAAAGCCTCGGTATCACCAGCATGGATTATTATTATTACCTGAGCCTCTCTGGGTCTTACAAGGTGGATGACATCGATGACAAGCGGGAGTTTCAAGAAACTCTGGTAGGTGCAGATGCAAGGCCAGGCATTGCCCAAGGTAGAAAGGACAGTGAAGAAAACCAAGAGTAGCATGACATGTCCTTTCTGCTATGTTGTTGTTGTTGTTGTTGTTGTTGTTGTTATGAAGTGCCATCAAGTCGGTTTCAACCCATAGCGACCCTGTATAGGGTTTCCAAGGAGCATCTGGTGAGCTTGAACTGCCAATCTTGCGGTTCAAACGGCTTTGCAGTCTGACGCATTAACCCATGGTGCCACATCAGGACTCTATAAGTACTCCATGTTATAAAACACATGTGAAAACCAAACAAAACCGAGTTGCTATTTAGTTGATTCCAACTTATGGCAATCCCATGTTGAATAACCATATCCCCAGGTGCCTAAAGACCACTTTATGATTTGAGATCTGTGTAGAAAGCTGAATCACCATTACCCCTCTACAGGTGTTCTGGTAAACAGGCAAAAACTATTGTGGATTATGCATGCCTATTTGCTGATTAGCCTACATAATTTTAATTATTTTTTTTTTCATTATTTAGAGAATACTTTATTAGTTTCTGTAATCAAGCCCATAGCCTACATAATTTTTAAGCTGTTTCTTTAGAAGGCAAAGCAAAGACCAATCTTTTTTTTTTTTTTTTTTTTTAAATAACAACCATGATTGGAAGTCTTAATTCCAATATTCTAATCTTTCTTTCTTTCTTTTTTTAAGTTTTTATTGTTAATTGAGTGATAGTTTACATCGGAGTGCATCAGCTTTACCCTCATCATATCGTATTTGGTTTAATTGTAATGATTACAATCCCCTCCATGCATCATCATTCAACAGCATTTGCTGCCAAGCCATCTGGTGTTTTGTTTTGTTTTTTATGGATGTACACCAAAGCACTCAGAAATATATAACCATTCAAACAACCAAAGGGTACACCCTGCACACCAGCCCCCTGGCTGCCAGCACACAGCTCTTCTCCCTCCCTGCGTGCAGAGTCACCAGTCACTCCATCTCTCCATGTCATCGTCTCTGCCTCCATCTCTGACATCGCTGCTTCTCTGGATAGGGTCCCGCACTCTGATCTTCTCCCTTGATGGTTCCAGGGACCTCCACTCCTGGATTGCAAGATCAACCACTCCCCTCCCTTTTGTTACAAAACCATCTACCTTTGCATTTGCAACATTCACAACCAGTCCTGATAACAATTATTCACTATTGAACCACAAGAGTCATATCCCCATCTCCTTTCACCAGTCCCATCTAGACAGGTTGGAAACCACTCAGTGGAGATTCTACCTTCCCCTGCACCCTCTGAAACTAAACTCCCTCTTGAAAGCTTGTAAGCCAGTCACTTCATGCCGCGAAGACCAATCTTACAGTCTCAACCAGGTTTAGTACATCCTTAGCCTTTTTCACCCTTCTTCATGTCTTTTTTGTTTCTGAGGACTTTTTCCTCCTCTGCTGTGCAGAGCAGAAGAAGAGCCTTCTCCTCCAGGCACTTCACATTGTATGTATATTATATGTTGTAAAACTAGTTTAGATTCATTATTAAGGGTCTACAACTGGTCCACACCTCGAAGGAAACTACTTAGTGAGTCAGTCTAGAACTTTCTGGAGCTACACTGTTCCTCATCTAAGCCTATAAGAAGTATGCCACTGCATTCACTCAGTTATGAGCCAAACTTATTTCTTCTCCCAGATCCAGAACAGGTAGGAGACCCCGAATGGGCAATGGAGGTACAATTTGAGAGGTGCTGACATTTGTGCTTCAAAAGGACAAGATGTTCAAATAGACTGTGCCCTGCTGTTGTTATGAAGTGACACATAGTGACCCAGTATAGGGTTTCCAAAGCTGTAAAGCTTTGTGGGAGCAGAAAGCCTTATCTTTCTCCTGTGGCGAAGCTGTTGGGCTCAAATTGCTAACCTTGTAGTTTGAGGTCCAGTGTTTATCCTACTGAGCCATCGCACTTCCCAGACGGTATCCTAGGTGCCAGGAAATGGCATCAAGAGGTCAAAGGATCTAGAAGGAAAAAACGTAGATAAGAGTCTATACACTTGTCCTAGAAGAACAAAGTTTCTAGGACTCAGACATCTCAGCAGCTTTATTGGACTTTATGAGTTTCAGAAACAAGATTTTGCAGTGATATTTTATTTCTTGGATACAATTCATCAAAATCCTTTTGCAAATACAATCTATTCTCAGTCTTCCCAATTAAAGGAAGTCTCTCTACTTGTACTTAGAGGAGCTGGAAGGCAGAGGCAGTGGCCTTTGTGGAGGAAGGTTGGCCAACAAATATACAATGGGATGAGGAGAGTCTTGGAGACCTTATAAATATAGCTGCCGTTCAATCTGAATATCCTTCTGGAGTTCTCTTGCCTACCTTCTGGGGGATTACTTGTTCGGTTTAAAGACAGACCACCCTGCCAACACAAAGTGCTTGGTCAGTGATAATGGTTTGTGATAATGAATGAACAGGAAGTGCCTTGGTGAGTGACAGGGCCTTACATTTGCCATCACAAGCTGAGTTCTATGTAATCTCTGCTTTGCCTTGTATATCATGTGCTTGTAAAGCTGTTGGCCAGCCTGCTTGGATAATTCCATGTCTTTTCTCTTCCAGCACGCGATGAATGTAATCGGCATCTTTGCCGAGGAGCAAACGCTGGTGCTACAGATAGTGGCAGGAGTGCTCCACCTGGGAAACATCAGTTTCAAGGAAGTTGGCAATTACGCAGCGGTGGAGAGTGAAGAGTGTGCGTAACTTGAGCACGTAGCTGTAGAATGAAGGGAAATGATCCATTAGCTTCAATCAGAAGTAACCCACACTTTTCCTTTACAGAGATGTCAACCAGAGTATTCTGGGAAGGGATGTCAAATCTTATGTGTCCTATTCAGAGCACATGGGTGCCTTTCCTTTCTACCATCTCCCACATCCACCACTAGAGGCGACTGATGAAATCACTTGAATACCATTCACCTTGGGGAAATCTGGCAAATTTTCACTTCCAAGTTTAAAAACAGAGTGGTATCTTTAATTAAGATTAGAGTAATTGCTTAATTTAGTCTCCTAACGGCAACAATAGAAGATTTTTCTATAATTGGTCTTTAGGACCTAAATCAAATCCAAATCCTTGCCATTGAGTTGATGACCAACTCGTGCGGACCCTATGTCACAGAGGGATTTTTTTTTGGAAGAAGATTGCCAAGCCTTTTTTCTGTGGTGCCCCAGTGGTTTGAACCGCCAACCTTTTGGTGTTTGCAACACCAGGGACCTACAAAGGCAAGATATAGAGTATATGTAAATATGGAACACTCAAGGCTTCATAGTTTGACCCTGGGGTTTGGATTCAATTCCATTTTTTAAAAGAGAGGGGAGGGGGGTGTGTTAGCTGGTGTTTTGATGTTTCTTCTGACTACCTTTAATGAGGAGTGTTCAGAACTCATGTGTAGTATAGTCAGAACCTCAAGATCTGAATGGTCGTTTTGAATTTCTAGGAGGAAATCAAGGTCTTTCCACAGGGAGACGTTACTGGTTCTGTGTGCCTACAATCTACCACAGGCACATAAAATCTGTGGCCTGTGACAACTTCCTAGACATCACATGTCTATGCAGACTGCTCTCTGAGCCCACAGAGCCTTCAACCACCCAGGAAAGCAATTCTTCCTTTCTCAGCATTCTTCAAGGGTGATAAATTTAGACATTTAGTAATAAATAGTATCCCACTCACTGCTGACAATGCAGTGGGGATATTTCCATTCCAAATAAGGCTCTTCTTTTTTTTTCCTTTCTGTTTTTGTTTTCTTTTCTGATAAAGAGGAAAGTTCTGCTAACTTCTGATGTCTGTCTGATAAAAGAGAAAGATGGATTATGTTTAACAGGGAAGTGGGTGAGGTGGAAAGCAATAAATATCTGGGTTGTCTGTAAAATTTATAAACATGACTTAGTAATAATTATTATGTTTCTAGACTTGTGTGTACATCATCCATTACATCTAATAAGTGCACAATTGTGTCCAATCACTTAGCTTGCCCTTTAACACTGACGGTTTGGGTATGGTGGTGAGTTCGGTGGAAGTGGGCTGGATTTTCCTTGTCCTCTTGGCTGTTAAAATCCTTACTGCTTCTTTATGCTCGAGAACAAAGTCATGACGCTAAAACTGCAAGCATTCCCCTCTAAGTCTAAGCCAAGAGCTGGTTCATTTTACAGTGATGTTTGGAGGAAGTAGCCTGCTCAGCCAACTGGGTAAGACCCAGGATTAGCAGTGGATCATAGCATGTCCTAACTGAAGGTAGCAGAGGGATTGTTGTTGTTAGGTGCTGTCAAGTCAATTCTGACTCATAGTGACCCTGTACAGGGTTTCCAAGGTGTGACTGGTAGGTTTGCAATGCCAAACTTGTGGTTCACAGTCCAGTGCTTATCCTTTAACACCACATCAGTAGAGGGGATGAGATCAGAAAAGACTCTGCTTCATACCAGAGGTCTAACAATGAAGTGTCTCCTTCCCAATGATTTCCTTCTATGGATTTTGGGTTTTATTCAGGTGCTAATACACCTGGAAAAGGAGCTCTGGTAGCGTAGTGGTTACAAATTGGGCTGTGAACCGCAAGGTCAGCAGTTCGAAACTAGCAGCTGTTCTGCGGGAGAAAGATGAGGCTTTCTGCTCCCATAAAGATTTACAGCCTCGGAAACCCTGTTCAGGGTCGCTATGGGTCGGAAGCGACTCGACGGCACATAACAACAACAATACACCTGGTGTGGTGGTGTGAGATAATACGTCAGACTGCAGAATCGTTTGAACTGCAAGGTCAGTGGTTCAAGCTCACCAGCTGCTCCTTGGAAACCCTATACAGGGTCGCTATGGGTCGGAATCGACTCGATGGCACTTAGCAACAACAACAACAATACACTGATATGGTTCAAAATAGGTGTGCTTCCTTCTACCCTTTTGTCAGTCGATTTGTTTCCCTCCCTAAAGTCAACCCAGGTTCCGAGACTTGTGTTTCCTTCCAAGGGCATGCATTCTAAAATTACTGCACATTTCCTTTCTTTTTCCCACTTTTGTGCAATAGTGAAAGCATATAACACAATGTTCTATAGCTTGCTTTTCCACTTATGTATGTTGGAGATGTAGCTATGGTTTCATAAGGAGCTTCCTCCTTTTAAATAACCACATTGTGGTCCATCTCTTGGCTCTCCTCTAATGTCTTTAACCAGTAATCTGTTGATGAGCATTAAGATTGTTTCTGATCTTCTGCACCGGTCACCTGTGCCATCTTTCTCATATTTGAGTCTATCTATGAAGTAAATTTCTCGAAGGAAGTCCTAGCTCATGCTTTTATTATGGAAGAAAGCAAATTTTCTTCCATTCTATTAGAGGAAAAGAATGCTAAGATGTCCCAGCACAACTGACCTACTCAAGCAAAATCGCCTCTGCCATTGAGTGGATTGCACTCACAGTGAGCTGTAGGGGAGAGGAGAACTACTCCTTAGTGTGTTCAAGACAGGAAATCACTGCAAGAGCAGACAACCTGATCTTCCTCCCAAGAGTGACTGGTGGCTTTTGTACCACCAAGCTTTTGGATAGCCCCCAGCAAAGCAACTGTCAATAAAAACAAAATTTGTTGTTATCTGACTTTAGGCTAAATGGAATGGTAGAATTTTCTTAGTCAAATCTTTATATATTTTTGTGTGTGTGTATGTGTGTTGTTTTTTTTTAAATGTGGTAAATATATAGATAATGAAAAAGTTACCAATTTTTACATTATTAATTTACCATGTACACTTCAGTGCCGTTCATTGTTTCCATCATGTTGCTGTACCATCACCATTAACTGTTCCCAAATCTTCCCATCACCTTTAACAGAAGCTCAGTGCCCCTTAAAGATTCTTTCCAAATCTTTATGCTTTGGAGAAGGCAAACATGTGTAACTTCATTATAAATGTGGCATCACTATAGAAATAAGCTTTGCTCAAAAGATAATTGAATACCAAATTAACCTAAGAATTCTGTATAAAGGGGTGAAAAACCACTTATATAACAATGGGTTGTAGCTTTAACAGTGCCCTTTCTATCCCCTTTTATCGTTGGATAAAAGCACAGAGCCTTGGCACCAAAGACAGAGAAACCACAATGGTATTTTTCATTCCTCTTAAATTTGTCAAAGTGCAATTTTGCTTTGCTGCATCTTTTCCATTGTAAATTTCAATGGAAAAATTAAATCCAGCCTCGGTAGATACACTTTTAAAGCAGCAATAGAAATTGAGTTTCATTATGAGAAAGTGCTCAAATAGTACTACCTAGCACGGTCTCCTATGCTTTCTATCTCCAACTATGCCAGAGCCTCTCCTCGGAAACCCTGGACAGGGTTGCAATGAGTTGGAGCTGGCACATGGCACTTAACAACAACAACTGTACCAAAGTACATCTTTTAAATTAGTCCGTCCTTCCTCCTTCCTCCTTCCTCTTCCTCTACCTCCCTGCAGCCTCTCAGCTTCTACACTGTTGCTCTCCTCTGCTCACGCATGCCCTCAGGGGAATTCACAGCCTGAAGGAAGTCTATGGGAGCAGCCTTGTGATTTCACCATTGAAGAACTATCAGGCCGTATTTGAAAAACATAACATGGATCCACCCCCCACCTCCCAACTCCCTTCCCCTAAAGTACTGGGCTTCCTCTTTAGCCTTGTTGTTGCTAAGTGCCATTGAGTTGGTTCTGACTCATAGCCACCCAGTATAGGGTTTCGGAAGAGCAGCTGATGATTTTTTAATCGTGAACCTTGTGGTTCAAACTGACCTTGTGACCCAGTGCTTATCCTTTCCAAAAACACGTGGTTCTGATTCTTAGGCAAATCCATGCCTTATTTTTGGAGTGCCTGTAGCCCTTCAGTTCCATTCGCTTGTGCCCAAAGGTACCAGAGAAGAAAGTATCGCATGTGTGTTTGTCTGTCTCTTCTGTTTGTGTTGGTGTCTCTCAAAGACTCTTCATTTTAGCCTTCTTTGTTTGAGTTCTTAACCTACGAGCACAAAGACAGTGGCATACGCACTGTCACCAAGTGTTTTTACCATGTCCCCATTTTAGTATTAGGGATGTCAGAGACACCCCGTATGAGGGACTTCAAAACATTCATGGAAGAAATGGTGTTAAAAGATGATGGATTTTTTCCATGAACGTTTTGAAGTCCCCTCATAGTTACAAAACAGACAATTTTGAGGATTGTTTTACATTTTCTGGTATGTCGCTGGATGGTTTCACAAGATCAGTAGTTCAAACCCACCAGCTACTCCTTGGGAACCCTATACGGCTATGAGTTGGAACTGACTCGATCGCAGCTTCACTTAATATTGGAGTCCTGGTGTGGCGCTGTAGGTTAATGCGCTGGACTACAAAATTGGTTTGAACTTCAAGGTCAGCGGTTTAAGCTCACCATTCGCTCCTTGGAAACTCTATACAGAGTTACTATGGGTCGGAACCAACTCCATGGCACTTGACAACATACGTTTTCTAAAATGCACTATGGGGTTCCCACGTACAGTGAGAAGACCTCATGAGAGTGTTAACCCTAACAAATGAGATTAACCTACCCATGGTTGTCTGCCATGTGAGAAATCATAGCCGACATAGCTTCCCCTCAAGAAAGCCTCAGTTTTGTCAGATAGCTTGGTAAATGCTATTTAGATATTTTCTCTCAGTCTGATTTTTGTACCGCATCTATCTTTGCCCTGTGCAAAGGTTAAGTTTGACTAGAAAGGAAGACAAGCCAGAGTCCTACAGATGTGTGTTTAACATTTAAACTGATGTTGTTAAGTGCCACCGAGTCAGTTCCAATTCATAGTGACCCTGTATAGGGTTTCTGAGGAGCGGTTAGTGAGCTTGAATTGCCAACCTTGCAGTCCAGCACATAAACCCAAAGCACCACCCCAGGACTAAACTAGACCACGGGAAATGGTCATTGGCAACTGCATTGAGTTTGGGTTTTCTACTTGTCCTTTGGTGGAAGGGAGTTGGGCAGCTAACCTGAAGGTCAGTGGTTCAAAACCATTCAGTAAGAGAAAAGTGAGGCTGTCTGCTTCCGTAAAGATTTACAGTCTCAGAAATGCTTGTATATGGTCGCTGTATTGGAAGTGACTCCGTAGGAGTGGGTTTGTGGCAGGAAACCCCACCACAGGTCACAGCAATTTTGTGGAATACCTCACATACATAATAAGTACCTTGTCCTAGCATCGTAACTTTTTCAACATGTATTTACTGACTTCGTTCCATTGGACAGTGTATGCTGAACATTAGCAGCCCATTGCATTGTAATACCATCTGTGAGAGGCACATAGGTTCTCCTTTATTGGAAGGATCTGACATTTTGAGCATTATTCTGAAGTCTTTTATAGAATTCTTGTATCAGTAGAAATTGAGTCCATAGATATCTTTTCTCAAACGGGAAAATCTGAGCATGTTTGTGTGTTTGTTTGTTTTTAATGACCAAGAATTAAATACTAAATTAATTTAACCAGAGTCAACAAATGTCCATATATGTCACTGTATAGGGTTTCCAAGACTGTAAATCTTTATGGGAGCAGAAAGCCTCATCTTTCTCCCGCGGAGCCCCTGGTAATTTCAAACTGCTGACCGTGTGCCCAACTTGTAACCACTGTGCTACCAGAGCTGCTTTATAGGTCATCAGCCCTGCTCTCAACAACTAAAGCATCACCTAAAATAAGTTGCTGGGCCCTGAGAGTCCTATATTCATCTTTTAGTAGGCTTCTTTATTTACTGTCTTTGCCTCATCTATATTGTCTTCAAAATTCCTTAAATATTTTGTGTTTAGTAATCTGGCACATGGTAGATAAATTATACATGATTTGTTGTAGCTATTAAAGGTACCCTGATGATGCCATGGACTAGGTTGGCATTTCAAGCCCACTAGCCACTCCATGGGAGAAGAAAAGTGGTCTACTCTCATAAAGATTCAGTCTCCAAAACCCTACAGAGCCGCTCGATTCTGCTCTTACAGGGTCACTGTGAGTTGGGATCAACTCAATGGCAGTGGGTCTTTTAGGTTTGCGTTGTAATCATTCATTCAGTGATATCAGTTGCTTGAAACTCTTTGGCAATGAAGCTATGAAAACACGGTACCAAAAAGGGAAGAAAACAATATTTGAAGCCAAAGAAATGTTTCTTGAGTTAGTTCCTTCCTGCTTCCTGGCGGTCTTGCTGCGTACAAGCTTGGAGAGGTCCATTTTAGGCATGTAGTTGTGAGCTCCGTAGGGGGAGATTGGTTTGCTGTCCATCTTGGGTCACTGGTTTGTATTATTGAAAGTCCCAATCGTTCTAGGGATTGACTCATGTAAGAAAACAACTGGAACAAAGTGGATCGGTGTTTGTGGAATTGCTGATAAGCAATTGTCGCAAGATTGTACGTTTTGGGGCGTTAATAATGGTTCCTTGCATTTACACATGCTCATACATACTGTCACATGTTTGTGAAATCAATCTTTCAAGATCTGAAAGGTAATCATACTTTGTTTTGTTTTTCTATAGTTTTGGCATTTCCTGCATATCTCGTGGGGATAAGCCAGGACCGATTGAAAGAAAAGCTCACAAGCCGGCAGATGGATAGTAAATGGGGAGGAAAATCAGAGTCCATCCACGTGACGCTCAATGTGGAGCAGGCCTGTTACACCAGGGACGCGCTCGCCAAGGCCCTGCATGCCCGCCTCTTTGATTTCTTAGTGGATGTAAGTAGACACAAGCCAACTTTGGTGATGCTTCATATTTTAACTCCAAAGAGTACAACTACTAAAGATTTGTTTTCATGTTTGAGTTCATCCTTTTAATCAACTACTCTACTCTACTTTTTATCCTCTTACCCTCAAATCATTGCTACTTTTTCAATTGCCCTCCAAGACCTGTTAGCTGAAATAAATATGGTAACAGCTTCTGGTAGACAAAATCCAGGATTGTTGTTGTTAAGTGCTATTGAATGGTTCTGAATCATAGCGGCACTGTATAGGGTTTTTGAGGAGAAACTAGTGGGCTTGAACAACTGACCTTGCAGTTAGCCATCCAGTGTTTATCCTACAGTACCACACCAGGACTCCAAATCCAGGATTAGAGACCCTAAAAAATGTAGAGACCTTTTGAGTAGTGAGCCTAAATATGTTAGGAATATCATATTTGTTATTTATTGCTGTGTTGGAGTCCAGATGTGGTGCTGTGGATTAATGCACTGGACTGCAAAGTCACATTTCAACCACAAGGTTGGCGGTTCAAGCTCACCCGTTGCTCCTTGGAAGCCCTACACAGGGTCACTGTGGGTCAAAAACAAATTGACGGCACTTAACAACAACAACAAATTACAAATGATCTTAAAACATTAGACATTTATTCTCTCAGAGTGTCTGTGGGTCAGATAATTAGGAGCTTCCTACCTGGCCGACTCAGTCTCTCACAAGGTTGCTGTCCAGGTGATTTGCTGGGGGCTGGAGGATCTCCTTTTAAGATGGCATACTCGCGTGGCTGTTGCCTGGAGGCCTCAGTTC
>NW_006408522.1:11876218-11877835 GCF_000296735.1 Chrysochloris asiatica
GATAAATACTGTTAACTGATGGTACATGGAGGGGATTGTAACCATTGTAATGAAACAAGTTGTATTATTTGTTGAATGTAAAACTGATGATCTGCCCTGTAAACTTTTACTCAATCCAAAATAAAAACTTAAAGAAAAATACATTTAAAAAAAAAAAAAGAAGAAGAAGAAGAAGCAATCATTAGAACAGAACAAGGGGAAGATACTGAATATCTTAAAATCAGGACCAGTGTGCACCAAGGCTGTATTCTTTCACCATGCTTACTCAATCCAGAGAAACTGGATTATATGATGAAGAATGCAGCATCAGGTTTGGCGGAAGACTCATTAACAACCTGAGATATGCAGATGCCTCAACGTTGCTTGCTGGATGCAAAGAGGTATTAAAATATATACTTATCAAGATCAAAGACCACAGCCTTCAGTAGGATTGTACCTCAGTGTAAACAAAATAAAAATCCTCACAACTAGACCAATTTACAAATAACATCATGATAAACAGAGAAAAGACTGAATTTGTCAAAGTCTTCATTTTACTTGGATCCACAATCAACACACAGAAACAGCAATCAAGAAATCAGACGACATACTGCATTAGGCAAATCTGCTGTACAAGACCTGTTTAAAGTGTTCAAGAGCAAAGATACAGTTTGAGGACTAAGATGCCTGACTCAAGCCAAGCCATGGTATTTTCAATTGCCTTATTTTCTAAGGTCTTTCTCATTCATTGTCCAACTTTCATATGCATAACTTACCTGGTAACTATCATAGAATGGGAAAAGTATTATCATCATAGAAAGAGAAAATTATTCAACGATCTACATGGTAGACACAAGTTAACATTGGTGATGGGGTAGGCAATATACAACAAGAGGGAGGTTGGCACAAGAAAGATGAAAGTAGCAGGAGACAAAGGGAGGAATGCAAAAGTTAAAGTGAATAGAGGGAAATACTGTGAACTGATGGCACATGGAGGGGGTTGCAATAGTTGTAGTGAAGCAAAGTATGTAATTTGTTGAATTTAAAACTGATTATCTGATCTATAAGCCATCAATCAATTCACAATAAAAAGTTAAGATAGATAGATTACATATTTTAAGTTAAAATTATTTCTGAAGGACCACCTTTACTGTTTCCTTTCCTCCTGTCTTCCCTCCAAAGGCTCTGAATGTCCTGGGTACACGATCAGGCCTCTGCAGGCCCGGCAAGTACAGTGTTGGACAGACTCACACGTTTGTAGTTTTCAGAGCTGCTTCCAACTAGAAGCTGCCCTACCAATCTCCATTACTTGAAATCTCATAGCAATCCAAGCGAACCTCTGTAACCAACAGTAGCAAGCCTGATAATTTTCTAAAAAAAGCCTAACCACTTGGGGTTTCCATTTCAGGCCATGGTTAGGAGCTGTTCTGTTGTGTTTACCTATCTTCTCTCTCCACCCCATCTTTCATCTCCCTTCATTCCAAATTTTTTTACAGGCAGATCCTGTATTGCGGGCTCATCATAACAAGTTGTACAAATGTTTTGATTTCCCAGTGTATATAAAAGTTACATTCACACTATCCTGTGTGCATTGTGGTGGTGGTGTTAAGTGCCATTGAGCCTGTATAAGTTTTTTTT
>NW_006408522.1:11877935-11890273 GCF_000296735.1 Chrysochloris asiatica
TGTTCTAGAAGAGGGAAGAAGGAAGAAGTCACAATGCTTTTTTCTATCCTAAATCATAGACTCAGGAATTTGTCCCCTCTGTCATGTTATATTCATTATGGGCAAGTTACTAAGTGCCTCTCACATGTACGGAGAGAGGAATGAGGCTTCACCTTTTGAAGGGAGGAACCTTTTGGGTTCGAACATATATATATATATATGTTTTAAAACTAGCACATGATTTTGATTATGGTAGAATCTTGTATGTACTTATAAATGCATATGTGTACATATACACGTATCACATTTATATTCTAAACTTACATTTTTCGTTCAGCAGTGAAGAGCTGCCAGTGACAGTCTATGTTATTCATTTTAGTCTGTAAATGTTAGAATAATAATGGCAAACCCTTATGTAATGCTCACTGTGTGCCAGGTATTCCTTGGAGCATTTGGGAAGGAAAAGATAATTCATTTAATGCTCACAACAACTTTGTGACTTTGGTATTGCTGTTGTTAAGTGCCGTCAAGTCAGCTCTGACTCACAGTGATCCTGTGTAGGAATAATAAGGAGTAGCTGGTGGTTTTGAACTGCCGACCTTACAGTGCCATACCACAACTCTTACTTTGTAATTACGATCTCTATTTTACAGATTAAACTGATGCACATAGCAATTAGGGAAATTGCCCAAAGTAACGCTGTTATTACGTGATAGTTCTAGAAAATGAACCTACATAATATGGCATTCAGACTGGAAGGAACTTAGCGGGACCCCTAGCCTCGGAGTAAAAACACTGCATTTGAACCAAAAAGTCTGTTGAATCCAGGCACCAACACCTACAAGACTTAAAGTATAGTCAGATAAGGAAACCAAATACACTGACTCCCAGCACGCCTACAGGACAGGTTGAGCTGCTCCTTAGAGCTTCTAAGACTGGATCTTTATAAACGCAGATAGCCTCATCTTTCTCCCGGGGAGTGGCTGGTGGGTTCGAACCTTATGGTCTGCAGCCCAGCGCTTAACCTACTATGCCACCAGAACTCCTAGGAGAGCGTATTGTTGTTGTTTGTAGCTAAGTGCCATCGAGTGGGTTCTGACTCATAGCAACCCTGTACAAGGTTTTTCCAAGGAGTGACTGGTGGGTTTGAACCAGCACCCTTGCAGTTAGCAATCCAGTGCTTATCCTACAGCACCACACCAGGACCTCTAGGATAGTGTGTTGTTATTAGGAGCCGTCAAGTCGGGCTTGACCCATAGGAACCCTGTACAGGGTTTCCGAGGAGCAGCTGGTGGATTTGAACCACCAACCTTGTGGTTCACAGTCCAGTGCTTATCCTACAGTGTCACAACAGAAGTCCATAGAATAGGGTGATGGTGGTGCTGGTTATGTGCCACCAAGTGGATTCTGACTCATAGCGACTTGTATAGGGTTTCTGAGGCTGTAAATCTTTAGAGGAGCAGAAACCCTCATCTTTCTCCCATGACGAGAGTGGTAGATTCGAACTACTGACCACGTTATGAGCAGTCCAGTTCATAATCCACTACACTACCAGGGCTAGGTTAATTATTTTGTCTACTATTGTGGTTCTTTTAAGGATCATATGATGCTTGGAAAAGTCAAAATTGTACTAAACATTAATTCTGACTCATAGGTGAATCCTGTGTGCGGAGTAGAACTTCTGCATCTCCGTAGGGCTTTCAGTGTTATGACCTTTCGAAAGCAGATTACCAAGTTCTTCCTGTCTTCTGAGGTACCCCTAGGTGGGTTTGAACCACCAACCTTTCAGCTACTAGTGTGCCATCCTCGGATTTACTAAACATTAGTTAGGCTTATCCAGGCCTTTTCTTGTGCTGAAAGATGAATCTCAGGTGAGAGTATGGGTGGATTTACTCAAGGCCACTCACCAAGCACTGGACTGCTAACCACAAGGTCAGTAGTTCAAACCCACCAGGTGATTGTTGGAAATCCTATACAAGGTCACTGTGAGGCAGAACCAACTTGATGGCACTCAACAACAACAAATTCAGCAATAGTGGTGCAAAGTTAGGATGAGAACCCACATCTCTTTGCTCAGTTCAGAGTACTTTCTAGCCCTGGGCTTCCCCCCTCATTTTTGTTCTGTCATCTTCAAATCAGGTAGCAGAAAAAGGCTGCCCCATGTAAGTGATACTAATCAGAGTTGACAGTTCGTGGTTACTGACTGTGTGCCCAGTCTGGTATGCTTCCCACATGCACCCCCCACTCTCAACTGCTCTCACCAAAACCCAGTACCCTACAGCCACCATTGAACCATGACCTCCTCTCATTATGATGACGAACAGTATTTGCATCATGTTGCCTACATTTAATCCCAGACCCTGCGTCTTGATCCATGTGACATAATCAAACCTCAGTGTCTATGTCTGACAAATGACCACAATAGTGATATCACTGTTGCTATGAGAACTGTCGCGAAAATTAACTGCTGCTCCTCGGAAACCCAATACAGAGTCGCTATGGGTCAGAGGTTGGCCCAGGACTGGGCAGCGTTCGTTCTCTTGTGCATAAGGTCACTCACTATGAGTCAGTACGGACTCAATGGCACCTAACAACAGCATGGGTCAGAACTGACTCGACGGCACTGAACAACAACAGTGAACACAGGCAAAGAACTTAGCAAAGGGTCAAGGTTAAATAACGTGTACGCTGTTTTTGCTATCACTTTGGTAATAATTTCTGTTATTATCTTCTACAGCCTACACACCCTTTCTATAAGCTCCTGAGAACAGGGACTGCTTTTTCCCTGCCCCCCATGGCACACTGTGACCCTAGATGTGATATTTACTGATCAGGCAGTATTAACTCATCCTGTGAAATGGATCTCTACTACAAATCATCCAAGATGACATTTTCTCCCAATTCTCAAGACTTTCTGAGAAGAAGTGAGTACCAGCAGTCAGTGAGAGCCATCATTAAACAAATATTGTTTTTCCTACCATATTAGTTTTTTGGATCCTGTGGTTTTCCAAAGTATTTGGCTTGGCATTGAGAGCTTTCATTATCGTCTATTTCGAATGGGCAGAAGTGTTTTCCAAGTACAGTCTTACTTCCCTTTCTCCCATGCAATCCTATATTTACATATGAATGAAAAGGAGTTCATTACCATATTGTTTCCTTTCTCCTAGTCCATCAATAAAGCGATGGAGAAGGACCATGAAGAATACAACATTGGTGTCCTGGATATCTACGGCTTTGAAATATTCCAGGTAAGACCAGTTTGAATAGTTGGGAGATGGAGGAAGGTGATATCATCTGACATGCAAGAAATATTTCTAGGCAATGTTCCAACTCCCAGCAACCCTGTATAGGATCTCCAAAGCTTTTTAAAATCTTTCTGGAGGCAGAAATCCTCATCTTTCTCCCTCAGAGCAGCTAATGAACTTGAACTGTGGACATTATGGTTCACAGTCCAGTGTTTATCATATGGAGGCATGGCTCATATTTGCCTTAATGAGTTCTTCATGTACTTAGCTGAATTGTCATCAAGTTGGTTCATTGGTTCTGACTAGTGGCGACCCTTGTATAGGGTTTCCTAGGAGCAGCTGGTGGGTTTGAACTGCCAACTTTGCGGTTACCAATTTAGTGTTTATCCTAAAGCACCACACCAGGACTCCAGTTTATATTTAGGAAAAGCTAATTTGAGTAATCAACACTCGTCTGTCAGTGTGTCGTACTGGGTTGGCTTGCGTGTTGCTGTGATTCTGGAAGCTATGCCACCGGTATTTTAAATACCAGCAGGCAGACCCATAGTGAACAGGTTTCAGCTGAGCTTCCAGACAGAGACAGATTAGGAAGAAGGAAAGACGGACTACTTCTGAATATTTAGTCACTGAAACCTTATTAATATCTGTGGAGCACTGTCAGATAGCACCAGAATATTGAATATTGAAACATGATGAAGAGCACCAGAATATTGCCAGATATAGCACCAGAAGATAAGCTCCTTAGGTTTGAAGGCATTCAAAAGACAACTGGGACCTTCCTTTGCTGACAGAGCACAATTCAAAATGAAGAGAAACAGCTGTAAACACTCATTAATAATCAAAACATGAAATGTATGAAGTATGAATCTAGGAAAATTGGAAATTGTCAAAAATGAAGTGAAACACATAAACATCGGTATCCTAGGCATTAGTGAGCTGAAATGGACTGGTATTGACCATTTTTAATTTGACAGTCACAGGGTTTACTATGCTGGGAATGACACATTAAAGAAGAATGGCATCACATTCATCATCAAAAAGAACATTTCAAATCTATCTTGAAGTATAACAATGTCTGTCATAGGACAATATCAATAGGCCTACAAGGAAGACCAGTTAATACCACTATTACTCAAATTTACACACCAACCACTAAAACCAGTGAGGATAAAATTGAAGAATTCTATTAATGTCTTCAGTCTGAAATTGATCAAGAAAGCAATCAAGATGTGTTGATAATTACTTGCGATTGGAATGCAAAGGTTGGAAACAAAGAGGAAGGATCAGTTGTTGGAAAATATGGCCTTGGTGATAGAAACGATGCTGGAGATCACATGATAGAATTTTGCAAGACCAATGACTTGTTCATTACAAATACTTTTTAAACAGCACAAAAGAGGACTATATGCATGGACCTTAGTTAGATGTTTATTTGTGTTTTATTGACTATTCAAAGGCTTTCAGCTGTGTGGATCATGACAAGCTATGGACCACATTTTAGAGTATGAGTATTCTGGAACACTTTATTGTGGTCATGGGGAACCTGTACATAGACCAAGAGGTAGTGATTCAAATAGAACAAGGGACCACTTGAATAGTTTAAAA
Organism: Chrysochloris asiatica; assembly: GCF_000296735.1. Lineage (NCBI taxonomy): Eukaryota > Metazoa > Chordata > Mammalia > Afrosoricida > Chrysochloridae > Chrysochloris > Chrysochloris asiatica. The sequence goes on from NW_006408522.1 coordinate 11,882,765, forward strand.
TCAGGAATGGTGTGCACCAGGGTTGTATTATTTCACCATACTTATTCAATCTGTATGCTGAGCAAATAATCCAAGATGCTGGATTAGGTAAAGAAGAGAACATAGCATCAGGATTGGAGCTAGACTGATTAACAACCTGAAATATGCAGATAATGCAACCTTGCTTGCTGAAAATGAAAAGAACTTAAAATATTTACTGATGAAGATCAAAGACCACAGTCTTCAGTATGGGTTGCACCTCAATGTAAAGAAAACAAAAATCATCACCAGTGGACCAATAAATAACATCATTGAAAATAGAGAAAAGACTGAAGTTGTTAAAGTCTTCATTTTGCTTGGATCCACCATCAACACTCACGGAAGCAGCAGTCAAGAAATCAAACAATGTATTGCATTAGGCCAATCTGCTGGGCAAGACCTCTTTAAAGTTTGAGGACTAAGGTGTGCCTGACCAGAGCCATGGTATTTTCAATAACCTCATATGCATGTGAAAGTTGTACAGTGAATAAAGAAGACCAATAGAAGACTTGATGCATTTGAGTTATGGCGTTGGAGAAAAGTATTGAAAGTACCATGGACTGATAGAAGAACAAACAAATCTATGTCAGAAGAAGTACAACCAGAATGTTCTTTGGAAGCCAGGATTGCAAGACTTCACCTCTCATACTTCGGACATGTTGGCAGGAGGGACCAGTCCCTAGAGAAAGAGATCATGCTGAGTACAGTGGAAAGTCAGCGGAAAAAGAGGAAGACCCCTAACCAGATGGATTGGCACTGTAGTAGCAGCAATGGGCTCAAACTTAACAATGATTGTGAGTTTGGCGCAGGATCCGGCAGTGTTGTTCTGTTGTTCATAGGGTCACTGTGAGTTGGAATTGACTCCATAGCACCTAACAACCACAGTTCAGCTAGGGGTGTCCTGGTGTGGTGCTATAACATAAGCAATGGATTGCTAATCACAATGTCAGCGGTTTAAACACACCAGCCACTCCTTGGAAACCCTATAGAGTTGATATGAATTGGAACTGACTCGATGGCACTCAATAACAATACCACATATAAACTATGCTTCTTCCTGTTGCTGTATCCAATGTGTCTGTTAAGACATTTCACATCGAAACATTTCACTAGAGCACTCAAGACAGTACTTTTAAATGATTGTGGAAGTGTTTATATTTGAATAACTTTTTAAAAATTATTTTATTTTCCAGAAAAATGGCTTTGAACAGTTTTGTATCAATTTTGTTAATGAAAAATTACAGCAGATCTTTATTGAACTGACGTTGAAGGCAGAACAGGTAAGTAGTTTTGCTTCTTCATCTTGTCTGTTTCTATTTTGTTTTGTTTTCAAGAACATAGGCTTCTGCCTTTTGATAATAGATTCTGGTTTCAGTCTTATATTTATAAAATGCCCCTAATAAAGTCAGGCAGAAAAACCATATGCTATTGTGGCATTTTAATCTGTGAAATATAACCACCATCTGCTGCTTTTTCTGTCTCCGCTAAGCAAGTAATGTGAAGTTGGACATATGACTGGCTGTTTTACTACACTCTGACTCATTGACTAAGTGGAAAATGGAAACTTAGTTCCAGCCCCAAATTGTCTATGGCATATACTGTGTTCCAAAGGAAAGATTTGGTTTTCTCACATTTGCTCCACCACCAATCTTCCCTATAAATAAATAGAATTTTAACAAAGCCAGTATTCTAATTCTGACTTGAAGTAACAGATCTTGCTCCTAGTTCCTTCTAAAAACCAGGTGTTGATTTCATCTTACTTCTGATGTCCTATGAAAGGTGTTTTAAGGAATGTTTAATCTTGGAAGTGTTCAGGTCTCTGTTTAAAAAACATTAATGACTCCTTATTGTTTTTACATCAACTTCTGCCCTGGAATTCTAGTCCTGCACCATAGAGTAGAGCAAAACAACCAAGAGAGAAAGTTGGAGGGACTAGATTATATAGGGCGTCCTCTAAGGCATGAACAAACTGGATGTTACAGGAACTATCATGGACTCCTGGTAAGGTGCTGTTGGATAAGCACTGGACTGTAAACCACAAGGTTAGTGGTTCAAACCCAAGATGGAAAAACCCCAAGATGGATTGGCACTGGGGTAGCAGCAACAGGCTTAAACTTAGAAATGGTTGTGAGGATGTCACAAAACTTGGAAACCCGATACAGGGTCACTATGAGTCGGAACCGACTTGACGGGACTTCACAAAAACAACAATGATGGAAACCATTGGTGGACTTTGACCTTTTCAAACAAATGATCTGATTTGTTTTGAAAGGTCACTGGTTCTATAGACTCAGGAAATGGAGTGAGACAGGAGAAAGCAAAAAGGAAAAAAAGTTAAAAGCCCGTTAGACAGGGCAAGGAATGGTGAGGCCGCAGACAGCGATGGTAGCAGTAGAATTAGCATTGTGGTGAGAGGTGGTCAAGTTCAAGACTCACTTTGGAGAGTGATCGATCCAACAGGACTTGCTCAGAATGATTCACAGCTAAGAAGGAAAGAGAAGAATCAAGGATGATACCTAGATTTGTAGCCTAAACTAAAGAGCCCATGATGACACCATTTCCTGAAGGCTAAGATTAGGAGAAGGGTTGGTTGGGTAAAGTGGGAGAAATGGAATCAGCACTGCTCTGAACATAGCTAGTGTGGAAGACCTATTATACATGCAAGTGAGGATTCCTGTTAGACAACTAATATATGAGTCTGAAATCAGGGGTGAGGTCTAGACTAGAAAAATCAATCTAAGAGTCATTGGGTGTTATTTAAGTCTAGGGAATGAGGATTGAGAAAACAAGGAGGCTGGTAGAGACTAAGCCCTGAGGCTCTCCATCATGAAAGGGTCTGGAATGAAGAAAGAGCCAGTGAGAAAACCAACACAGGAAGACCAGTGAGGAAGGAGGAAAACCAGACAGTGTGGTGTTCGTCACGTTAAACGAGTGAGGGACTTCCCTCTTAGGTATCTCAGATACTAACCTGTACTCGTGTCCTGTATTAAATTCAAAGAGATCTATACACTTTATCATATAATAGTGTCACTTTCACGTGGTTCAATCTCAATGTAATAATCACCAAGCAATGAATTATTCCTTTGGCATCACCTCGGTGGGTGAAAAAAGACAAAATGTAAGTTCCCATTCTTTGTTCAAGGATGTTCAAGTTTTTCTCTTTCGTGGTAATGTGTGTGCCTCTGATAGCTATCCATGCACAGCTCCAATGAGTCTAGAATAATGTGAATTCCTGCTTTCTGTCTTTCAGGAAGAATATGTTCAAGAGGGCATAAGATGGACACCCATTGAGTACTTTAATAACAAAATCGTGTGTGACCTCATAGAGAACAAAGTTGTAAGCGTTACTCCATGTGTTTCTTCTCTGCTCATGACTTCATAGGAAGTGGCTTTTGTTCTCTGTCATTGTAGAATTGGTGGAATGATAACTGATTTGCAGAGAATTCTGACAACTACGTTAGTTTTGTGTACTTCTGTATATGTGGGGTAAATGGAATCATAGACTTTATTCATTTAGTCCAGGGGTGGGGAATGTTGGCCCACAGGCTGTAGAAGGCCTGAGAAATCGTTTGCTCTGGCCTTGCCAAGGCAACTGCAGTTCCAGCCATCACATTAGGGGTGAGTCAATTAAATGTTTGATCAAATATAGCAGGCTAATTTTCAAATTCATAATTTTGTGTGGCCCAGGAATAGTGTTATCTATTTTGGAAGAAAAAGGTTTCCCACCTCTGCTTTAGTTAATATGAACATGTGGACATGAGTAAAATGCCAACTAACGCGTGCAACTTGTTGCTAAATTTTGAGAGAAGCCAACTATCACTTACACAGATGGTGTCACCATTGAAGAGCCATAAAGCTGTCTGTGCCTTCTAACCCAGTCATACAAATTCTAGAACTTGATCCCTAAGAAATCACTTAACATAAATAAAAGCAATGTAGACAGACTCCACCATGCTGTTTTTTACTTTAACAGCCCCACTGGAAACAATAAAAATGTCCTTAGATGAATACAATCATGAAGTAACCTATGGTATACGAGAGTGCCTGGATATGTTAAGTATTGTTGAGTCAGTCCTGACTCAGAGTGATCCTGTATAGGGTTTCCGAAGAGCAGCTGGTGAGTTTGAACCGTCGACCTTGAGGTTCAAACCAACCTATACTCCATTACATTAGCTTAGGCACCGCTAGCCATAAGACGCATTAAACCAAACAGGCCAAACTCACTGCCATCGAGACTGTTCAGACTTATAATGACCCTAGATAGGGTTTGTGAGACTGTAACTCTTTACAGAAGTTGGTAGCCTCAGCTTTCTCCTGCAGAGTTGCTGGTAGGTTGGCATCGCCAAACTTTACTCTGCAAAACAGGAGAACTGTTTATAAAATAGTACAAGGTGAAAGAAAGCAACACACAATAGTGTGTGTGGTGTGTACATGTGGTTGTATAAATGATGGCATTGCCGGAGTCGTGGTGTGAGACTATAGGATAAGCACTGGACTGCTAACTGCAAGAACCGTAGTTCTAACCACCAGCTGCTCCTTGGAAACTCTATGAGTCAGAAGAGCAAGAACATAAGGTAGCCAACTAAAGGAGACCATTAAGAAGTGAACTAAGGCCAACAGAATACGTTTTTTATTTCTTTTTTAGGTTTTTCAAAGTCAACTTAGTACAAGTAATAGAACAGATAATAATCAGTGCATGACTTTGAATCAAAGTACAGAGGATTAAATAGCTTTTTGGAGAACTTGCCTTTCCTTCATCTTTAGATCTAAGTGGTGAGTCCCCGTTTGGGACTATTAATTGCATTCTTTTGTTCAAGGGAAAAGGCTGACTTTCAAGATAGTATTTTAAGACTAGGAAGCCATAGCCTTAAGAAAGGGCCCAATAAGCATTGTATACCTCACACGTCAGTGACGTGGGGCCTTGTCTTCTTGGTCCCCCCAGAACCCTCCTGGGATCATGAGCATCCTTGATGACGTGTGTGCCACCATGCACGCGGTGGGTGAGGGCGCAGACCAGACGCTGCTCCAGAAACTCCAGATGCAGATTGGGAATCATGAGCACTTCAACAGCTGGAATCAGGGCTTCATTATTCACCATTATGCTGGGAAGGTATGGCCAGAGAGCAGGGGTTCAAAATAAAATGGCAAAGTTATTGTTTCTGTTTTTATGATTGTTTAATAATTTTAAGCCTAGGGGTCTGGGGTCTGTTTTGTCATGTGGCAAATTCTATCAATACCCAGATAGTTTTATCTCATTATATTTATTGATTTAATGCATAGGCCCTCTGATGTATTTGAAGGCAGGAGGGTGCAGAACAAAAGACAATATTAGCACTCTGTATTGATTTTTAAACATGAGTCACCATAGAACTTAATAGTAACCACGGGAGGGATTTAGAGTTAGAATGCCCTTAGCCATTCTTGTCTTTTCCTCCTGCTGCCATCATAAAACCAAAGGGAACCTAGGCAAAGCAGTTGCAAGTGTCAGTTCCAATTCATGGTGACTGCATGTGTAACCAGAGTAAAACAGTAAGTACTCCGGAAAGCTTTCATTGGCTGAGTTTTCCAAAAGTAAATTGCCAGCTCTTTATTCTGAGGTGTCTCTGGGCAGATTCTAACTGACAACCTTTTGGTTAATAGTCAAAGCATTTAACTCTTTTTGCCACCCAGGGACTCTGCTGCAATCACGAGCCTGTATAAATCAGGGTCAAGAGCACACTTTCAGTGTTTGTACTTCTCAGAGGCTTGAATGTTGGGTGCCAGGCACTGTGTGGACCTAGTGGATACGAAGATAAATTGAGATCCTTGTTCTTGGGGACCACTTGGTCCTGTGCAAATCGAGTCTCACCTTTCACCTCCACAAGTCTTCTGTTAACCAGAATCCCTGGTTAGCAGGAGTTTGTGGTGGATTTGGGCATCTCTCATTGGAGACATTGCAAAGCTTCAGGTGACATAGCCCATCGCAGTGGACTAACGAGCATGTGACTTTTATTTTCATTCTGACTTAACTAAAATCTAGGGAAAGGATTATGTTTATTACTTAAACAATCCCAGGGAGTCCACTGGAGAAGGGGTCATAGGTCATGTAGGCTATCTGATGCTATTCTTTTGCATCTGCTAGTCACCCCCAGCTAAGTCGGCTCACCAGCTAGAAGGAGACAGCACAGCTGTAATGTGACAGTTCATGGTGAAATCTTAAATATTGCATCAGGAATTAGACACATTTGAGTGAGGATAGTCTTGTTACTTCCAGTTTTTGTTCAGTGTAATACAAAAAGGATGAAATTAGATCTCTATCCATTCTTGGCTAGGTATCCTATGACATGGATGGCTTTTGTGAGCGGAACCGTGATGTACTTTTTATGGATCTGATCGAACTTATGCAGAGCAGTGAGCTGTAAGTATTTTAACCTCATCTGACTTGATCAAACTTGCAATATTAAAGCACACGCGGTATTTGAGTGGTCAGCATTATGTTCCTTTCAGCCATTGGGTCTGCACTATAATTGAATAATTGGTTCTTATAAGAACTTTCCTTTTCTCCAATCTCAGTCTTTCCCTTGTGTCCCTAACATCTTCCTGCACTCGAACCCCAAGTACCATCTGCATGAGAGAGCCCTGGTACCCTAGTAGTTACGCATTGGGCTGCTAACCCCAAAGTCAGCAGTTAGAATGTACCAGCCACTCCTTAGGAGAAAGATGAGGTTTCCTGCTCCCATAAAAATTTACAGTCTTGGAAACTATGAGTCGGAAACAAATCAACGTCACACAACCACCAACAACAACAACCTCAGTCCAACAATACTTTCATGACAAAATGACCATCCTGGGGTTGGGTTAAGATGACCATTTCTTACCATCCAACAGTGGACCAGTGTAGTTCTATGATATCCGGGCCCCCCTGGAACATCACCCCAAAGATTTTCTGTGGTCACTCAGCCTTTGGTGGCACTGTGGCTTAGGCATTAGGCTGCTACCCGCAAAGTCAATGGTTGAGACCCACCAACCACTGTGCAGGAGGAAGATGAGACACTCTGCTCCTGTAAAGATTCACAGTTTTAGAAACCCCATAGGTCTCTGTGAGTCAGAATCGACTCGGTGGCTGTCAGTTTGGTCTGTTTCTAATGGTTCAGAAAGATCCCAGTTACCCTGACTCTCCGAAGCACCTTGGAAAAATTCAGAGAGAGACAGCTGACTCAGGGTTTGCTTTGAGGTCCATTCTGAGAACCTGTCTAAGCTATCAGCGTAGAAATAGTAGTGGTATTCCCCATAGCAAACTGTTCGAGCTAAAATATTTGAAGTGTTTAAATTATTCTTTTGTTTTTTGTTATTGTCGAGAATATGCACAACAACAATAACAAAAAACACTCATCCAGCCCTCTTTACATGTGCAATTCACAAATATTGATTACATATTTTAGAGAACAAACAAGATGGCAGATAGGGTAGAAGTGCAGTGAGGAACTCCATTAGCAACAATACAGAATACTG
>NW_006408522.1:11895793-12033901 GCF_000296735.1 Chrysochloris asiatica
TAAGTTTTTTGAGGAACGGCTGATGAGTTCTAACTGCTGACCTTGTGGTTCAAACCCACCTTGATTATCCTATAGCACTTATCCTACAGTGCCACAGCTTTATGAAAATGTATGAAATATTGTGACCAAAATGTGGCTCAGAGACCCAAAATGATGACACACGGTTGGAAAAATAGCATCAATAGGCTTGCTCTGATAGGGGTTGCCACAACCTTCGATTGATTTTTTTTTTTTTTTAAAGCAGTATCTGTGATGATCAGTAAACCAAGGTATGCCTATAATTCAAAGCACATAGAATCTATTTGTTCTTCCCTCAGAGTCAGCTAAGCCACAGTCTTGACTTGTGGTTTCCATGGCAGGCAGTGCAGACTTGGCTTCCAAAAATTTATGTCTCTCTTTTTTTTTTAAATAAAACTTTCTGGGCAAGATAGAAAGTTATTGATGATTCCACATAAACTCCTGTCATACAGACACAGCCCATGGCTCTGTAAACACATTCACTGCAAAAATCTATATTTGTGTCTGGTCAGTCTGAAGTAGATTCCTGGGGAGACTGCCTAGAAAGCTCAAGATGGTATTTAAGAGTGAGTGAGTCTGAGTAGCTGATTGTTCATGTACATGGATCACTTTCTTCAGTCTCCAGATATGCTTATTTAGTAAGCACTTGCTGTGTACCAGGCCCTGCATCAGATAGCTGGGGTACAAAAATGACTCAGTCCTTGCCCTGCCTTGCTGGTAAGGAGGCATGGAAACAAAAGTGGCTTGATTAGAACTACTAATGAATATATATAAGCAAACAAAGCATTCGTGATTTATTATAGCTCCAGTTAAAGATGCCCATACTCAAAAGCACAGTTTCTCAAGTCAAAACATGTTATGTATTGGGTTAAAAAGTGCTTATCTGTGAAGAATATGCCAGACTTCAGGGTATGCTTAATTTAGATGTTCTGTGTGGGAGTGAGAGGGTAGAAGGAATGTGCTTGCTGATGGTATCTAGTCGATAGGACCTTGGGATGCTACTAAATATCCTGCAATGCACAGGATATCAGTATTGCCAGGGCTAAGCAACATGCTCACAACGGCAATTCCCTTAGCACTACACTGTTTTGCTTGTCTTAACAAATCCACACTGACCTCCCTCTGGTTTGTTCTAATGTTGAGATATATGCCTCTATTCCAATAAGTGAGGAAATTGAAAAGGCAGAAGTGTTAAAATGGTTTCTTCAGCCTTAAACTCCAGTATGCTTACATCTTAGAATTCTTTTTCCTTGTTTATTTGGTCTGTTGCTCATTTCCTTGAGTCACATCTTAATGGCAGGTCCTATAAGTCTGATAGACTTTCTGCAGCCAAGGTTATATGCTTCTGAATGGTCCTCCACTCCTTTTTCTACGGAAGCAAGCTTCCAACCCCCAAGGTATTACTCACAGCTCATCTATTCTCTTTCTCTTTTTCCAGACCTTTCATAAAGTCTTTATTTCCGGAAAATCTGCAAGCTGAAAAGAAAGGACGCCCAACTACTGCGGGAAGCAAAATAAAGGTTTGTTTTATTTGGGGAAATTTATAGATTCCTAGAAGAGCTAGGTTTTTCTGGGAGCCAGGAACTGCATCCCTGGGCTGGGATGAGGTCAGTAAGATGTAAGGCAATTGTAGAGCTGTTCAGAAGTGCAATTGCTGCTTCAGAACAGATTACCTGATGCAAGCCGAATTTGACTTGACTGTACTGAAACTCCAAAGGATATGAAGTACCTTCACAGATCAGTAGTCAACAGATAATAATCAGCTGCTTTCTAAGAGGAAGTGGCATTAAACTGAACCTGGAAGAATTTACGTTGAGCTACTGGAGAAATTTTGTGATTCGGGTCCACATTTAAAATTTTAATGACAGTTTTCCAAACCAGACCTGAGAACTTGCCTGTTATGGGACTTGATGTCCCTAAAACTCTGTGTGGTTTCCTAGGAGTGACCTATGCATCCATCTTCCCCGGATACTGCAGGCCCAGCCTCACTGTGAATTTCAGCACTTTTGGTCTCCTAGCTTGTCTAAGTCAAAGGAAATGCATTCGATCCTCAGCGGGTGTCTTGGGATCCCCTGTGGTCAGTACTATGTCATCTCTGCCTTTGTGTGGTGAAATCTACGCTCCCTCATTGAGAGGTTGTTTTGAATTGAGAGGCTGAGTCAAATGTCCTTAAATAATGTAATGCTTATAGAAATAATCACCAAACCTCCTGCCTTTTTAAAAAAAAATCATAGCATTTAAATTTAAAAAACAAAAAACCTGCTGGTATTGAGTTCATTCCAACACACAGTGATCCTATAGGACTGTGTAGCATGGTCCCCAGAGGATTCCCTAGGCTGCAGTCTATATGGAAGAAGACCACCACACCTTTTTCCTGCAGAGTGGCTAGTGGATTGAAACCACCAACCTTTGGGTTAGCAGCCAAGCGCTTAACCACCATGCCACCAAGACTCACCAGTGAAATACCTCCCCAATTCTGTATCCAAAGAGAAGAAGTCAATGGCAGTAAAAGGTTCAGGGTTATGCTTGCATGGTTTCAAATCCTAGCTCTGGCTTTAACTAACAGTGTAATTGTCAGCATGGGACCTAACCTCTCAGTGCGTCTTGCTTTATCTGTGAGGTGGAGATCTTACTAGCTGCATCAAGGAGTTGCTGTGATGATTCACTTCAGTAATCCATCCAAAACATTTAGCATAGTGTCTGGAACAAAATGTAGCCAAAAATATGTGCCAGCGCCTCTTAAATTGGCCCAGACACTTCCTTTCCTGTCTGCCATCTTGTTCGCTCCTGTTTCATTCTTTGTGTTCACTTACATTTGCACATTCTTGCTCCTGCCTAAACCCTCACACTCTTTGTGCCCAAATCCTACCCGTCCTTCTCCACAGGGCCCTCCTGGATATTCCCAGCCTCGTGAGCACCCATGGTTGTTATAGTCTATCCTGTTCCTTGGTTCTTCTCTGAGTGTTTCATGTATGAAAGCTGGCCTCCCAAACCATTGGTTAGCTTCCTAAGAGCTGGAATGATGGAAACAATCAGCAAAAGTTCAACGAGAAGGTTCCAGTCAAGAGGAGCCTTGCATTTTGTGATGGAAGTTTGAACTGGGTTTGAACTGGAGCATAAAGCCCCCTGGGTTTCAGGAGTATCGTATACAAAAGTGAGAGAAATGTAGTCACCCTGGATGGTAACTGAGTTAGGTTCAGTGGAGCAGTGAGTTGAAGGGGTTAGCAGGTGGAATTCTGATGAGGCCCAGATATTAGTGAGTGTGTGAAGGTTCTGACTCATTGCTTCATGTCAAGTCCTGGATAAGGATTAGGTCTGAATTGGAAAATCTAGTCACAAGATGATCACATTCAGATCCAAGGGGCCCAGAATATCAAGGCCACTGTGACTCACTTTCAAGTGGTCTAGATTCTCAGCCAAGTTTATTCCCTATTTTTAAAAAAGAAAAATAGAAAAAAGAGAATGAGGAGAGACTGGGGACATTTTTTTCCTCCTTAGAAGAATTGACCCTTTTCTTCCATTTATATCCTGGTTGAACACCCCAACTACCACCTTTTGGAGCTATACCAGAATGTTTAGGGTTGCAAATCTCAAGCCATCCCATCAGGAGGTCAGCCCGAAGTCAGCCAGTTCATCCCGCCGGCGTCAAACTCTGCATGCCTCCCTCACAATTGTATTCTCTCTGATGGATTCTGTGACCTCAACTGACCTGCCACTCTGTCTCTGTGTAGGCGTGAACTCTCCCTGTTACAGCAGTTGCAGAACCGAGACACTGAGATAGGGGGTTTTCTCCATGCCTAGGGCCCATCTACTTGTCCCAAATGCTCAGCTCTCCTTCTGAGATGGTAGACAGTCCCTGTCTCTCCAGCAGTAGGTGCTGCCATGACTAGAGGAGCAGTGGAGAAAGTTGTTCTTAATCCCAGGGAGACGTACAAGTAAGAACAGAATCAACACCAGGCCAGGAGCACAGCTCTGCTCATTTGATGGGAGAGGAAAATGTCATATTCTCTTCCTAAGTCAGCGATAGTGTGTAAGACTGAGCAGGACTCTGTGGGAAGCCTGATGCAGTGGTTCTCAGTTTGCTTCTAGGACATTTTGCTACAAGTGATCATGAGGGTGGGGCAGAAACAGAGCAGCGTTTTGTTCTGTTGTGCCTGGGGCGTCCAGAGCAGGAGACTCAAGTCTGAATTCTTGAACAAATGTTGCTGTCATGTGGTTGATAAATGGTTTTATTCTGCAGGCAGGTTATCTCTGCTGCATTTTAGCATCATCCATCTGACCACTTAACAAAGCTATGCTTGCTCTTACTATGCAAAAGGAATTGTATTAGATGCTCTATGTATAGGGTGAAAAAACTGTCAGTCTCTGTCCATTCCTGCAGCCTAGTGGGGGCTTCTGCTGACGTGCAAAGTCTAACAATAGTGGGGGTTCCTGCTGATCCCCAAAGTCTAACAAGTGTTTGGCATCTCAGCGAAGACCTTGAAAGTTTAAGAGTGAAGAAAGTCGAAGAGTTTGTTTGTTTCCTTGCAATTACTGAGATAAAAATAAAATGTACACAATTATAATAGTTAAATACATTTATTACTTAAAGAGTATGCAAAATTTTGAAATGTTCTTCATTCAAGAACAAGAGATGTCTCTCATTGATTGCATCACCTTTTGTTTTGTTTTTTTCACACAACATTCAGACTTCAAAAATTAGCAAATTACTTTTTTTAACTTAATTCAACATTTAATAGGGGAAAAAAGCTTTTTAAAGGAAATCATGCCATAAATAGCCATTAAATCAGTCTTGAAATCCAGTTCCTACAATTAATCACATACAAGTGTGTTTTGGTGTGAACCTCATCAATGGGATGAAAACATATATCAAAATCAGCAATTTCCTTTTTCATTTAAAAATGTGATTGGTTTTCTTTTTAACAAATAAGTCCTCAAGATCTGTGTTGTTTTGTTTTTGTTAAGTGCCATCAAGTCCATACAACCCATAGTGTGAGATATCTTTGCAGGAACAGAAAGCCTTACCTTTCTCCCACCGAGCAACTGGTGAGCTTGAACTACTAAACTTGTGGTTTGCAATTCAGTGCTTCTGAGCCAGTGTGCTCCCAGCATCGGCTTTTTGTTGTTGTTAGGTGCCATCGAGTCAGTTCTGACTCAGCAACCCAGTGCACAATAGAATGAAACACTGCCTGGTCCTGTGCCATCCTTACATTGAGCCCATTGTTTTTGCCATGGTGTCAATCCATCTTGTTGGGGGTCTTCCTCTTTTTCACTGACCCTCCACTTTACCAAACATGCTGTGCTTCTCCAGGGACTGGTCCCTCCTAATAATGTGTCCAAAGTTTGAGAAATGAAGTTTACTAAGGCCCTGAAGACCTTGGAGATATTCATTCTGTGGTACAGGATAATCGTTTATCTAGTCTAGGAAACTAGGAAGCTCAAAATCACAACACATGCTATCTAGAACATTTAGAGCGTAATATAATACTATGATGTTTAGAATATGTTACAAAAGAAGGCTACTGTCCTTACTGAAAGAGAGAATGTGGGGTTCTAAAAGGAAGTCAGAGTAAAACAAGCAAATGTTGGAGGTAGGGAAGAAAAAGGGAACAAATTGAGAAAATAAATGAGAAAATAAAAGAGGGGAGAACTTGGCATGGAAATAACAAAAGAGATTCAGATGCAGAATATTGCTTCTTTGTTTTTTTCCTTTTTAGAATATCAACAAAAGTTCTAGTAAAGTACAAAGCAAAATAATAGTTGGTTTTTGAGCTATTGTTACCAAGGGGAACAACTCAGTAAGGTGTGGGAAAGAAGGGTTAGAATAGGAAAAGGTCCAAGCAGGAAGGTCACAACATTGCTAACTTGCCTTCTGTTTATAGAATTGGTGTTTGTTGTTGTTGTTGTTAAGTGCCATCGAGTCGGTTCCGACCCATAGCGACCCTGTACAGGGTTTCCGAGGGTGTAAATCTTTACGGGAGCAGAAAGCCTCATCTTTCTCCCACGGAGCGGCTGGTAGTTTCGAACCGCTGACCTTAAGGTTCGGTGTTTAGAAACTACAATTGCTGCTGCTGCTGTTTTTGTTATTACCTGTCATCAAGTTGGACCCTGACTCAAGTCACAATAGGATTGGATACTTGGGATCAATGACATTTTCATTGGTGTGTCTTCTTAGTTTTAGTCTGGAAGCCCCACTGAAACCTGTCCAACATCATAGTAACATGGACGCCTCCTTTGACAGACAGGTAGTAGCTATACCAGAGGTATATTGCCCAGGACTAAATTTGCCTGATATTAATTATTTCTCAAATGTTTCTTATTCTGATGATGAAGCATTTGACAATTTAGACTATGGTTATAAATTAAACATAAATTCAAATACTTGAAGTGGTAAAAATAAAAGCTTCAATCAATAATCTAATTGTAAGTGGAATAGTTGGCACTTTGTTTTCAGAATGCATATATGTTAGGGCATGATTTGAAGGATGCAGAGGTGAAGCACATTGGTACAAACAATGAATATGCTGATGAAAGATTCAGATCAATGGGTGTATGTTGTTGTTGTTGTTAAGTGCCTTCAAGTCTGTTCTGAACCTGTATAGGGTTTCCAAGGAGTGGCTGGTGCGTTTGAACCACTGACCTTGCAGTTAGCACATTAACCCTCAGTGTCAACCAGGACTTTGGAAACTGTGACTAAATTAACAACACAGCAATCCTGTTATTATCTATTTGTAAGCTTTTCATTTTACTCCTAAAAAAAAAATGGGGCACTTCTCTGTAAGCAACAAATACTGTGGATTTATTATATGTATCCCCTTTTTGACATTTCTCAGAGATCCAGAGGCATGGCTCAATCTCTTGCATCGTCCACGATGTTTAACAGATGTCCTTAGGAATTATCTCACTGATATCCCTGAGGTACTAGCATTTAAAGAAATCCCAAGTCCCTTGGAAGTAAACTTTATTTCAAGGTGTTTATATATTTTATATCATAATGCTTTGACATTTAAAAATGATCTATAGGCTATAGTTAACAGAATTTTTGGTTTGAGGAAATTCCCATCATCTTGCTTTATAAATGGAAGTATGTAACCTGTAATGACATTTGATTTTGAGACTTCACTAAATGTGACATGGTTATAGCTGAAAGGTACCAGTATTGAAATTTGCACCAAAGACTAATGTTTCAGGGAAACAAAATCTAACTCAGCTGGTCCACATTGTCTAAATAAGGCTGGACCACTAATAGGGTGGGATGTACTAGAAGACATGTAGATGTTTGGACTGGTTGATTTATTTCTTTAATTGGTTGACTCCTAACACCGAGTTCAACCATGAAGTTAAGATATTAAGAGGTCTTCTAGTCAAACCTCCTTATTTTACAAATGAGAAAACCAAGGCCCAGAGAAATTTAATGAGTTATAACACAGTTTACAAGTAACAAAACAAAAGTCACAATCCAAGCCTGCTTATAATCTGTGTAGAGGGTAGAATGAGATACTGTCACCCTAGATAAAGTTTTCATTGTCCTGTCTACTCTCTGATTATGATCCCTGTGCCATCTGTAGTCTCTGTACAGATTCACAGATCAGGTTCCAATCCAGTTACTGCTTTACACCCACTTCAGAAGAAATCTAAAGTTCACTCCTAGCTTAGTAAATTTGGGGACCTTTTGATAGCTAAGATGTATTTCTGCTTGGTAAGATTAAATATCCCTCCACCTGAAGACTTCTGTCTACTGCTAGCTTACCTAGTTAATTCCTTTTATATCGCACTAAAAGATCTTGTATCTTTTTGTCAGGAATGCAGTTGGACTTTCTGGTTAAGAAGCAGACTTCAGTAACTCAAAGACTTGGGTTGAAGCCCCAGTTTTGTTACTTATTTAGCTTTAAGTCTCATTTTACAATCTAAACAGCAGGAAAACTAACCACATAAATGCGATAATCCACGTATGCAGCCTATGATACACACTCCGTGAAGGCTATCCATCATTCTTTTGAGCGAGAAACAACCGTCAAGTGGCACATAAGCTTAAGTTACACTTGCCTTTATATGTTTCATATACTAAGGTGACGACAAGATAGACTAGCAATCCCTTCTAACTGTTTTCTTTTAGAAATGCCTAGTGCAAGAACAATTCAAAACTACCAGCTGTTCTGCAGGAGAAAGATGAGGCTTTCTGCTCCCATAAAGATATACATCCTCAGAAAGTCTGTATAGGGTCACTATGAGTCGGAACTGGCTCCACGGCAGTTCCACCACCACCAGTACAAGAGAGCCTGCGAAGTTTTTCTTACTGTTTAGAAAATTAAAATAAATGAAAAATGTTGTGTCATAGGCAACTCTGTAGTCCCTCCCCAGCTTCAGCTTATGTAATGCAAAGATAGATTCCCCACCACCGCCCCCAGGTGCAATATTCTACATCAACAAAGAGAAGAGTCAGTTTGCTTTTTGATCTCCGGGAGTTTGGCTTGGATTATGCAATCTCGGCAGCTTTGTCCTCGATTTCAAACATTCCAAAGAACGTGGTATTCTAAACACTATACAGAGGACTTAATTATCCAGGGAACATCTTTTGTTGTCTTTGTTTATTGTAGTAAATATATATGTGCTAGAACATTTGCCATTTCAACATTCTTCACATGTACAGTTCAGTGATACCAATTTACAAGGAGGTCTCAAAAAGTTTGTGGAACAAGTGGAATTCAAAGATAAAAATAAAAAATATAAACTTTATTTCTCCACATAAAATGCATCAAGCTCAAGACACTTTTATAAGCAATGTTAACAGCCATTTAGTCCATCCCTAAAGAACTGAGGATCCCAGGGACTTCACCACATCAGTACAGTCTCTTTTTTTCACATTGTTAACTGAAGATAAATGGGTTGTTGTTGTGAAGTGCCGAGTCAGTTCTGACCCATAGCGATCCTGTATAGGGTTTCTAAGGAGCAGCTGGTGAGCTTGAACTGCTGACCTTGCAGTTCAAACGGCTTTGCAGTCTGGCACATTAGCCCACAACACCACACCAAGACTCCAGTATAAAGACTAAGGATAAATGGGTAGGTACCCTTAAAAGTGGTGTCATGGTGTGGAGTCAGGACAAGCAGTGGACCACAAGGTCGATTTAAACTGCAAGGTCGGTGCTTCAAACTTATCAGCCGCTCCTTGGAAACCCTATACAGGGTCGCTATGGGTTGGAACTGACTCGGCACTTCACAACAACAACCCTTTAAAGTTTTTTTTTAACATTAGGAAACAAACAGAAGCCAGGAGGAACGAAATCAGGACTGTAAGGTGGATGCCTCGTGATTTCTCATGGGGCTCTCAGGAAGTAGCCCTTGTTTGATGAGAGGAATCAGCAGGAGTCCTGGCTTGGTGGAAAAGGGCTCTCTGGTGAAGCTCTCCTGGGTGTTTTTCTGCTAAAGCTTTGACTATCTCTCACAATAAGCACTTGATCTCGATGTTTGGCACTACAGAAAGTCAACAAGCAAAATGCCTTGAGCATCCCCTCAAAACAGTTGCCATGACCTTTGCTCTTGACCAGTCTGAGTTTGCTTTGTCTGAACTACTTCCACTTCTTGGGAACCATTGTTGTTGTTATGTGCTGTGGAGTCGGTTCCGACTCATAGCAACCCTATACAGGGTTTCCAAGGCTGTAAATCTTTACGGGAGCAGAAAGCCTCATCTTTCTCCCGCAGAACGAAACAGCTGGTAGTTTCGAACTGCTGACCCTGAGGTTCGCAGCCCAATTCGTAACCACTATGCTACCAGAGCCATGGCCTTAATTAAACTTTGCAGGGTCATCCTGGTCAGGCCATAGTTCATCTCCTATTATAGTTCTTTGAAGAAATCCTTCAGCATCTTGTTTAAAATTTCCATTGAAAACTGTTCATGTCTACAGCTGATCTGGGCACAATAGTATCGGTACCCATCAAGCAGAAAGTTTGCTGAGCTTTAATTTTTCAGTCAGAATTGTGTAAACTGAACAAGTTGAGCTGTCTATGGTGCTGACTATTGTTTCTACTGTTAGTCACCGGTCAATTAGGCAAGAGCAAGATTAGTCATTTTCTCGAAAATGGATATGGATGGTCTGCCACTGCAGGCTTCTTCAACATAATGTTGTCCCTTCTTAAAACGAGTTCTCCATTTGTAAACTGCTGATTTGGGGTGGTGGGGGGCATTGTTTTTATGATGTTTGTTCTTGCTTCAATTTTAGCAGAATTCATGTTGCTCTGATAAGAACTCTTTTTCAAACTAATGTCTTATCCTCCTTGTCTCAGACCAACATGCTCAAACATGTTAATACATACAAATTAGTACAAGATTATTTTGGTGCAAAATTTGTTTAAAATTTATGCATAGTTTTTCATAATATGTATTTTACATGAACTTTTTGAACACTGCTTATATATTCATCAGACAGCTCAACTGTCATTCTTCTCCTTCCCCAAATTATTGTTTCTATCAACACCAGTAAACATCTTGCTGTGACTATAAACAGTAGTATTTCTCAAGGGTTTCAGATTTCCCAAACTCAAATTCAAGTCACCAGAAACACCCTAACTGAGAGCAGGATATCTGCTGTGAGCCAATCACTTCTGCTCATTTCTGAATGGTTTTCTGGCACTGGGGACTCCTTTCCGCTATTGTTTTTTGGAGGTATTCCCTCTTCGTGATTTTTTTGCTTGGAAGTTGAGTTTGCATCTGTGCCCATCCTTGAACCCACAAGGCAGCTTCCGGCATGTGGTGTGGTGGGAATGCTGACTTGAACACTGCTCCCGCCTTCACTCCAGGTTTGATAGTCTCCGAATTTGGAATACTTCATAAGCAAGCTCAGCTTTGTTTATGTGGCCTTTTCTGCTAGAATCCAGTTCTACTTTGACCAGATGATATTATATGACATATTTTACCTTTGAGAAGGAGTTAGTTTTCTGACCCACTGTAAGTGCTCAAAGTCTACATGCTTGTAAAAGGATATATTGAAGAAGAAATTGGAGGTGATGGCATACAAGAGCTTGATACACTCTGAAATGATATGACCCTTGCATCCTTTGATGATGAATTCCTATCATTTTAATGTGATGGTTCTTCAATGGTTGGATTACCAGGAAATTTGATGCAAATAATTTGTCAAAACAAAAAGTTACATGCAAAGGCCCTAACTTAATATTAAATCAACTTCGTTTATCATCAGCGTGCTTCCTTGTACCATCTGCAAAGAATTTTGTCTAAAGATTTATTGTTTTATTAGCTATGCTAAAGATGCCTAATTGCTTTCTAAGATCAAATTTCAAACGCATTTAGCAGCGTTAAAAGTCATCATAAAATTCAGTAAAGCTTTACAAAACTTTGGTTGACCTTACCTAAGTTTAATGAGCAAATTGTTATAAAGATTAATTTCTGTTTAGATGGTTGCACACTTGAGTTTCACACTAAAGTATTCTTAGACAGTCGGTCTGTTGTGGGGAAGTTCTTTTTCGCTAACTTTTGTTATTCTTTCTTTCTAGAAACAAGCCAATGACCTTGTGAGCACCCTGATGAAGTGTACACCCCACTACATCCGCTGCATAAAACCCAACGAAACCAAGAAGCCCAGAGACTGGGAGGAAAGCAGGTATGGTGAAGATGGTGGATGGAGAGGTGGAGAGAGGGGTTAGGGTTAGGCTTAGGTGGGCTTCACATATTTTCCCTCTGCTATATCTAACTGCCTCCCTTCATCTTTTATAAAAATGTTTGCAGTGCTGTTTAGTTCAACATTATGAGCAATTTATACTGTTGATCTTGGCCTGTCTGAGACCAGATTTAAAAACATGAAATACCGCAGAGTCATAATGGTTGTAAACATCATTAGAAGCTCTGCATAGACCATCTTAGTACACTCGGCTCCTGAATGATGCCCACAGGATGTGGCCAAGAATGCTTAGCTCTGGGTAGAAAGTGAAGGTACAGAGAGCTGGATAAAAGCAAGCTATTATTTACTGTTGTTCATAAGAGAGCTGGATAAAAGCACGCTATTATTTACTATTGTTCATAAAGCTACTGGGGACATTCTATAGGCTCTATTGTTCATAAAGCTACTGGGGACATTCTATAGGCCACTAAGGCATGTACAGATGAGCAAGATTACAGTATCTGGGAGGAACGAGGCCAGAGGGATGAAGAGGAGCACAGGTGTTCTGTGATCCATTCAGCGTTCCACAGGCTTGCTCTGCGCAGAGTGTTAAGTAAGACACATGTTGGCATGATGACTAGAAGATGTAGAGTGTCTCTTGGACTGGGAAATTCAGAAAAACATTCCTAATCTCATTATTCAAAAAACATCATGAGGGCTGGGGGAGAAACTGAGGCTGGGAACCCCTGACGAAGACAGGACCCTGGTTATAGTCATGAAATAATCAAGTCCCAAAATGTGAGCATATCAGAATTCCTATCTCTTTTCTCTTGCAGAGAAAAGAAAACCATCTCTTTTAGGCATCAGGTGACTTAGTATTAAACTTCAACAGCAGGACTGGGATTACAATTTATAGCTGCTAATTACTTCCTCACGAGGGTAAACATTGGACCGCTGACCATAGCTCAGCAGTTAAATCCCACCAGCCAGTCCCTGAAAGCCCTACACAGGGTCACTGTGAGTTGGAACTGACTCTACTGCACTTAACAACAAGAATAATTACCTCTTTAGAATTCTGGTTTGGTGCTGTCGGATCAGCACTGGACTGCTAACTGATGGTTGGTGGTTCAAACCCACCAGTCACTCCTTGGAAGAAAAATGTGACAGTCTGCTTCTGATTTCTTTACAGTGCAGAAAAGTTGAAAAGTTCTTCTTTATATGTGAACACTTCATGGTATAGTCTAAGTCTGCATTCACAGATTAAGAGTTTCTGTAGCTTAGACATAGGAATCTTCCATTTGGTCAATCAACAATCTTCAAATAACTTTATCTACAGATGCATGCTCTTGAATCCTCTATTTAATTGATTATTTTTTTCTGTTTTATATCATCTAAAATCTTTCTATTAATCTGACAATTTATCATACTGTGGTGTCTTATATGTTGCTATGATGCTGGAAGATATGCCACAAGTATTTTAAATACCAGTAGGGTCACCCTTGGTGGACAAGTATTACCAGAACTTCCAGACTAAGACAAACTGGGAAGAAGGAGAAACAGATAACTTCTGAATGGTTAACTACTGAAAACCTTATACATAGCCATGGAACATTGTCAGATATAGTGCCAGAAGATGAGACCCTCAGGTTGGCAGGCACTCAAAATATGACTGGGGAAGAGCGCCCTCCCAAGGTAGAGTTGGCCAGAGTAACATGAATGAAGCAAAGCTTTTGAGACCTTCATTTGCTGATGGGGCACAATTCGAAATGAGAACAAAGAGCTGCAAACATCCATTAATAATCAGAATGTGGAACATACGAACTATGAATTTAGGAAAATTGGAAGTCATTAAACAAAATACAATGCACAAAGATCGATCTCCTAGGCATTAGTGGACTGAAATGGACAGGTATTGAGCATTTTGAATCATATGGTTTCCTGTGCCTGGGAATGAAAAACCAGTGTGGAATGACTTCCTCAGTAAACGGAGGTCAGTCTAGAACAGGATCTCCAAAGTACATCTTCTTTCTTGTTTTTAACTTTATATTATAGAAATTTAAATATATGTATAAAAGTACAGAATCATACTGTAAATCCCATGTCCCCATTTCCTGTATTCATTAGTTACCAACTCGCCCCCCCACCTCTCCCCTCGCTTCTCGTTATTTTGAAGCATACTTCAGACATCATGTCCTGTAACTGATATATTTCAGTGTATGTATTCTGTATGAACAGAATCACAATTCTTCATGAACAGAACCACAGTATCACACCTAAAAATGAGACTCATATTTATTATCAGTATTTAGTCTGCATTTCAGTATTCTTGATGATCATATCTTTATTTATTAGTGGTTTTTTAATGTTTGTTTCTTTGAATCAGGATAGAAATAAGTCCCACAAATGGAACTTAAGCTTTCTTTTTATTTTCTTAATTCTGACAACTTATTGTTAGAGAAACAGGGTTTTTTTTTTTTAGCCTACAGAGCTTTTCTCGGCCTGATGTCCTAATCTGCTTCCTTTAAGTGCCGTTGGTATGTTCCTCTAAATTGGCTCTTAGATTTAGAGGCTTGATCACATTTAGATTTAATTTCTCTTTTCTTTTCACAAGAATACCTCATAGGTGTTCTGTTCTTCTACTGGGGCACATGATATTTGGCTCCTATCTGTTTTTGATGTTAACAGCTACTGATGACCAATGCCTAGATGCATTATAGGTTTCCAAATTACGAGATTTTCGTTGTACTCATATTTCTTCATTTATTAGCTGCAATGCACCTGTAAGAGAAAACACCCTTGAATGATTTACAAGCACACACTCCTCCACTTAAGGCTGCTCATTTCAGATATTTGCTCATTTTAACAGACTTTTT
This sequence comes from Chrysochloris asiatica, assembly GCF_000296735.1. Classification (NCBI taxonomy): domain Eukaryota; kingdom Metazoa; phylum Chordata; class Mammalia; order Afrosoricida; family Chrysochloridae; genus Chrysochloris; species Chrysochloris asiatica. Next base: position 11,910,297 of record NW_006408522.1, read on the forward strand.
GAAATACTGACTTCACTCAAACTTGCTTCACTCGAACTCCTCCACCCCAACTACACTGCTCTGCTTAACATCCTTCGTAGATACTTCCTGGAAGGCCCTTAATCATTGCCACCTGCTCAGGAAACCCAAGAGGATGCATTGTTATTGTTGTTGTTAAGTACCGTCGAGTCGATTCCTATCCCTAGTGACCCTGTATAGGGTTTCCAAGGAGCAGCTGGTGAGCTTGAACCACTGACCTTGTGGTTCAAATGACTTTGCAGTCTGACACATTAACCCACAGCTCCACATTGGATGTCAGAAAATGGAGAAATTAAAACAGCAATGCATTTTATTCAGTAAATCCTCATAGGGTTTTCCCAAGTGTTATTTTCTCCTTTAAAAAAAATTTTTTCATTACATAAGGAGCTCTGGTAGCATAGTGGATATGAATCGGGCTGCTACTCTCAAGGTCAGCAGTTCTAAACTACCAGCTCTTCCGCGGGAGAAAGATGAGGCTTTCTGCTCCCATAAAGATTTATAGCCTCAGAAACCCTGTACAGGGTTGCTATGAGTTGGAACCGACTCCATAGCACATCACCACCACCACCACATCCTTATTTGAATTGCAGCAAAGAGCTTCATGGCATTAGTATGCCCACTCAAACGTGGCATTATGGATAGTTTCACCTCATGTAAGTTGAGTGTTGCTTTGTGTCTTAGTGTTGAATGTTGGTGTCCTAGAAAGGACAGTGTGCTTGGGCAGCAGGGATTACATGCTCAGTTGAACTTCTTGATGGACGGAACTACTCATTCCACAAATTTGTGGGGTGTGGGGTTTTTCTTTTCCTGTTGAAAGTGTGTGTTTGTTTGACTTCTGGCAGTATTGCTTGCCCTGGATTCTGAATTGCTGCCCCAGCAGAATCTCAAGTTTTGACCTACTTGAGTTAATGACTAAGGGTAGTCTTGAAGAGGCCTCCTCCTGAGAGGAGATGGCCTAATGAAGGACAAAACTGGGCAGTACCAGCTTGTTAATGCTTATGGAGGAGGAATATCCCTTGATTTGCTAAACTGACTGTCCTGCAGAAAAAATTTCCTTGGAAAAAATTCCTGATTTTGGAAGTTACCGTGAATGAAAAATACTTTACTGTGAGTACTATTCGTTCCTAGGTGCTTCATGGGAAAGGAACATTTCTACTTCAATCACTGGTTGATGTATTCTCGGCTTGAAAAGTTCGAGTGAAGTCAGTATTTAGAAAAGTCTGTTAAAATGAGCAAATATCTGAAATGAGCAACCTCATGTGTATTTCCTTACTAGAGAAAAGGCCAATGGTGAATTTTGACTTTGGGGGAGAAGTAAAATTATTTGTTTTAATCGCATTTCTACTCAAAATAGAGTTATTTCTTTCTCTCTCTGACCTCTCCAGGCACATGTGGATATCTTTCATATTCAAGCTTTTAAAGTGTTAGGTGGAAGCATTGATGGCTTAGTGGTAGAATTCTGGACTTCTGTGTGGGAGGTCTGGGTTTGATTCCCAGCCAGTGAACTTCATGCCCAGCCACCAGCCATCTGTCATTGGAGAGTTTGGGTGCTGCTAGGATGCTGAGCAGTTTCAGCAGACCTTCCAGACTAGGATAGACTCAGAAGAAAGGCCTGGCAATCTACTTCTGAAAATCAATCAATGACATCATTATGGATCACAATAGCCTGGTCTACAGTTGATTGTGGGGATGGTGTAGGACTGGGTAGCATTTCCTTCCATTGTGCATGGGGTCACCATGATTTAGGGCCAATTCAATATCAGCTAACAACAAGAAGACTGTGTGCATCATGACAAGCTACAGACAACATTGCCAAGAATGGAAATTCCAGAACACTTAATTGAGCTCATGAAGAACCTCTACATATACCAAGAGGCAGTCGTTCAAACAGAACAAGGAGACACCAAATGGTTTAAAATCAGGAAAGATTTGTGTCAAGGTTGTGTTCTTTCACCATTTTATTCAATCTGTATGCTGAGCAAATAATCCAAGAAGCTGGATTATATGAAGAACATGGCATCAGGATTGAAAGAAGATTCATTAATAACCTGCGATGTGCAGGTGGTACAACTTTATTTGCTGAAAACATAGAGGACTTAAAATGCTTACTGATGAAGATCAAAGACTACAATCTTTGGTATGGGTTGCACCTCAGTGTAAAGAAAACAAAAATCCTCACCACTGGACCAATAAATAACATCATAATAAATGGAGAAAGATTGAAGTTGTCCAAGACTTCATTTTAGTTGGACCTACTGTCAACATTCATGGAAGCAGCAGTCAAGAAATCAAACAACGTATTGTATTACTGAGATCTGTTGCGTAACACCTCTTCAAAGTGTTCAAGAGCAGAGATGTCAGTTTGAGAATGAAGGTGCACCTGACCCAAGCCATGGTTATTTTCACTCGCCTCACACACATGTGAAAGTTGGATGGTGAATAAGGAAGACCACAGAAGAATGGATGAATATGAGTTATGGTGTTGGAGGAGAATACTGAAAGTGCCATGTACTGCCAGTAGAACCAACAAATCTGTGTTGGAAGAAGTACAACCAGAATGCTCCTTAAAATTTAGGCTGACAAGACTTTGTCTTTCATACTTAGGACATACTAAGTATGAAAGGACTGTCAGGAGGGACCAGTCACTGGAGAAGGACATCATGCTTGATAAAGTGGAGGGTCAGATAAAAAGAGGAAGACACCCCTTTCCCCCATGATATGGATTGTCACAGTGCCAGCTGTAATGGGCAACAATTGTGAGGACTGGGCAGTGACTCGTTCTGTTATGCATAGGGTTGTTATGAGTCAGAACCAACATAACAGCACCTAACAAGAAATGTTAGTTATCTTGAAGGCGTATGTGTTTGTGGACGTTAGCTTTAATGAGACCACACATTTAAACATTCATCACTAAGCCTTCCCAGGGATGCAAAACCCCTCTTTGAGCTTGATTTTCCTTTCTACCCACTCCTCTTTCCACCTATGTGATGCCAGAGCCAATGTTAAATCTAAAATTTGATAAAAGAAACAACTCCAGTATCATAAACTTAAGTTAGAAGTTCTCTTTCCTTTCCCCTTTTGAAATAGCAGTAGTTTTCTTCATAGTCATGGTGACAGACACATGGGTTTGGTTTTGTTATTGTTCATCAAAACAACCATATGATGTGCCCTTCTATAATGCTGTATTTATATAAATGTTTTATTTATATAAATATTTAGAGTATAAAAGCTCAGCTCCATCGTCTCTGAGCACTATGAGTTGTTACATTTTCCATATGTTTCTATAACCCAGATTAGGAGGTTTGGAGAGGTGGTGGGTGGATTATTGTTAAGTGGTGATAACCTGACCCCATTGTCTCCTTTACAGAGTAAAGCATCAAGTAGAATACTTGGGTCTGAAAGAAAACATTCGAGTGAGAAGAGCTGGTTACGCTTATCGTCGCATCTTCCAAAAATTCTTACAGAGGTAAAGTATTGTTTGCCTGGACCTAAACTGTAACAACAACAACAAAACTTGAATGGGAGTTCCTGGTGTGGTGCTGTGGGTTAATGCACTGAACTACAAAGTTGGTTTGAACCACAAAGTTGGCAGTTCAAGCTCACCAGTCACACCTTAGAAACCCTATACAGGATCAGAACCGACTTGAAGGCACTTAACAACAACATTTTAATAGGAGTCCTTATGTGGCGCTGTGGTATAAAACACTGGATCAGAAGGTCAGTTTGAATTTGAGTTCAAACTCACCAGCCACACTTTGGAAACCTTATACAGGGTCGCTATGAATTTGGAACCAACTCACTAGCACTTAACCACAACAACATACTTTAATAGGAGTCCTGGTGTGGTGTTGTAGGATAAGCACTGGGCTGCTAACCCCAAGGTTAGTTGCTAACCCCAACTCGACGGCACTTCACGACAGCAACACTTTAATTACACCTAAGTCTTTTGTTATCTATGTATGTGGGGAAAATAAATAGTGCCCTCAAATATTTTATGATTCTAATCTTTCTAATGATTCTAAATTGAAGTTCCCTAGTATTTTCTACATCTGTTTTATTTTGTTTCCCAAAAAAAGAAAACTATATGTTGTATAGTGATTCTTTCCAGTCTTCCACAAAACTGGTATTGAAGCAGTCCACTCAGAAAGAAGGCAGCCTGCATTTTCTAATGAACAGCACATATGCTCATTATAGAGGACCTAGGTCTTCCTTGAATAAATAGATCAGTAACACCACCTTAGAAAGGACTTTGGGTTTCTCAACCTCAAGTCTGAACATTTTGGGCTGGATGCTTCTTTGTTGTGAGGGGTTATCCTGTGCTTTGTGAATGCTTAGAAGCATACCTGGCTTCTACCTACTAGATACCAATAGCATCCTCCCAGTTTTGACAACCAAAATGAATCCCGATATTGCCAGATATTCCCTGGGGTTGAGGGCGTGGGTCAAGCCTGTTGAGAACCAATGACTTCATCATTAACGTTTATGAAACATTACATCTCTCTGAAAATGTTTTTTTTTTTTAAGTAAGGGGGAAAATTGCATCAGAAAATGGTGAATGAAAGTATTCCCTCAGTTCTTCTCTGGTTCAGAAAGACCTACACTCAACAATTCTAAAACAGCCATAGTCTTTTCCTTCTTTTAATATTTTTCCTGTACTTGAAAACTCTCTATTTGACATTTGAAATTTTTTATTTTGACATGACCATCGAAAACGTAAGTGTTTTTTTTTTTTTTTTATCTAATCTTGATTTTTAAGAAATGAATTAGGAAAAGTTTCCTTCCTAGCACATAATAATAATTTTTATAAAGAGAGCAGGGAGACTAAGGAACCAAGAAAGGAGAGATAGGAAGAAAGAATCTCATTTTCCTAAGCAGTGATGTCAGTTCCATAGCACAGAGGAGAACAGGACGTCATGTCCTCCTTACTGACATTGCTCGGTGCCTTGGTTGTGTACGGTACCCTGAGCAGGCTCTGCTGCCCGTATGTTGTATTGTTAAGTGCCATTGAGTCGACTCCGACCCATAGCAACCCTGTATAGGGTTTCCAAGGAGCAGCTGGTGAGCTTGAACCACCAACCTTGCAGTTCAAACAGCTTTGCAGTCTGGCACATTAACCCACAGCGCCACACCAGGACTCTGCTGCCGGTTACAGCTCCTTAACTAAGCTGTGGAATGACTTTGGCTAAACATAATAGCCAGCCCTCTCTTGGTGCCATGCTGGCTGTGTGATACCATGGCAGGTACTTTTTTCTGTCCCTGCCATGGTATAGGCATTTAGTGAATTTCTCATTATATCCCTAATGTTGAGTGGCTTTCATAGAAACGATTCTATTTTGAATGTCTTCCTCCTTCACTCTCCTGCTGTGGGCTTTTTCTTTCAAAAGATATGAATGAACTGTCTTATTAAAATCAAGCTTTCTTGTTATTGTCATTCTACTCTTGGCTCAACACACTGGGAAGATAATAAACACAAATAGTTTGGAAGGAAATGTATTATTCAAGCAACTTCTTTCCAGTCTTCCACAAAACTGGTATTGAAGCAGTCCACTCAGAAAGTAGGCAGCCCTGGTCACACAGTGGGTTCCAGGTTGGGCTGCTAACCGCAAGGTCAGCAGTTCGAATCTACCAGTTGCCCCAGGGGAGAAAGATGAGGCTTTCTGATCAAAGTACTTTAGGATTTACTTCAAAGCACGTGGGCCACAGTGAAAGAGTTGAGGTGGCTTTTACTTTTTGCTCTCCAATACGTAGTCACAAGGGATGGTTTTGATTAATAGAAAGGATATTGAAACAGGAAATGAATACCCCAAAAAGCCATTGTTTCCTATTTTCTAAGCCACTATTATGCTCTCTTGGGGGAAAGATGGAGCTTTCTGCTCCTGTGAAGATTTACAGCCTTGGACACCTGCTATAGGGTCACTGTGATTTAGAACCAAGTTGACGCCGTACAACCACCAACCACCACCACTCAGAGCCACATGAAGGCCAGGCATTTTAACCATCAGATAATATTTAGCCCAAGAACATGACCTTTTCTATAAGGTATGTGAGTCAAGGATTCTTGTCCTACAGAATTCATCCAGCATCAACCACCGATTCTCTCATCATTTACAAAGTAATTGAACCATCTCTTATCTTTATTCTTTCCATAGTTGAGAGAAAGGGCTGTATTTGTTGCATTTATTTATAGGTGTCTACAGAGAGGCTGCTAAGTGACAATTAGAGAGTAGAAGCTGAAAGTGTAACTATATATTAACACGGATACATGCAATATACTTGCCCCGTCTGAACTGAGCAATGGTTCAGGCACTTCCTAGAGCAGAACAGTTGTTAAGTGCAATTGAGTTGGTTCCTGTAGAGAGTTTCCAAGGCTGTAAATCTTTAAAGGAGGGCCTTTCCTTTCACCCCTTCCCCAGACATTCTGGGCTGCTGAAGAGTGAGTCTAATCCTGGTACTGGGTCTAGGGAACCAAGGAAGACCTTGGCATTTCTCAAGGCCAGGGACACATTGGCTGTGTCTTAGATGTTATTTTACACATAAAATCCTCCACCTTTATATCCACACAATCCTCCTTTGATTTCTCTTTCCTTTCTGTGTCAGTCTCTAATTATAAAGTTTCTAACATATTAGACTTCTGTCGGGATTGGTGGTGGTGGTGGTGATATGCCCGTGGAGTTGGTTCCGACTCATAGTGACCCTGTATAGGATTTCCAAGTCTGTAAATCTTTACGGGAGCAGAAAGCCTCATCTTTCTCTCGTGGAACTGCTTGTAGTTTCAAAGTGCTGACCTTGAGATTAGCAGCCCGACTCATAACCACTCCTCTACCAGAGCTCCTTTGATATTACTAGGTGTCTTCAAGTTGGTTCCAAGTCATAGCGACCCTGTGTGGGGTTTTTGAAGCTATAAACTTTACAGATTCAGGAAGCCTCATTTTTCTCCCATGGAGCGGCTGGTGGGTTTGAACTGCTAACCTTGTGGTTAGCAGTCCAGTGTTTATCCTTCAGAGCCACACCTTTAAAAGAAATATTGATATGTAAACCAATCTGTGGCTTATGTATAGTGCAGTGACTAAAGGAGTAAGTTAGGGTTCACATCCCAGCTCTGACACTAGATAAGTAGCCTTGGGTGGGTCTCTGATTGCTTCTGTTTCCTGCTTTGCAACATGGGAAGACCAAGTTCCTCAGGTTGCTGTTAGACTGTTGTTAGGTGCCTTCGAGTCACTTCTGACTCATAGAGACCCTGTACAGGGTTTCCGAGGCTGTATGGTTACGAATTGGCCTGAGAACCACAAGGTCAGCAGTTCAAAATTACCAGCTGTTCCACGGGAGAAAGATGAGGCTTTCTGCTCCCATAAAGATTTACAGCCTTGGAAACCCTGTATAGGGTCACTATGAGTCAGAACCGACTCCACGGCACATAACCACCACCAACCAAATCTTTGCAGGAACAGAAAGTCGCATCTTTCTCCTACAGAGTGACTGGTGGCCTTGAACCACCTACCTTTTAATTCCCTGCCCAGTGCTCAGCCTACAGAGCCACTGCACACCCACCAGAACAATATAAATCACCCAGAACAACACCTGGAGCAGAAGACCCCATGAATGTCAACCTTTAATGTTAGCTGTGTGTCAAGCATTGTGTAACTGCTGTTTGTGCAGTTACGAATCTCACAGACATGGTACCTGCTCTCCTCATGGAGTTTCATCCTTACCAACAAGGCATAAATTAACCAAAGAGACATAAACATGAATATAATTAAAAATTGCAATACATGCTCTGAAGGAAAAGTCATACTTGCTCCAGAATAGTGTGGGTGGGAGCCGGGCAAATTGTAATTGAATGAATAGTCTTTGCAGACGTTTCTGGAAGTCTCCCTGGAGGTATGTCTTGAAGACTGAGTACAAGTCAGCCAAGGGAGGGGCTTGGAGAACAACAATCCCACAGAGGGAGCAATGTGGGGAAGGCTCTGAGGAGGGAACACAAGGACTCAGGGAGACTAGAAGAGCTGAGGTTGGAGACTAGCCAGGGACCAGGATTCAAGGTGGACAGGGTTTCCAAGATGAAATTTGATGCATAGGATTACTAATCACTGCTTCTAGGGAGCTTGATAAACTCTTTCACATTGTTGCATGCTCTGAAGAAATCAGAGGAAATTAGTATTGCGAAAAGACTATTTGATTTTTGCCTGTGGAGTGTCATCAGTGACCTTCAGCAATGCTATTTTTAAACAGTGGCAGAAAGGAAAGCAGATTTCACCAGGGCGTTAACATGGTAACGGTCAGAGTAGGAGGCAGCTCTGTAATGGGCATCCCAGATCCAGAGGACATTTCCAGTCATTGAGGTACATCCCTACGGAAGCTATTGAGCAGTGATAAATGAATTACTACTACCCCGTCAGCATTAGTCCCATTGGAACAAAGCTGTTTGCCTCCTCTGAGTCTTCTCTTCTTGCTTGTCCTCACAGATATGCCATTCTCACCAAAGCCACCTGGCCTTCATGGAAAGGAGATGAGAAGCAAGGTGTCCTCCACCTGCTACAGTCCGTCAACATGGACAGTGACCAGTACCAGCTGGGAAGGAGTAAAGTGTTCATTAAAGCCCCGGAGTCTGTAAGTGCCCCCTCGCTTCCTCGGGGCCCTTGGCCAACGCCTCCTCACTACGTGGCTGCTTCTGTTTCTCATCCTTCTTTCATGCCTTAAATGCCATCTCCAAAAACACCAGAGCTTTGAACCATTTTGAACTGGGTTGATCATGACCAAGGAAGTGAAAACAGAGCAGACCTAACTTTTTTCAATCCAGAATGGGGGAAATTATGGTCGAAGGCCTGGAATGGGAGACTCGGAAGCCCGTTCAGGAGCCTGGACTGTGTAGAGCAGCTCACATTCAAAGCGGTGTGGTCAGCCACCATCTTTGAGCCCGGTACCATTGTTTTCAACTCAGTTGTTTAAGAGATTTGGTTGCTAAGCAACACAAACACTACCTTTGTTTTTTAAAAAGGAGATTCCGTTTCTAGCAGGGCTTCAACGTGTATTTTTTCTGTTCTGTTTAGCGTTCTGATTCAGCCACATTTTAAACTTTTGAGTCCATTCCAGTATTGTTTTGTCAGTCTCAAATGAACCAGTTTGAACCAGTTCAAAAGTCCTGAAAAATAGTGTTGCCTCCCCTCCAATCTAAGTAAGTCATTCCTGGAACCCTCTCCTTCTCATAGTCTATCACCACCCCTATTCATCTACTTCACAGACTTAAAAAAGCCAGTTGCCTCCCAGTTGATCCTGACTCACGGCAACCTCAAGTGTGTCAGAACAGAACTGTGCTCTATAGGGTTGAGTTTGGGGAAGCAGAGCACCCGGTCTTTCTCCCAATGTATCGCTGAGTACATTCTAACCTTCAGTCTTTTGGATAGCAACACAATTAACCATTTATAACACCCAGGGTCTCCTTCATAGCACTTAGCATTTATGAATTGATGTCATCATATGATAGTTTCTTTTCTCACTTATTGTCTCTACCCTTCTAGACAGTAATCCCATGAAAGCAAGGACTTTTGTCTGTTTAGTATGCCATTGTATTTTGTACATAGACACCCAGAGTCTAGTACAGAGACTGGCTCGTAGGAGACGCCAACAGTTACTTAATAAAGGAAAGCATGAATAAGCAAACTACATTTCTAAGCTAAGAAGAGAGTTCTTTGTCCCATAGTGGGGGGCTTGTGCAAACCTGCACACTGATTTGGATGATACCAAACAGACCAATTACTCTCAGACCCAGGCTTCCTCCTTGAAGGCTGAGCAGAACAAAGTGGGGGCAATTTTCAGGATTATAACTTTGAAGGCCATGAGGAAAATGGAAAGACCATGAAGATGGAGTTTCTGAAGAATAGTTATGTCTCTGATGTTAACAGAGGGAAAGATTTGTCATCTCTATGAAGAGCTTGAATTAACAGGTTAAGCTGAAGGAGAAATCTTTGGGTTTGTAGAATACACATTACTCAAACACTTGTATTACAACTATCAAACTTACTAGACCTCTAAGGATTGATTTATTTCCTTAGAAAAGTTCTGTATCTTTTCTGATGAGCTTGTGGTCATGGCGGGCCTAGTCAATGTCCATTAGAAATTTTCCATTTGAGCAAGAATCCAGTGTATGCCCTCAGGTCTTCTATCCATCCAATAAGCTCTGGGGCTACACAATAAAGATATTCCTGTGTAAATTATAGAGATTGCTGAAACTAATAAATGTTCAGCAGCATCATATCTTGAGGCTCCCACAACAATCACAAGATTCTGTCCTAAGAGTCAGTGGTTTATCACTGATAGGTATAGATCCTAGAGAAATAAGAGCTGAGCACGAATAGACAGATGCACACCCATGTTCATTGCAGTATTATACACAATTGCAAAAAGGTGTAAACCACCTAAGTACCCATCCATGGGTGACTGGCTAGGCATTGCGGTTCATATGTACATACAATGGAATATTACACAACAATAAAGGATGATGATGACTCTGCAAAACATCTCACAAAATGGATGAATCTGGAGGGTATTATGCTGAGAAAATCACAAAAGGACAAATATTATAGGAGACCACTATTACAAAAAGTACAAAATAGATTTATACTTAGAAACATTATTTGATGGTTACCAGGGATGAGAGGGGAAAGGACAGAACATCACTAACTAGATAGTGTTAAGTGGCATTATGTTGATTCTGACTCACAGCGACCCTATAGAGGGTTTCCAAGGAGTGGCTGGTGGGGTTGAGCCACACTTAGCATTCAGTGAAGGGAAAGATAATACACAATATGGGCAAAGTCAGCACAACATGACCAAGGCAAAGGAAGATAGGGAGTTCTGGGGAAAATAAAGAACAATCGCAGTGAATTCTATGACACATGCAATCTTTCAACACTTGTAATAAGAAATAATAATTTGTGGATAGATATAATAAAGTGAGATATATACGTACTAAATAGATGTGGAAGATCCTACAGTAACACACCTGCATGCATATATAGCTATGGATGTAGATTTTTCTTACATGCATATTTGTAAATGCTTCCATACATATCTGTGTTATATAATAGAGCACATAGTGGACACAGGGAAACTTCTTAGGCCTAACCAAACACCTTACAGAACTGAGCTACTCAGCTTGAAGGCTGAGGATCTCAGTCTCAGGGCTCCTGTAGGTCAATAGGCTTAATGAAATTCATGAAAATAACATTCCGCACCCTAGTTTGAAGAGTAACATCTGGGATCATAGAGGCTTGTGAGCAGCAATCTAAGATACAGCTATTGGTCTCTTCCCATCTGGAATAAAGGAGAATAAAGAAAACTGATGACTCAAGAAAGCCATTAGTCCTTTGGACTAATCAGCCACATGAACCACACCCTCCTCTAACCTGAGACCAGAAGAACGTATCGATGACCAAGAATACGATAGAAGATCCTGGTTTGAATGAGTCAAAAATGTAGAACCAAGTTCAAATGAAAAACAAAAAGACCACATTTACTAGCCTGACAGAGACTGGAGGAACCCCGAGACTATTGCCCTAAAGCAACTTTCTAAGTAGGAACTGAAGCCACTCATGGGACCACCTTTTAGCCAACTAACAGGCTGGCCTATGAAATAAAGAACACCCGGGAGCATTGGGCTGATTCTTAGTACAATCAGCTATAAGAGACCAAGGGCAACACCTGCCCCAAGTCAACAATGGAAAGATAGGAAGGGGCAGAGGAACTGAACAAATGGAAATGGGGAACCCAGAGTAGAAGTGAGGAGAGTGTTGACCAGATGTAGTAATAGCAACCAATGTCACTAACAGTTGTGCATTAACTATTAAATATATACATATGCAAAAGTAATTTGCTATGTAAACTTTCACCGAAAACATAATAAAATGTTTTTCCCCAAAAAATATTCAGTGATGAACTTGGCAAAACTAGTCATTAGACCAAAGGGAGACCATATGAGAATTTGTAGAATTAATAATGGAAGCACATTAATAACCTGCGATATGCCGATGATACAACCTTGCTTGCTGAAAGTGAAGAGGACTTGAAACATTTACTTATGAAGATCAAAGAGCACAACCTTCGGTATGGATTGCATCTCAATGTTAAGAAAACAAAAATCCTCACCATTGGACCAATAAACAACATTCTTATCAATGGAGAAAAGATTGAAGTTGTCAAGGACTTCATTCTTCTTGGATCAACTGTCAACACTCGCGGAAGCAGCAGTGAAGAGATCAGACGACATTTGCATTGGGCAAATCTGCTGCACAGGAACTTTTTAAAGTACTGAAGAGCAGAGATGTCAGCTTGAGGACTAAGGTGCACCTGACCCAAGCCATGGTATTTTCAAAAACCTCATATGGACGTGAAAGCAGGACAGTGAATAAGGAAGATCGTAGAAGAATTGATGCCTTTGAGTTGTGGTGTTAGAGAAGAATACTGTAAGTGCCATGCACTGCCAAAAGAACCAATAGATCTGTTTTGGAAGAAGTACAGCCAGAGTGCTCCTTGGAGGCCAAGATGGCTAAACTTCGTCTCTCATACTTTGGACATATTGTCAGGAGGGAACAGTCACTGGAGAAGGATGTCATGCTGGGTAAGATGGAGGGTCAGAGAAAAAGAGGAAGACCCCCAACGAGATGGATTGGCCAGGTGGCATCATTGATGAACTCAAGTGTGGCAGCGGTAGTGAGGTTGGCCCAGGATCAGACATTGTTATGTTCTGCTGTGCATGGGGTCGCTATGAGTCGGTTCCGACTCGATGGCACCTGACAACAACAACAACAACAACAACATGGCCTTGGTAAATCCTGATATCACAGATAACTAATATTCTGCATTGGTAAGATGGGCCCTGGAGTCCTGATGTGGTGCTGTGGGTTAATGCGCCAGACTGCAAAGCCGTTTGAACTGCAAGGTCGGTGATTCAAGCTCACCAGCTGCTCCTCAGAAACCCTATACAGGGTCGCTATGGGTCAGAACCGACTTGACGGCACTTAACAACAACAACAAGATGGGCCCCACAGCTACTGCTCTGCTTACCTCATGGGACTCACCTGACACTCAGAGAAGATCATGGCTGGAACAAGCTTTATGAACCATCAAAATGATTAACTAAATGACACACATCAATAGAGCTTATTTATAAAAAGTTTGTGGTAACATTTTCGACTTTGAGTTATTTGTAGCTTCACAGCAATTTCATTCCAAATATAAAATGAAAATGTTGTGTCATACACCATTAAGCAACCCACAGAACAGCTCCTGTTCTTTCTAAAATGGGACAGAATGCTTTCTTAGTACAATGCAGAACTCCTTCTGTTGTTTTATACCCATTTTTACGTTTCAACTTGCAAAATTTTTACATATGATTAAAACAGCCTCCATATTTTTAATACTCTGTTTTTTTCCTGATTCAGTTGAATTTTGGGGCATTTTAGTTCCATAATTAAGATTCTTTTTTTTATTTTTTTGATTTCCTCCTCATTGCTTTATTGCTGTCACTTGACTTGCTATTCCCCATCTTTGTACACACACACAAACCACACCATCACCATTACTGATATCCCCCTCCCCTCAAGCACTCACCCAGCCACAGCTGAGACCGACATGCAAATGTATCTACAGAACATGTGTTGGAGGCTAAATCTATCATGTAATTTTGCCTTAACTTTTATAGTAAAGATGCTGAATATAGAAAATAATCTGTTTGCTTTAAGAACCCACATTGAATATCAAAGACCAAAGGGTTTGTTTGGGGGTTAATTTTTTTTTTTTCATGTGTTTTTAGTATTATTATTATTGTTTATTTGTTTTGCTTTATTTTTGTTATCCCCTTTCCTTTCTTCTTAAGCCTATGTGGTTTGTAACTCCCAGGGCTTTTGGAAAGAAACCTAAAACCGAGCTCGTCTTGAAATAGTCTCTAGGAAGTTGAGAATTGGTTGCCTCCTCATCTTTTCTATGAGTCACAAGTGTATTTTCTGTGACACCCCCAAAAATAGTTCTGGGAAAGAGAAGGAAGCAGGACTTACTCAGAAACCCAATACACAAGGTGATAAGAAATATCCAGGAGTCCTTTTGCATCATGTGACCCCAGGGCTCAGATGTTAAACATTCTGTTCAGTTGTTAAGCCATGTATAGTCCACTTGGGGTTCAGAAATATGCACCTTAATCCCACTGCATGCTGGCATGGACAGCTATGGAGTTAAATGACCCTTCCCTTGGCATTTGCAGTTTGGGGTGTTTCTGCACAGCTCAGGCTATGGGAAGGGAGAAGTTGACTGGCAGAAGTGGGTAGATGTGGTTCTCCAGTGTAGATAAGAATAAACAGACAACAAATCAAATCCAGCTGCCTTCAGACAAACTCCCTTGTTTACTTGTGGAATATTTTTCAATAGCTATCTAACTATTTCCACTTGGGTTTCTATTGGTCCACTTTATTTATTTGCTTATTTTTTAGAGAGTCTTGTGTACCACTTCCTAGGTGAATGAGAACGCTTTTGTACCATTTGAAAAGTGAATCAAATGCAGACTTACAGAGAAACACTCGTCTGTGAAAGTCAGGGAGAGCCTGGCAGAGCCTGAGAGAGCTTGTTTCACATTCCTGTCCCACCCTGTTGTCCTCAGTTCCAACTTTCTACTCGGTATAATGAAGGTCACAGAAGCCGATTCCTCACTGAGCTCATCTTCTTAAAACCGAACAATCATTTAGCTTCACTAGTCAAGGATTGACCACTGAGCTCTTTCAGTACCTATGTCTATGGAATCAAACCGAAAACAGCAGCTGGAAGGTTCGATAAGAGCCTTGGGGAGAAGTGACTTCGTGTTCATGGGTAGAGCAACTCATAAAAGGAGGATGAGGATGATTGCACAGTTTGACTATCTAATCCTTGTCACTGAATTGTAGATGTAGAAACTGCTGAGTTGGTGTACATTTTGCTGTGGAAAATTTCAACAGCGACTACGAAATAAATAAAATAAAAATTTAAAAACAAGCTCACTCCTATAGCTGTTGAAGGATTGGAGGGAATGTCCATCGAGTTTCTGGAGCCATTCCTGATCCATAGTGGACTCGCCATGCATTGCGGCTATTTGCCTTGGTTGTCTTTATAGTAGAGCCTGGCTGATGGGGAAACAGCAGTCAGTCTTAACTCGTAAAATGGCCTGCCAGAGCCTGATGGGTGGACCTCTAAGCAGTCCCAGCCCATCTAAGTGAAACCAAATCTTTGCTATCCCATCTTAAGTCCAGCTCCAGTCACTGAGATTGTCTCTGCTCCAGTGACTCCTTGGAAAATCATATGAGGCAGAAAGCATGCTTTCAGGGACCCCCAAAGTCGGACAGCCCCCTTTCCATAGCAGCACAAGCACTGCTCCTGCAATAGCGGGGACAGTATAGTAAGAGACTACAGCACCAAGCAGCAGCCTCTAGCAACTCGATTGATCTAGCCACCAGATACCCTCTTTGGATCAAGGTGGGGAAAAAGTGAGCAAATGATGAATCACTCATGTGGTTGTCACAGAGACCAGAGCAAGGCAGGGCAAACACCGCTACTAAGGCCCATTCAGATCCAGCTATTTCCCATTGAGTTTTTCATTTACAGAAGAAAAACCAATTCCCAATAGCAGTCATAAAGAATATGCCATAGTAATCATTTCTTCATGAGTCTGAGAAGCTGCTTCCCCTATATGAAGGGACTTCAGAAATTATCCATATTCCAGTTGTATTAAATGCCCATCCATGCCTAGGACTGATGACAACATTGAGCGTGCACGTAAAATGATTCTGTTGAATAGACAAGTGATACTGGATTATGTGACAAATCATTTTTCAAATCAGCCGTGGTTCTGCCTATGAAATAATCCATAACAGACTTAGATTTCAAAAAGTTTGTGTGAGAAGGGTATTGAAGCGACTCACAGAAGAGCATAAACACAAGTGTTTGGCCATCTGCAAACAAAATTTGGACCAATACTCAGACAGTAAAAGTTTCTTAAAAAAAAATGTTACTGGTGATAAGACATGGATTAATCACTACAAGCCTGGGAGTAAATAGCAGAATTTGGAATGGAAACATCCTCAATTACCAACCAAGGAAAAGTTGAAAAGTCACCCATCAGCTGGAAAATTGATGCTTACAGTTTTCTGGAGTTCTCAAGAGCCAATTTTGGAACAGTCTTGGGAAAAAGTTTCAGCAATCAACAGTGCTCCTCCATACAGTGAGATGCTCACTGAAGAGCTGAAGCCTAAATTTCGCATTGAACACAGAGGACTGCTATCCAATGGCATTGTGATCTTGCATGACAATGCACATCCTCACACCTCTGCCCACACTGTTGACACACTGCAAAAAAACTTTGTTTTGAGGTATTAAAACATACCCCCCTATATCTGGTGAAAGGAGATGGGGATAAGATTCTTATGATCCAATAGTGAGTAATTGTTATCATGACTAATTGAGACAGTCACAACTGTAAAGGTAGAAGTTCTGTAACATAAAGGGAAGAGTAGTTAATCTTACAGTCCAGGAACAGAGGACCCTAGGGCCATCAAGGGAGAAGAGCAGGAGTGGAATATGGGACCCTCTCCAGAGAAACAGTGACACCAGAGATGGAGACAGAGATGAGGACATGGAGAGATCGAACAGCCAAGGACTCTAGACTCATGGAAAGAGAAAGGCTGCATGCTGGCAGCCAGGAGGCAGGCTTGCAGAATGTGCCCTTTGGATGTTTAAATGATTATATATTCCTTAGTGTTTTTGTGTACATCCAAAACAAAAGAGGGACTAGAAACAAATACTGTTGAATAATGATACACGGAAGGGATTGTAATCATTGCAATGAAATGAAGAGTGTAAAACCGATGTTCTCCCATTTAAACTCTCACTCAATTCACAACAACTTAAAAAAAAAAAAAGAGTAAATACTAATAATGGATAATAATGGAGGGGATTATAATCACTAAGATAGAATGAAGTGTATGATTTGGTGAATGTAAAACTGGTGATTTGCTCTGTCAGCTTCTACTCAATTCAGAGTAAAATGTAAAATAAATATACATATTTTTTTAAAAGTCATAAGGATTTCTATATTCACACTCAATCAAAAGTATTGGCTACCGTTTGTTTTTTTTAAAAAAAAAATCCCCCCTATAGTCCTGATCTTGTTCCATCGGGCTTTCACCTGTTTGGTCCCAGAAAACAGCCCTTGGAGGACAAAGATTCACCTCTGATGAAGAAGTGAAGACAGCGGCGCATTCGTGGCTCACAGCTCGCCCTAACACATTTTAAAATAAGGCGTTAATGAAAGCCTGTTGACAGATGGACAAAGTGTATTGAAAAGCAAGGAGATTGTGCAAATGATGCATTTGTCTTTTCTAAAAGTTGATTAAAATAAATTCTACAGCCAGCATGCAGATAATTTTGACACACCCTCGTAGAAAAATGGAATTTCCCCACAAACTTTTTGAAGTCGTTGCATATGTCTCTCACTAATTTCTTAATGCAATATTTAGGTATTGTAAATTGGCTTACTTTTATCTTCTCTGCACTCGCAGCTATTTCTTCTAGAAGAGATGAGAGAGCGAAAGTATGATGGATATGCTCGAGTGATTCAGAAATCTTGGAGAAAATTTGTGGCCAGGAAGAAATACGTCCAAATGAGAGAAGAAGGTATTTTAGTTGTTTGGGTTCTTAAATTTACAAATCTCCAGAGGAAGTCTGAGCCTCAGTGAGGTTACAGGTTCATTTAATTTGTATGTAATACTGTGTGTTAAAACTCTTGCATTCATTTAGAGTTTCTTTGTGTATTTCCTTACCAAATATTTCCCTCCTTTTTCTGGACTGATCCTACTCCTTTCTCTACTCTCTCTGCCATGGTAGCCTCAGACCTGTTATTGAACAAGAAGGAGCGAAGGAGAAACAGTATTAATAGGAACTTCATCGGGGATTACATTGGGATGGAGGAGCACCCAGAACTCCAGCAGTTTGTGGGCAAGAGAGAGAAGATCGATTTTGCAGACACAGTCACCAAGTACGACCGGAGGTTCAAGGTATGCGTGCGAACACTACTCACCTCTGAGGCACCAAACCGATCCCTTAAAAAAAAAAAAGACTTGTGATGTTGCTTTTGAAACTATTACTATCAAAGCAGAACACGTTCATTGTGAAAATTTTTAGAAAATACAGATAAACCAAATGAAAAAAGAGCAACCTACACGGAGAAACAAGGAATCCTGGTGGAGTGGAGTGGGTTATGCGTTGGCCTGCTCACTGCAAGGTCAGCAGTTCAAATCCATCAGTTGCTCCTCAAGCAAAAGATAAAATTTTCTACTCCTATAAAGATTTACACCCTTGAAAACTTTATATAAGGTCGCTATAGTTGGAACATACTGGAAGGCGCATAACAGCAAACTGAACAAAAAACACTATCAACATTGTATATGTATTTTCCAGATCACTTGCATGCAGATATACACGAACACATATTTATTTTTACAAAAATGGATGTGTATTTCATGCTATTTTATGTCCTGTTTCTTTTTTCTTGCAGTATACCAGAGAGAGTTTTCCATATTCATAATTTTTTTTGAATTTTACATAGCTACATATTGTTGTTGTTAAGTGCCGTCAAGTCAATCCTGACCCATAGCAACCCTGTGAAAAGGGTTTCCAAGGAGCAGCTGGTAAACTTGAACCACTGACCTTGCAGTTCAAATGGCTTTGCAGTCTGGAGCATTAACCCACAGCACCACACCAGGACTCAGTATTCCCTTTATTACTTTTTGAGTTCATTTCTCATGAATCACTTCTCCATGTTTTGTTTTTCCATGATCATAACTACAATGGGTTGTCATTTCACACAAATCTTGATGCATTGATTTTAGGATAACCTAGGAGTGAATTGCTGGGTCAAAGAATTCAGAATATCTTTATCATCATCAAGAAATATTATGGTGTTCCTGAATGAACAATAAGTAAAGCATTATTCATTAGCCACTGGATTAAGAGCTGATTTCTGATCTCCTCCCTTAGACTATTTTTCCTGGTAGAAAAATCTAAAGCCCCCCCTAGCTCTTGCACACAATAAGAGCTTTTCTTTTCTTTTCAAGAAAAGTAAATTAATGAAATTACTAACAATCAGAATTTTGTAAGATGGTTGATGAAGCCAAATCATTCCTTACAACCTAAATATGGTACCTTGGAAGCAAATATGGTTGCTTAGCTCACTTGTTGTTTTTGTTACTAAGTGCTGTCAAGTAGGTTCTGACTCATCGTGACCCCGTATAGGATTCCCAAGGAGTAATTGGTGGGTTTGAACCACTGACCTTGCAGTTAACAGTCCAGTACGTATCCTATAGTACCACATCAGGACTCTGCTTAACTCAGTAGTACTCAATTACAAGATAGTCTCTCAAATGTCCCAGTGTCTGTTTATGTTATATTTTTAAGGATTAGTATTGAAATGAAAATATATCTATTCTGCTGTTGTTGTTATGTACCGTGGAGTCGGTTCTGACTCATAGTGACCCTGTACAGGGTTTCTGAGGCTGAAAATCTTTACAGGAGCAGAAAGCCTCATCTTTCTCCTACGGAACAGCTGGTAGTTTCAAACTGCCAACCTTAAGGTTAACAGCCCGATTCGTAACCACTATTTCATGAACTCCCAAGGAATTATGTACAGACACTTGCAGGATCCCTGTTTGAGAAACATGCTGTAGCAGATAATTGATAGGATATATGTGCTGGTTGGCCTGGGACGGTCCCATTTCCACCTGGTGTCCTAATGGCTCAGGTAAAACCATATGATTTGCTGTTTTTACAAGTCAAGAAGAGTCAAATATCAGCAATTTCATATGTGTCAACCAAATAATCAATAACACTGCTCCATGTCTTTCAAAGATCTTGGGTTGATCAAATCCAATTGCCATCTCAATGGTAGTGAAGATTTGCTGCGCAAGGCAGCTTCCTCTCTGTCCTGGTAACAGACATCCATTGTATAGACAGCTGTCTATCCACCTTCCTAAAGCTCCTCTCATTGCAGGGTGTAAAGCGAGACTTGATTCTTACTCCAAAGTGCCTGTATTTAATTGGACGAGAAAAGATCAAACAGGGTCCAGACAAAGGACTTGTCAAAGAAGTGCTGAAGCGGAGAATTGAGATGGAAAGGATCTTATCCGTGTCCCTCAGGTGAGTGGTAAAGGGATGGAGGCAGGGAAACCCTCCACATCGCTATTGCCATTCCATACAATGCCAGGAGAAAGACTGAGTACAGCTCCTCAGGTGATAAAACTTTTATGAAAAGCACTAAGTTTTCCCTTCCTCTCCAAGAAGATTCCAGTTCCTTACGTCTCAGGGAGTGTTTACATGGCAGGAATAAAAGAACAAGAAAGTTGCCTTCTGGGAATTATAATCCATGTCACAAATGTGTTTAACTCGTTGAATTGAAAACCAATTTGCTCTGGACACTTTCATCCAAATCATAATTTTTTTAAAAAAGACAACAGAGAAAGTTGCCTTCTGGACAGTGCCTTCTAATTAAGGGACACTCAGATCCTTGTTCCCATAAAATGTTAGGAGTAATCCTAGTATGCAAAACAAATCAGATTAGAATTGGTTTTACTGAAGTAAAGCCTAGAGTCCAGAGCCCTGTCCCCCATCATATCTCACCCAATTTGAAAACATGACTCAGTTTACCAGCAACATTCCTTACTCAGCGGGGGCCACTGAGGCTGTCCATTTCAGTTTGCTGTGACCTTAGATTGTCCTGGAAGGAAAGTTTCTTGGAGGCTTCTTAGGGTTCCTTCTGCCTATTCAAACAAGAGAAGAAATGCAAATTGGTCTTAATAATCTGTAGCACTGGAGACATTGCCAAGTGCTCCGCTCAGATCCAAGTTCACAGGCAATTGGAAGCCTCGGCTCCTTCCGCAAGGCCTCAGGCCAGGGGCCTTGCTCTTCTTGTCAGCATCTGGCTTTCTTTTGGCAGAGGGACTTCAGTGTATAAGGGGACTTCCCTGGGTCCTCATGTGCTAAGAACTGTCAGACCAAACTCCCTCTGATAGAAAATGCCTCCCAGTTCACAGAAGACAAAGAAAGGTGCCCTGGAGTCCAGTGGCATCTTCCTTTTATGCCCCTGGCTCCCAGCAAGGCTATTGCTGCCTTTGCCAGGGGAAGCTTTGCACTGCCATCGCCTTAAAAAAGTAGTGATGTTGTGAACGCTTCCTGGAGTTGGAACACTTCTCCAAACTCTTATTCCGCACAGAACACAAAACTGCTGTGCTTAGGAAAAAGCGGGGAGAGTGGGGCGAGGAACGTTTGTTTGCTCGGCATCTGACCTACCAGGCAAGAAATCCTGGCACCCGTGTGATCTCCAGTGTGATAATCCAAAGCAGATTGCAAGTTGTGTCCATTCTTGCCTTGTGTCACTGTGGTTTCTGATCGTATCTGTTTCGAATTTTGCCAGATAAAGGTCTGGGTGGTGCAGTGAGGGTGCGTGATTGAAACTTGCCAGTGAAATGTCTAAGATGTTGAATCCACCAGTGTCCTTTTTCAGGGTTGCTGGTTTCCAGGAAGAACTCTGGGTACTGCATGCATTTCAGAAGGTGTCTCTGAGCATTGGGCCCACTGGCCTGTGTCACAACCTGCTGGGCCCTGAGGGTCCACAGGCTACTGCTCTTGGTGGTTCTTTATTTTCGTTGTCCTTGCAAGGTGACCAGCTGTCAACCAGCTGGGTTGGTTGATGTGTTCTGTGTATACTTGACAGCAGTGTTGGCTCTAGGGCACATGTGATCATTGTTCGGAGCGTAGCTATCCTCGCTGCTCTTTAGACCTGGTCTGTCCTCAGTCTCCCAACCATTCAGGGAGTGCCGTCCTTACAGCACCAACATAAGGCCCATGATGACCACAAATAAGCATGATGTACCTACATTTGTACAAAACAATTAGACGTTTACAGTGTTGTTGATCGAGCCCTTGTTGTTAAGTGCTGTTGAGTGATTCCAACTCACAGAGAACATGTACAGGATTTCCGAGGAGCTGCTGGTGGGTTTGAACTGCTGACCTTGCAGTAAATCCAGTGCTTATCCTACAACACCACACCAGGACTTCCCTTATCAAATAAGACTTGGGTTGCTATGAATTTTTGAAGGGAAAACAAATTTGCTTTGTAAACTCTCACTCAAATCACAATAAAAAGTTAAAACAAAAACCTGGGTAGTTCACATTCAAATTTCTTCCTTCTGTGCTTTTTTTCCCCCTTCCCCCACCGCCTTTGAGGTACACAGCTTTATGGTAAAACCAGCTCCTTTTTCTTCCTTTTCTTTAGTATTTAACATCTGGAGTTTTACATCCTTGTGGCCTTTTCTTTTTTACAGGGTGTGATAACATGAAGTACTTAGCTTAAAAGTTGTTCCTGCTTGAGAGGGAAAAAAACCTTCATTTTATCTTGTAATTTCTGCATGTTGCAGTTAGCGAAGCCTCACACATACAGAGCTAACGCTGCCCCATTCTGTCCTGTACATGTTAGATTAGACGAAAAGTCAGAAACCACATTAGGAGAGGAACCAGAAGGACAATGGTTTATGCAGATTCAGTCCTGGAGTAGAAGTTAAGTGTGATACAAAACCAAGGAACATGTAGGTGTGTGGATATTTTAGAAAAATACTTCAGTCTTGGTACAAAGAAAGATTTTAACAATTGTCTTGTATTTCATGAGAAAAAAAAAAATTACACTAGTTCTGTGTTTTGAAAAAATTTTTGAGACTTCCTCATTTACTATGAGCTGAAGTTATGTCACCTAATGGCTTATTAGGAGTCCTGGTGTGGTGTTGTAGGATAAGCACTGGACTGCTAACCACAAGATCAGTGGTTCAAACCCACCAGTCGCTCCTTGGAAACCCTATATAGGGTCAACAACACTTGACAATAACAACAACAATGACAATGGCTTACTAAGGAAGTCCTGGTGGTGTACTGGGATACTTGTTGGACTACAAGATTAGCAGTTCGAATCTACCCAGCTGCTCCAAGGGAAAAATAAAAGGCTGTCTGTTTCAGCAAAGATTTATAGCCTTAGAAACCCTACAGAGCAGTTTGGCTCCCTCTCCTATAGGCTCCGGTAGCGTAGTGGTTACGAATCGGGCTGCAAACCTTAAGGTCAGCAGTTCAAAACTACCAGCCACTCCGCAGGAGAAAGATGAGGCTTTCTACTCCCGTAAAGATTTACATCCTTGGAAACCCTGTACAGGGTCGCTATGGGTCGGAACCGACTCGACGGCACTTCACAACAACAACAACAACCTATAGGCTCCTTCTTCTATAGGCTCCCTCTCCTATAGGCTCCTTCTTCTATAGGTTCCCTCCTGTAGCCTTGCAATAAGTCAGAATTGAATGAATAGCAGTTAAAGGTTTGGGTTTTTGGAATGACTTACATTGGAGTCCCTTGTAGTACAAATGATTAACACACTCAGCTGCTAACCGGAAAATTGGAGGTTCAAGCCCATCTGGAGGCAGAAAGGCCTCCCAGTGTACTCCCAAAAGATCAGCCCTTGAAAACCCTGTGGAGCCTGGTTCTATTCTGACACACCTGGAGTTACTATGAGCTGGAATCAACTTATCAACTAGTTTGGTGAATGGCTTCTTAGAGAGGGCACTGTCAAAGTATCCCACAAGTTTCATCTTTCAGTGCCTTCTGCTACCCATAATCTCTGTCAGAGAAAAATCCATTATGAGACTATTCGGGCAATGTGAATATGACTGACTACTTGATAGTGGTTGGTTGGTTGTGTGCCACCGAGTTGGTTCCGACTCACAGCGACCTTGTATGGGATTTCTGAAGCAGAAAGCCTCATCTTTCTCCCTCAGAGAGGCTGGAAGATTCGAACTGCTGACCTTGCAGTTAGCAGCCCAGCTCATAATCCACTATACCACCAAGGCGTCTTAAATACTTGATACTAAGAATCTATTATTTATTTAAGTCGGTTTGAATCTCAAGGTTGGCGGTCCAAGCTCTCCAGCTGCTCCTTGGAAACCCTATACAGGGTCTTTATGGGTCGGAACCTACTCAACAGCACTTAACAACAACAATTAGTCTTCAAGAGCGATGGTATTATTTTTATTGAAATCTTTAATCTTTAAGAGATACAGATTGAACTATTTAAAGGTAATATAATGCCTGTACTTTGCTTTAAAATAATGAGTGTAGGAGTGGGGAGTAGAGTGATAGATAGATTTGATTATCTGCAGGTTGGTTATCATTGAAACCTCCTGACATTTTGCTATTCTCACTCCTCTGCTATTTTGAAATCTTCCATAATAAAAAGTGTTTCTAACCCTACAGTAGGCATTATCTATTCAAGTCTTTATCTTTAATAAATGTATGGAAATAGATCTCGTTGAATTATTGTGGAAAATTTAAATAATTCTAATTTGCAAGGAAAAAAAAAAAAAGCGGTATTAGAGCAGATAGAATTAGGACCAACAACTCAAAAAGATTTGAAGCTACTGTTGCTCAAGGAATTCCAGAATAATTTGAACAGGAACATACCTTATCTACATGAAAGTTAGACTAGAACATTGATGGCTGTATCCCTGCCTTCGTTGGAGACTTGGTGAGACTCCATTAACAGAAAGTAATAAAACCAACATATAGCTCAGACAACATCAGACTTCTGAGGCTTGAAACATCAGCTGACAGAGGGCCATGAATCCATATTTGTAATATCATGAAGTACAGAAATAGCATCCCAACCACCCGTGTGTATTCATCCATTCATCAAACCTTTTCAGCTTGTTAGTATCCATTTGTGAATCTTCCTTCAAGAGCTGCTGCTTGTACGAGTACTGGCCTGGCCTTAATTTTTGTTGAAAAATTCACAGCAAGGTGGTCACAAGGTGTGTTTGCCCATGTTCTTTGTTTTCCTCTTGTAGGTGATGAGATTGATGCTCTGAAACATGCACATGTTAGGGGGCTCTCTGATGAGGACTCTAATTTTAGCTTTCGTTTTGATAGCTGACTACCAGAAAGCCAAAGGCCGAAGAACAAAAGCTATCTAACTGCCTGTCTGGGCCCGTAGGTTTGCTAATACCTATATGTAATTGGGAAAGCCATTTAAAAGAATGCTAAAGGTACTTTGGGACTCCTAGTGTGTCACTATAGCATCAGCACTGGACTGCGAACCACAGGTCGGCAGTTCAACCCACCAGCTGCTCCTCGGAAACCTTATACAGGGTTGCTGTGAGTCAGAACAGACTCAACGGCACTTAACAATAACAACAAAGAAGCCATGGTGGTTCAGTGGTTAAGCACTGGCTTCTACCTGGAAGCTTAGCAGTTCAAACCCAGCAGCCATAGGAGAAAAGATCTGACAGTCTGCTCCCATAATGACTCCAGTCCAGGAAACCCTATGGGACAGTTCAGTTCTGTCACATGAGGTCACTAGGAGTTTGAATCAACTTGATGGCACCCAACAACCACAAAGGTATTTTAGACTGAGGGAGGCCCCAGCTCCCAGTCACAACATTCTTGCAAACCATGTTCCATTGCCTAACTACATTAAACTTTCTGGCAGTAGGAACAGCCCACTTGGTCTGACCTGAAGTATTACTGAAATCTTGACCTGCTAGGGCCTTTAGGCTTTGGGAACCTAGTTGTCAACATTAATGAACTGGAACCCTCCCTGGATCAGGTCCTGTGTTGACTGTGGCGATCTGAGGGCAAATAGACCTAGGTGCTACCTGGAGGAGGGGAACCAGACAACTGAGCAGACATGTACCATACAATGACAGGTGTTCAGAGAGCTACATACAGGTCACTTCTGCTACACCAAAGAGGGGAGCAGAACCTTTCACCTGGCAGTCTGGGAAAGCTTATCCAACCAGCACCGAGGCCTGACCCTTGTATCCAGATGAAGGCTCTAAAGGTACCCCTGGTTTCACTAAGGGATAGCATTTGGGGTCAAGTTTGTTTTCTTCTTTATTCTTCTCTGGTTTAGTACAAAAACATAGATCTCATAATTAGGAAAAACATTTTATAAAGACTTAAGTAAAGGCGGGGCTATCTTTGGAAGTTGTCTTTTCAGTTTTAAAAAAGAACTTTAGGATTTTGCCATGTTTTGTAACGAACATTTTTGTGAAGAAGATACTGGTTAAGGGAGTAAAGCAAGAGTTTTAGTGTTGTCAGCAATACAGCCATAAACCACAAAGACAGGGAAAGAAAAAACCAGCACTGTGCCAAACCAGGAACTAGGAGAGGATCTCAGCACAGGGTTCAGCCTCAGACATCTGTAAGGAGTTGCCGCAAAAGCATATGAATAAAACGGGTGAAGTCCAAAGATAAGTCTGATTTTTTTTTTTTTTTTTAG
The DNA here is from genome assembly GCF_000296735.1 of Chrysochloris asiatica. Lineage (NCBI taxonomy): Eukaryota > Metazoa > Chordata > Mammalia > Afrosoricida > Chrysochloridae > Chrysochloris > Chrysochloris asiatica. The sequence goes on from NW_006408522.1 coordinate 11,936,687, forward strand.
AATAAATAGACATGAAATGCTTTGTTCTCAGGTCTAGGAGAAGAGAATAAGCTGAGACTTTGTCTTGGGTGAAGATGGTTTTACTCTCAGGCCTGGGTGCCTAAGGGAGGGGATTTTGAATTTGGTGGTTGAAGTCAAAGTGTCCAAACATATCTCTTCTCATTTCCAGACTCATGCTAACGGTTTTGATCTGCTTGGGGTTTTGTTTTGTTTTTTCTTTATGGTCATGAAACATATTGAATCTAAGGCCATTAATCCACTCAAGGTGACTTGAGTTAGGTTCATTTAGCGTTTTTGAATAATTACCCTGCCTGAAGTGCAGCCAACTAGACAACAGACATGTCCAAGAGGGCGTGGAGCTAAACAAAAAAAAGCGGAAAGGAGATTTGGGGATTATTCCCCCCACACATCAAGAAGCAGTGCTTATCCCGCACTACATGCTCTCCCACCCTAATGAGATAGTACTCTTACAACTGTGTTTGGATGCTTATGCTTTTATTTCATTATTCAGAATTACCTGAGAGCTGTTTGAGCATAAGTGCTGTTGGATTTTTGAATTGCTGTAATTAAATGATTATGATAATTTAGGAGTTTTCGTCGAACCAGAAACAGGAAGATAGTAGTGGTTTTGCAACTATGCACATTCGTTTTACAGCTAAAGCACGTTATTCTCAACCTTTTAGAAAAGATTCCTAGTTTTGGAAAAATTTGTGAGCAAGACAAGTAGAGATTGTGGGTTCCTCCCCTAAAACCTGTTCTCTTTATATATTAGCAGCTGTTGCCCAAAGACTACATTTCCCAGGCATCTTTGCAGCTATATTTAATGATAATATTCTAGCCAATGGTGTGTGAGCAGAAGTAACTGAACAAATTCCACATCATGTCTTGACAGGAAAGGAGTAGGTCTCTTCTATCTAGAATTGGAATGTTGATCCCGAATTGCTTTTGCATAGTGACAGATAAAAATGCTGTTGTTTAAACCACCAATAGACAGTCTTCACCACTGACTCATAGCAACGCTATGAATGAATTACTGCCCAATCCAGTTCCGGCCTCACAGCGGTTGCCACATTTGAGCCCATTGTTGAAGTGACTGTGTTTATCCATCTCTTAAGGGTCTTTCTCTTTTTTGCTGTCTACTTTTCCAAGCATGATGTGAAAGCTTCTACATAGACTGGTCCCTTCTGGTAATATGTACAAAGAATAAGAGACGAAGTCTCACCACTCTCCCTTCTAAGAAGCATCCTGGCTATAATTTTTCCAACATAGATTTGTTCCGCATCTGTTCAACTCTTTAACTTACTCGTTCTTTCCATTCACTTTAGCTACTCAACGTTCAGGAGCAAATCTCAGAATCTTTTTTGACATCCAATGTTGTGTTTTCGTTCTTTCCTGCCTTTTTTTTAAACTTTTCATTGTGATTTTTGTGAAATCTATATTCCCTATATTCATTTGGTCTTTGGTTATTAGTGTTCAGTGCATCAAATCTGTTCCTGAGATGATCTCTAAACTCACGGGGAAGCTACTTAAGCTCATACTTTGACTCTTCTGGACTTTTAACTTTAGTTTCAGCTTCAACTTGAGCTTGCAACTGATGGTCTGATCTGTAGTTGGCCCCTGTTCTTATTCTGACTGATAATATTCAGCTTCTTCATCAGCTCTTTCCACAGATGCAGTTGATTTAATGCTTATGTTTCCATCTGGTGAGGTCCACATATATTGTAGTCAACATTTATGTTGTTTTAAAAAAAATGGCACAGCTTCCTGTCTGCCTGCCTGCCTGCCTCACCTGCATGTTTTGCAGTATGGGCCTGAACCTCTGATCCACCAGCACCACCTGAGGGGCCCAGAATGCACTGCCACGGTGGAAGAGGATCAGGAGCTAGAGAGAAGAATGCATGGGCAGTGGGCAGAAGACCTCTGTAGCGGAAGACTACCCTGTAAATGGTCCAAGCAGTGGGCACAGATCAGCACTGTGTGACCTTTGTCTTGCACAAAGAGAACCATACACTAGGAAATTTTCTGTGCTACATGATCATAAAGGACCTGGATGTAGAATTTTGTGGATACACGACCACCCATCCTTTGGAGAGCAAAACTATTTTGTGCACTCAGACGTGAGATGGTCTTGCAGCTATTGAACTGTTTCAGAGGTGCTTAAGTGAGCTCATGAATGTGTGCCAGCACATGTTTGACAAGTCTGAGGCAAGCCCAAAGGACTACAGAAACCAAAAAGCCAGCAGAAGTGAATCTGCATTCTAGCCACTTATGTAGTTTATAAGGGGTAGATTTTCTAGGATCTCTTCTTCATGATCACTCAGAATGCAGAAGTAGAGTTGTATGATTACGGCATAATCTAGCCTGGAGGAAAAGGCATGCTTCTAGCTATTGACCCATGACAGCTATGGGAGTCTTTGAATAAATGCTGTCTTTTATTCCCCTCCCCCCCCAAAAAAAGGTACAAAGGGACTTCAAAAAGTCATGGAAAATTCCATTGTCTTTCAATCTCATTTTTCCTCCACCTTTTTGAAGTCCTGTGGTATTCACCAGATCATAACAAACTATGAATAACATTGCAAAGAATCAGTATTCCAGAACACTTAACTGTGTTCATGAGGAACCTGTACATAGATCAAGAGTCATTTGAACAGAACCAGGGGATACTGAATAACTTAAAATCAGGAAAGGTGTGTGTCATGGTTGTATCCTTTCACCATATTTATTCAATCTGTATGCTGAGCAAATAATCTGAGAAGCTGGATTATATGAAGAAGAATGTGGCATCATGATTGGAGGAAGATCCATTAATAACTTTTGATATGCAGATGATACAACCTTGCTTGCTGAAAGTGAAGAGGACTTAAAATCCTGATGAAGATCAAAAACTGTAGCCTTTATATAGATTGCACCTCAATGTAAAGAAAATAAAAATCCTCACAACTGGACCAATAAATGGAGAAAGATTGAAATTACCAAAGACCTCATTTTGCTTGGATCCACAATCTGTGCTCATGGAAGCAGGAGTGAAGAAATCAAATGATGTATTGCATTGAACAAATCAGCTGTAAAGGACCTCTTTAAAGTGTTCAAGAGCAAACATGTCAGTTTGAGAACTAAGCTGCACCTGACCCAATTCATAGTATCTGCAATTGTTTCATATGCATGTGAAAATTGGGCAATGAATAAGGAAGGAAGAACAATATTGAAAGTACCAATGACTGCCCAAAGAATCAACAATATATCTTGGAAAACATGCAAACAAAATGCACATTAGAAGTGAGGATGGTGAGACTTTGTCTCCCATATTTTGGACATGTTGTTAGGAGATGACAGTCTCTGGAGAGGACATCATCCTTGGAAAAGGGAAGGGTAAGCAAAGACCAGGTAGACCCTCCTCCTCAAACAGATGGATTTCCACAGAATCAACACCAATGGGCTGAAACATAGCAACGGGTGTGAGACTCCTGTAGAACCAGGCAGGGCTTCCTTCTGTTGTGCATAGAGACACTGTGAGCTGAAACTGATTCAACAGCACGTAACAACAGCAACAGCTTTTGCCAACTTCTATCATGATATCTTCAGATGCTTCTTTCCCCATGGCTATATTTTCCAACTTCTTTGTTTCCAACATTTGCTTTAGAAAATTATTAATACACATTGGTTGCATGTTTGATCAAAAAAGTACTGGATTTTTAATCACAGTTCAGCAGTTCAAACTCATCATCCACTCCACAGGAGAAAGATGAGACTCTGCTCCCATAAAGATTTACAGCCTTGGAAACCCTATATAGGGTCTCTGTGGGTAGAAATTGACTCGATGGTAGTGAGTTTGGTGGTTTTTTTGTTTTGTTTTGTTTTTTGTCGTTGGTGGTTGTTGCATACTTTTGAATTGTTGTATTCATTGGTTTTCCTTGTAGTAATATGAATATTATTCTATCACTTTTAGCATTATACTTCAGGATAGATCTTGAAATGGTGTTTTTGACAAGTAATACAGTGCCATTCTTTTCCAATATGATTATCCACTTTAAAATGACAATACCAGTCCATTTCATATCACTAATGCCTACAGTATTGATCCGCAGCCATTCCATTTCTTTTTTGATAACTTCCAACTTTCCTAGATTCATGCTGTGTACATTCTAGGTTCTGATTATTAATGGGTATTTGCAGTTTCTTCTCATTTTGAGTCATGCACTATCAACAAATGAAGGTTTGGAATATTTACTCCATCCACATCATTAAAGTCAGCTCTACTTTAAGGAGACAGTTCTTCCCCAGTCATGTGCAAGTGCCTTTAAACCTAAGAAGCTCATCTTCCCGCACAATATTAGACTTGTTTCCCTGCCATTCTTTAAGCGAGAGCTGGCCAGTTTTTTAAAAAGTAAATCACCAGGTCCTTCTTCCTCACTTGTCGTAGTCTGGAAGCTCTGCTGAAAGCTGTCCACCATGTTATTAGAAATATCAGTGGCATAACCTCAAATGTCACCGGAGCATGCAGGACACCCTAGTACTTCAAACTGACAGATGAGTAGTAGAATGGCCAAGTGCTTTACCCAAAAGACCATTGTTGTTATGTGCCGAACAGTCGGTTCCGTCTCATAGCGACCCTCTACAGGGTTTCCGAGGCTGTAAATCTTTACGGGAGCAGAAAGCCTCATCTTTCTCCCGTGGAACAGCTGGTAGTTTGAACTGCTGACCTTACAGTTCTCAACCCGATTCATAACCACTATGATCCCAGAGCTCCAAAGACCATTATTGCTCCCAAAATGCCCATAAAGTATTCTAACTACTCATCCAAGGAGAACCCTTTGACATAAGAATGTTATTGAGTAAACAGACTGAAAGGGCCAAGTTCCACTCTCCTGACACTGGTATCTCTCTTTTGGTTTTCTCATCCTGTGGTTTAAGCACCATGCCATCATGTGCTTTCAAATTCCAATTGTGCTATTGTTCTATATTAGAGTTTTCTTGTCCTATGGATTACCAACCAGGCCTCTCTCCTCTAGGAATACAGAGATACTAAGGTTTCAGGAAGCGAGGCTGCAGCTACAGCTTCTTGCTTGATCAGCTGCAGGTCATTAGCTCCTTGTCTCAATCCAGCTGAGGCCCTTGGGAGCCAGCAGAAAGAGAAGATTCCTGACAGGCCCGCTCAGAAAGTCTCTCTGGCCCTGACTGTGTTATGTTCATGGGAACGAACAGAGAAACCACAGGAGCTACACTTTAAAGCATCAAGTAATACAGAGAAGAGGAATTCCCATTATCAAAGATTCTCTCTAAAGCCAGTCTTCCATATGACCCAGTTGCATCCCCATTCTGATTCCGCACAACCGCAGTAATCCTACTGGTGCACTGGTCCTCAGAGCCCCCGGAGGAGAGCACAGCTCTCACTGCTGAAAGAACCATCTCTGTGGCCTTACCTGCTCATTGAGAGATTAAAATGTTACCCCAGTCAGTTCCTTGAAGCAAGTTCATTTATTTATTTTGAATACATGGAAAAATATCTAGAAAGTCCCTAATAAATGTCATCTTTTCAAGGCTTATCTTGGTCATTTGATAGTGTACTTGGAGGTCATTGTACAGTTGTATGAGAAAGCTTCAGAAAATCCATGGGAAATATTCCATTCTTTTTTCATTCCACTTTTCCACGAACTCTTTCAAGCCCCCTTGGATGCCATAGAGCCTTTGGGTTGGTAGCCTCATCCAGCTGAGTTAAGGAGTACAGTTCTTAATTAGAGATGTGTTGTGCTTTCCACAAGGCTAGCAAGGCCTGGAGATAGTACATAATTTTTTTTTGTTCAAAGGTGTTGATGAGTCCTTGCTTGTAATTTGTACAATCGTACAAAAAAGTATCTCTGTAATTCAATGCATTCTAGTCACGTCTGGCACAAAGAATAAACAGAACACAATATGGCAAAAGGCTCTTTATAAATGCATACAAACATTTAGATGTTGGCTTCCTTTTGTATAACCAAGCTTATAATTCTTCCAGTTAGGATTTATCACAATAGCTGCAACCATATCAGAAATTCTGTTACCTGGACACTTACTTGAGAATTGTTCCTTTTCAGCCACATTCTGTTTATGACAGCCTGGTTTTGAGTCTTAATATCTTATATATTTTATGATCTTAATGACATAGACAAAAGGAACCTTGGGGGCTTAGTGGGTTGTGAGTTGGACTGGTAACTACAAAGTCAGCAGTTCGAATTCACCAGCCACTTCGTGGGAGAAAGATGAAGTTTTCTGTTCCCATAAAGATTTAAGGCCTCGGAAACCCTATACAGGGTCACTATGAATCAGAACCAATTCAACAGCACACAACTAACCATCAAGGGCAGAGATCAGATTTAAAAATAGATTCTTTCTCTTCACATAGACTAAAATTATCCTTAAATTTCTGGTTCTAGAAATAATGGAAAATAATTATTTTGATTATGTTTTGGGTTGGCTATGAACTTCTTTTGAGAACTAGATCTCCACAGTTCTGTTGTATGTAATTGACTGTTGTGTTTAAGGAATCCTGGTGGCACAGTGGTTAAGTAAGCATTCAGGTCCACATTGAAACCCACCAGCTAGTCCTTGGGAGAAAGCTGTGCTAGTTTGCTTCCATGAATATCACAGCCTTGGTCACCATGACGGTGCCATTCTGCTCTGTCCTGCCAGGCTGCTCAGAGTCAGAATCGACTCAGTGGCAATGGATTTGGGTTTGGTTGTTATGTTTTGTTTTAATTATTACAAAATTATGAAGCTGTATGAAACTATCTTACAAGATTTTAAAAAATAGTGGAAAATAATGGAATAAACTAAAGTTTATTTAAACCCTCATTGTGTCTGTTCAATCCCTTTACAGTACTATGCAGGATGACATTTTTATTCTCCATGAGCAAGAGTATGACAGTTTGCTTGAATCCGTCTTCAAAACTGAATTCTTAAGCCTCTTAGCAAAACGTTATGAGGAAAAAACCCAGAAGCAACTACCTCTGAAATTCAGCAATACGTAAGTTGGGGCTCACACTTCTCAGTGTGGCAGAGAAAGACAGATTTTTATATATCTTCAATAAAGATCTTATATTTAGGAGAACTTCAAGATTAGAGTCATGTTGTAAGCAGAAAACAGTGATGGGGGGAATCAATGCATTCAGAGACTTGCTGCTAATGATCAGGGTATTGTCTTTTAGCATCTCTCATTTGTTTGGGCAACACGGTCTAGTAGACCAAACATTGGCCTGCTATTGATGTTCCAATCTTGTATTTAATGTAGATACCGTATTTAATGTTTCTTAAATGCCCCTGTCTATAAAATTGGATACCTTTCATCTCTTCCCTAGTCACAGAAGGAGGCCTAGAGAAAGGCTTAGTTCCACAAGGATCCTGGAGGAATAAACCTCACTAATTGTTGTTCACTGCCAACGAGTTGGTTCCAAATCATAGCGGCTCTATAGTAGGGTTTCTGAGGAGCGACTGGTTGGTTTGCACTGCCGACCTTGTGGCTAGTAGCCCAATGCTTTTCCTACAGCGTCATACCAGGACTGTTAGCAACTGCCAGGCTAACAGAGTCTTCAGCTACCTTGGGCCTGGCTTCTCACAGTCCTCAACACACTAAAACAAAGATCCAAGGAAAACACAGGGACATGAACACAGCAGGTGTGACCTGGAAATCACCCCCTCCATCTGTCCCCTGGTCAGTCCCCCCTGAAGCCACCTGTGTGGGTGCCATGCTGGAGTGACACTGATACCTTTGGTGGAGTTGGTTTCTCTCAGGTTCTAGGTCCCACATGGTTTTTCCCTGGTCCAGTTGGGCTTGCCCTGCAGCCAAGCCATGTCCTGGGATGCTTTGCCCATCCTCAGATCCGCATACCAACTTCGGATTCTCCAGTCTTGCCTCATTCTAACTCCTGTTCGCCCAGCAGCACCGCTCCATGCTAGGGCCATTGAGCACCATTTTCTCATTTATTCTCTCCAACAAATGTACTTGTCTTAGGCTTGAACTGAAGCTGAAAAAGGAGAACTGGGGACCCTGGAGTGCAGGTGGCTCCCGGCAAGTGCAGTTCCACCAAGGTTTTGGTGACCTGGCCATCCTCAAGCCCAGTAACAAAGTGCTGCAGGTCAGCATCGGACCCGGGCTGCCCAAGAACTCCCGTAAGTGCCCCCAGGGACCCCTCCCCAGCACCACGCCACTGGAGTGACGTCTGGCTTCTCCTGCCTGGGCCTGCTTCTTCCTGCTCTACTGCTCTACTTACCTAATGCTGATGGTGTGTGCAAGGTCTTACTGTTTCTTATAACTGGGATTTTCTTTAAATGGAACATTTCAACCAGTGTCAGAGAAATGCTAATGGTTAAAGGACTGGGAATGACTAAAAACTTATGGTTAGCATACAGGGCATTTCTAATATTGCATTTACAAGAAATAAGAGTCTGTTGGATTCAAATTTCCCAGCCCTTTCCAGTTACAGCTCACTAACACTGCAAACAATAGCCTCTGTGCCAATTGCAAAGACATTGACCACATTTCCCCCTTTCCTTCATTTCACTATGCTATATTGTGGTTCTGGTAGTGGAGTGGTTACGAATCGGGTTGCTGACCTCAGGGTCAGCAGTACGAAATTACCAGCTGTTCTGCAGGAGAAAGATGAGGCTTTCTACTCCCGTAAAGATTTACAGCCTCGGAAACCCTGTACAGGATTGCTATGAGTCAGAACCAACTCCACGGCACATAACAACAACAACATATTGTGGTTCAAATCTAAGAATCTCACCTTTACTTTAGAGCGATTTATGAGAATGCCACCCCCCACCTCCAGCCCAAACCCTGGTCTAACTTCCTCTCTTTGATTCTTGTTCTAATTATAATTGATATTTACAAATTAGGTGTATAATGTTGTTGTTGTTGTTAAGTGCCATTGAGTCGGTTCCAACCCATAGAGACCCTGTATAGGGTTTCCAAGGAGCAGCTGGTGAACTTAAACCACCGACCTTGTGGTTCAAACCTACTTTGCAGTCCAGTGCATTAACCTATAGCGCCACACCAAGACTCTATACAGGATATATAATACCATTATAATTGTATATACTTTGTATTTGTATAATACAGGTATCTTTAAATTTAAATATTTGGTGTGTATCATTAATGAAGACTATACTATCCATAAAACTGGCCTTTATCAGATTAGTGTATACAAAAATACTTTGCCATATTAATGGAATACCAGACCCAAACCAAACTGTTGCCATGGAGTCGTTTCCGACCCATAATAACCCTACAGGACAAGGTAGAGCTGCCCCAGGAGTTTCCAGGTTGAAATCACTCGGGAGCAAACTGCTGCATCTTTCTTCCCTGGAGTGAGTGAGTGCTGGTTCTGACCACTAACCTTTCAGTTAACAGCTGGACTCGTAATCCTGGCCCCACCAGGGCACCTTAATGTCACGCAGATAAATACAAGTGCTTTTATACTTTCATGTATGTGTTTTTTAAAAAGTCCACTGCCAATGAGTTGATCTGATTTATAGCAACCCTATAAAACAGAGGAGCGTAGTGGTGTGCCGTGGCGTCAGTTCTGACTCCCAGCGACCCTGTATAGGGTGTCCAAGGCTATAAATGTTTACAGAAGCCTAATATTTCAACCACAGAGTTGCTGGTAGGCTTCAAATGCTGACTTTGCAGTGAACAGCCCAAGTCTCAATCCGCTATGTTACCAGGGCTCCTTAGAACAGAGTAGAATAGCCACCTGGAAACTGTTGGTGTGTGTCTGGGTCTGGTCTTGTGGGAAACAGCACATTTAGTGGAAGTTTTGGCAAAGCCTTAAATAGAAGGGTTAGTTACAGTGGTGTGAGCAGGGCTAAGGAAATAAAATGGGGGCCCAGGGACAACAAATAGTGAGAAGCCATTGTTAGCTCTAATCATGATGAGACAGAGGGAGAAAATAGGTCCTGCCAGGCCCAGCAGAATACCTCATCCTCTCTCTCGTCTGCTGCCAGTGCCTCCCATGGGCCAAATCAGCCAGGAAGTAGATCAGTCCCCAGGGCTCAGATCCCAGGAAAGAAGAGACCACAGATGATCAGCAGGACTTGTGCGACTGTGTGTGTGAGCCCCAAAATGGAGAGCAGTCTAATACTTTATTAGATCTTTATTAGATCTCTATATATGTCTATGGGAGGGTGCAGAGTCCTGGTGTGGTGCTGTAAGATAAGTACTGGACTGCTAGCCACAAGGTTGTTGGTTCAAACACACCAGTGGCTCCTCAGAAACCCTATAGAGGGTCACTCACTATGAGTCCAGACTGACTCAAAGGCACTTCACAAGAACAAATGGGAGAGGGTGCTGGCTCTGTGTTCTGAGAGGGCATTCCTCACTGGACCACTCACTGAAGCCCACGTGGTCAATTCTCTTAGCACCCTTGTTCACAACCCCAAGACTGTTTTGGGCCACACTTGTCACTGTCTACCTTTCTCTGTTCTTCAGCTCTTCTCTTTACAGTTCCCTCCACGCTCTCCCAGCTGGTCTAGCCCAACCTGTGGAGGCCTTCATATGCGTGTAGCCACCATATTGTTTCTCTTCCCAACTCCCATGTCTCTTTCTGCAGACATCTCATCTGGCTACCCATGGCCCTGCCATCCCAGCACTAACGAGGGCCCACAGTCTGGCCTGTTTTCCAACTTCTCCATGTCCTTGTGTTAAGGACATCCTTTGTGGCCTCTGTATTTGTGGCCACTGCATTGCAAAACTGTAAAGGTCAAATTCTTACATGGAGGCTCCAGGCAGGTATACAGTTAGTACCAAAATATGCTTTCTGCTAGAGACAGTGATGGAAAGTTCAGCTTCTGTGCAACACACAGAACATGCATAGAAACCTTAAAATACGTTCCATCTGTCTCTTTTGAAATTCTACAAAAATAGAAACACCTTTGTAAGACCTTATTAATAGCTCTTTGGAAAGCCACTGTCTCTAACATTTCAAAATTGTCCCTCTGTAAATATATTCTCCAGCTCTCTCCGCCTCTCCCCAACCAGCAGTTTTTCCAGTACAGTATTTCCGTCAAGTATCCCTTTTCCACGGCAGCCAGTCTCCTACCAATCCAATTGAGGGCTGGGTTCCAAACTTTCCAAAAGGTTTTCATAACCAAAGTGTCTTCAGGAGCCATAAAGCCAACCCGTAGTACTGATTTGAACTTTGCCTTGTGTGTTTATTTTAGGTCCTACCAGAAGGAACACAATTCAAAGCAGAGGTTATTCCAGTGGGGTTCAAAATACCAGCTATCCAATGAGGGCCGCCCCTCCTCCCCCAGGTAAGTAGAGCATGTATCATAGACTGGGACCATTAAGACTGAACCCATAGACCTGCAAAGTATGTTAAGAAGGAAACCCATTAGCAAATAAATGCTCACATACTATAAGAGGGTCATTTCCATGCCAGGTGTGTTCTACCAACACAATAGTCCTACCTGTGACCCCCAAATTCAGGAAAAGTAAGAGTTACTGAGAGTTGAGTAACAGCTGAATTAACAATCTGGAGTCCACTACCTAGTGATAGTACCCCCTTAGGAAAGACTTTCTGCTTCAGTAACAGAGAAAGAAGTTCCTTGTTGGTGGCAACTGGAATGTTGCCAGCTTCTAAGGTGTAGGATGCTTCCTTTATGGAAACAGGAGTTGGTGAGGTATAACCCAACCACCAGCTACCTCCAGCCAAGTACCACTAAATTAGGTTTGTAGCTAATTCAGCAGAGCTGAATGTACAAGTTGAAAACCTGGACTCTTCGTCAGTTAAGATACAGGAGACCTGCCCCCCCCAAAATAGTAAAATACTCACAATATGTGCGAGAATTACAAAATTACTACAAAAGTTTTTGGGACTTTATATTTTATATTTCTAGTTTGTTTGTCTCAGTGTTTGAAGAGCACTAAAAGAAATCACCAAGTCGTTCTTTTTTTACCTCATCACTCACAAAATTCAGTTCATACAAGAACTGTTTCCAGAATGTTTGATGTTAATAGTTATAGGACTCTGTCTGAATGGGTCATCTTGGGACCATACTTGACTCAATTCATTCTAAACGATGGAATCCTCCTATTCAAAGCAGTGTCCAAGATGCACAGTAAAATGTGTTTCTGTAGCTTCTCGCTCGGGAATCTCAGAGTTGTGGTTACTATACTGACTGCAGTGCCCGGGAGGGGAAAACAAACTCTCATCTCCTTTGGAGCCCCATCCTGCCTGGACTCTGCTGTCTCTTCTTCTTTTTTTAAAAAAAAGTTTTTATTGTGAATTGAGTGAAAGTTCACAGGGCAGATCGTCAGTTTTAACAAATCGTGTACTTTGTTTCATTACAATGATTATAATCCCCTCCATGTACCATCAGTTAACAGTATTTCTCTCTATTCATTTTAGCTCTTTTTTTTTTTTTTATTTAACACTCAGGCATATATAATAATTTACACCACTAAAGGGCACATTCTGTAAGCCTGCCTCCTGGCCACCAGCTCTTAGTCCCTCTCTTCCCATGAATCTAGAGTCCTCAGCTGCTCCCTCCCTCCATGTCCCCATCTCTGCCTCCAGCTCTGGCTTCTCTGGATAAAGCCCTGCATTCTGCTTGTGCTCTTCTCCCTTGTTGGTCATACGGTCCTCTGTTTCTGGTCTGTAAGATTAATTATTCTCCCGTTTTTGTTATAAAACTTCTACCTTTACAATTGTGACAGTCTCAATTAGTCATGATAACAATTATTCACTATTGAATTCCGCTGTTGCATCTTTACCTTAATCTATCCTTGAAATTGAAGTCCTGGTGTGGCACTCTGGGCTAATGCACTGGACTGCAAAGTCAGTTTGCACCACAAGGTCAGTGGTTCAAGTTCACCAGTCGCTCCTCAGAAACCTTATATAGGGTCGCTATGGGTCGGAACCATCTCGATGGCACTAAATGACAACAACAGTCTTTGAAATTATGTATAAGCACAAAGGAACCTAAGAAGAGTAAAGAAATATTGTGTTGCCTGCCTGTGCTCCCAGTGCTGAATTCTGGTTAGTTTGCTGGGACCACATACAACGCTTATTTTCCTCAGTTTGCTGTCACGTGCCATCAAGTCGGTTCCAACTCACAGTGACCCTGTATAGGGTTTCCAAGAAGGGGCTAGTGGGTTCGAACCTCAGACCTTGTAGTTAGCAATCCAGTGCTTACTTCCCAGCATCACGCCAGGACTCTCCAGCTACTTTGGCCCAAGTAACCTCAGCCCAAGCCAGGCCCTGAAGTACCTGCAAAACCTTGAACTCCTAATCTCACTAACGCTACAGTGTCTTCATCAATAAAATGAGGCAACTGGACCAGAGCCCCCTGTATCAGCACCTCTCAAACTCTCCATGTTGAAGGACCAGGTTGAGTCTTTGTTATTTTTCCCGTTTGTTTATTTGATTGTTTTTTTAATCTCTATAATCTATCACAAGCCATGCTTTTTAAAAAAAAACTTTTTATAATAAATTGGATGAAATCTTACTAAGCAGATAGTTTCCCATTCAGCAGTGCGTGCGCATTGTTGGTGTGTCTGTGGACCTGCTTGTGGATACATAGATAAACCATACTTTTGTATATGCAAGAAATAATAAAAATGAAGAAAAAATGAATTACTAGCAGAATGAAATTTTGGAAGCACACAAAATAAAAGCCAAATTGTCTTTATTTTTATTCAACAGACATAAAATGTGTTTGCCAAACTGCTAGGATTGTTTCTACTTGCTCACCCTTGGTTTCTGAATGTACCTTGTGGCAGGTGGGTTGGTGGCAAGCAGCAAGGAGATCAGACCCCGCACTGTGTCCTCCTGCAGGTCATCCTGCTCAGTCATGTCCCTGAACTGCCAGCCTTGACAGCAAGTGCCACCTCGTCTCCATAGGACAGGCCTCATTTTCCTCCCCGCCCCAGAAACCAGACCCGAACCCTGGATCTTAAATGTGCTCTGTGGGGAGACCCACCCAAACCTCTCTCCCTGGAGTTCGGAAAAAGGGGTTAGATGCCCAGGCAGACTGTTTTCCCCCAAATGCGTAGTCCCTGCTTAGCCTGTGAGAGGAAATAAAGATTTCTGAATCCTGACCAAAGCAACCCCTCCCCCGCCCCCTAGAGTACTATAATTAAAAGTAGGCCCTCTTATTGGGGTAGGGAAAATGCCTGCTTTTGCATAATAAGGACTTGAGTATATAGAGAAAATGCATGTCCACACTGGAAGTAACCAGAGGATTCTGGACCATTCTCCTTATTTCTCTAGTGAAGAAGCTGATACTCTGAAAGGTCACATACATTGTTCAAGGTCAACACAGCTGCCCGAGCCAGAACTGGACCCCTATTCCTATTATAAACTAATATAATGCCATTGCACTAATACCAAAGAATTCCTTCGTCTCATAAGTTGGTTGCTCTTACAGTGGTGTGTGACTTAGGGTGATTGGTTTTCCCTCTGCACTCCAGAACAATCAGTGGTGGGAGCAAAAGAATGTCTTCCTGCAAAGCCTGGATTGATAGTACATCCTCTCGCCAAGGCTCATGGTTTGGAACCTGTGGCTATAATCCCTTACTTACTGGTGAATGTGATCTTAACTAGGAGCTGTTGTTTAGCCAAGAAAGCTTGCTCCATCCAGACTGACCCAGCCAGTGGCCACATTTTTCCCTGCCTGTGAGAAGTGTTCTCTACCTCATTCAATGTGCTCCTGCAGAGAACACAAGGCCAGCCACCCTGGAAATGGATGTCCGACTGTTTAAGCAGCTGCCTGCCAGCTCTTTTGAGTCATAACCTCATACTTTTTCTTAGACCCATGAATTTGCCTGCCATCTAGCTGCACACTTACCTTTTCTGGACTGTGGGCTTGGAAACCCTGGATATCTGCTGATTCTGTTGTCAGAATTCAACAAGCATCTGCTACATGTCTCCTGTGTCTGAGGCACTTGCGGGCAGCTTATGATGTATTGGCTCTGATATTCACAATTGTTGTTGTTAAGTGCTGTGGAGTCAGTTCCAACTCATAGCAACCCTATGTAGGGTTTCCAAGGAGCAGCTGGTGGATTTGAACCACCAACTTTGCGGTTACCAATCCAGTGCTTATCCTATAGTGTCACATCAGGATGCCAGTATTCACAAAGTATTAGATCTAATCCTTTCCATTTCCCAGGGGAACTCAAGTTAAGTAGCTTGCCTGAGAAACACCATTAGTAGCATAGTAAATAAATGGAAGAACTAGAGAGAGCCCTCTAGCCAAGAATCAGAAAATTTAACCTTTATTTTATCTTCTTTTCCTGTCTCTAGGATACCATCAGAATGGAGTCATCAAAAACCAGTTTGTGCCACATCCCCATGGCCCTGGAAACCAGAGGTCCAATCAAAGAAGCCTGTATACCTCCATGGCCCGCCCACCCTTGCCACGGCAACAGTCGACTGGCTCAGATCGAGTGTCCCAGACACCCGAGAGCCTGGATTTCCTCAAGGTCCCAGACCAGGGTGCTGCAGGGTAAGATTCCCACATTCTGGGCATGAGGCTGGCAAGCTCCATCTCCACTTATGGCACCAAGATAGATTTCTCAAGATAGATCACTGTGTGATTCGGAAGTTTCATTTTCCACCCAACGTTGCAATCCAGGACCCAAGGCCATGGGGCCCTTGGGTGGCATGTCTCAATAAGCAGCCAAGTGGATCGCCCACAACTCAGTTCAGCCTCCAGAGAAGGCTTATCTTGGAAACATCAAAAGAGGGTTTCCCTCTCGCCCTGAGATTCATTTACTCTGACCTTTTCTGTTCTCTGGCGCAATGGAGAAGAAGTGGGTTATTGATTTATGCCTATGCCTGTAGTTACATAAACACAACAGCTGTCAGAGTCTTTAGTGAGATTAAGAATAACTTTCTATGAGATGTGGATGTTTGTGTACGAATACTGATCATCAAGGTTTTCAAATGTCTGCCTACTTTTCTACAACAGAAAATAAAAGGTGGTGAAATGAGTCCAGGGTTTTTGGCCTGAGGATGTTAAGATTCTTGGAGCTCTTTGCAGACATTAAAAAATGTATCAGGTTAAAAAGGAACTTGGGAGGAGGGGGGCACATTAAAAATAAGGAACCTGGTGTGTGCTATGGAGTCCCAAAGGATAGAACCAAGACCTGATGACCTTGGCGTCAAAGAACATTCTCGTGTCCAAAGATGATCTGCCCTAGGATGTAAGGAGCACCTTGTTCCTGGAAGTGCTCAGGCAATGGGTGGGTTGAAATCATCAGGCAGAAATGTGATAGAGGGCTGATACCAAGTGTTAGGTTAGGGGGAGGTCACACCTGCGTGAGACCTTGTTTCATCCTCTTATTAGGCTCCGATTCTCTCTCAACTTCAGCCTCCTCTTCTGCACACAGGCTGCAGGGTTACTGAAAAACTTAAAAATAATATAATCAGATACCTTGTATGTATGTTATTGGCATACAAGGCTGCTCAGTCAGTTGTGCCTTGATGATGATGATGCATCTACTATCTCCCTTGTTGTTAGGTGCCACTGAGCCAATCCTGACTCACAGCACCCCCGTGTACAGCAGACCGAAACACTGCCTGGTCCTGTGCTGTCCTCACAATTGTTACGTCTGAGGCCCTTTGTTATTGACACTGTGTCCAGCCATCTCATTGGGAGGCTCTTCCTTTTTCGCTGACCCTCTATTTTCCCAAGCATGATGTCCTTCAGGGGTTGGTCCTTCTTGACCACACATCCAAAGTACACGAGATGCAATCTCACCATCTTTGCTTCTCAGGAACATTCCAGCTGTATCTCTGCCCAGACAGATTTGTTCATTCTTTTGGTGATTGAACTGTTGTTGTTGTTAACTAGTTCCAGCTCATAGTGACCCTATATAGGGTTTCCAAGGAGCAGCTGATAGCTTGAACTGCTTACCTTGTGATCCAAGTCCAGTGCTAATCCTGTAGCGCCACATCAGGACTCGGATTGAACTAGAGACTTTTAAAGAATCTTCCAAGTCACCATGATCCTCAGTGGCAGAGCAGCTCCTTGGATTGAACCATTAATGGACCTGCTCCGGCACAATCTCTGACTTCCTCCCCACCCTCAAGCACATCACCATTTTCCATTCTCTGTCTGTCTCTAGAAAGGAGAAGACATTTCAGATGTGTGCTGTGTATAAAATAGAGCCATGGCTTTGAGAAATAGCAACACTTTCCTTTGAGTGTCCTATCTTGACACCTTCCTCCTAAACAGTAAAAAGCTCTTAGGAACATTCCCATGTCTCTGTGTCCCTTTTCCCCTGGAAAGTTTTACTTCCTGTGGGTTACAGATATGAAAGCATCTTAATTTCATCACATAGACAGCCAGACAGCAATCAGTAGAGTGGAGGCCTCTCTCTGTCTCTCTTCCTCCCTTCCCTTCCCTCCTCTGTAAACTGGGTCTACCTGGTTTACCTGATTGGCTTGGCCTAACCTCGTGGGTATCTATTAGAGTGTGCACCATAATCACCTGGAAGGCGTATTAAAGTACAGCTTGTGGGCCCACCACTATAGTTTTAGATTCAGTAGGTCAAGGGTAAGGCCAAGAATTTGCATTTCTAACTCCCAAGTGATCTAGGAATCACATGGTGAGATCTACTGGTCTAAAGATACCTGCTGTTGTCTAGTTGGTAATAAGGGAGAGAGAGTGGTCCAAGGTGAGTTAAAAGAGTGATATTGAGGCGATGGAAATTCCACTCCATCACCTATACCTACGATGTTCAGATGGATGAAAACCACTGAGAAAAATCAAAGAGCTCTCTCACCACTTCTCCTGGGCCCAGTTTTATGTCCCAAAGTAGGCGACGAATTAAAATCCATCAACAGAATGCACCAAATCTCTTAGCTCAGTCTGTTAGCTTCCTACTTGCTCTGGTTTTGGCAAGCAGAACCATCTTTCCAGCCTGCTTTGCAAGTTACAGACTTGCACACCAGCCATCTGGGAGCATCTGTCAGCCAAAAGCAGGAAACTTAGGAACATCATGTCTTAACTGAGGCTGCTCCCTTCCAGCCCTCAGCTCTGTGGTTCCCTATTCAAGTCTTATCCCACCCTTTACTGCCTTTATAGCTAAAGAGCCAGCTCACAGACAGCGTTACCTGGGTGATTGGTTATGAGGCTGAGAGGAGAGGGTGCCTTCACAACCTTCAACCTCCTGACTGCCTGTTGTGTGTAAAACTCTGAAATCCTGGTCAGCCTTCTCTTTATACCCTTCCATTTCTACAGGGACATTCCTTAGAAATAGTGCTGTGGTCAAACAGCTCAGCTGTCTCTTGGTGTTTATTTTCTAAACTACAGAAAAGTGGAAATTAAATTTGTTTCTCTGTAAGATGGCAAAGACCTTGAACATAGCATTTCAGTGAACTTGTGCTTACCTAAGTTTCACAACTTTTCCTCTGGGCCAAGGAAGCATGAATTTATTCCACAAAAGATTGTTTGAACAAACAGGGGACTTGGGGCGGGGGATGTGTGTGGAGAATCTCGAGCTTGTACCTTTCCATAAATATGAAAATCCCTATATGTAACACAGTTCCAAATGGTTCCCTTGAATTTACCCATCTGTACAAATAAGATTGCCACAGTCTTTCTTGGGGATTTCACACCCCTGGGTTTAGTTTTTGTTTTTTTCTTCTGCTCCTCCATGCACTTTTCTTTACATTTAACATAAGCGATCATTTCTTTCGCATCATGCAATATGGATAAAATTAAATGGTGCAATTAGCACCTCAAGTTAATTCAGGGAAGTCTTTGTCAGTTTATTTTGGGTACAAGTCAAGTTTGTTTGTTTGTTTGTTTTAAGTACGCCTGTAAGCCTTCACCATATTATTTACCATCCAAGTGGTCATCTTTACTCTTGCTTTGTCGTACTTGCTGACATGATAACTTTTAAGTTTGTTGTGTCATTGCTATATTCCAGAAAAACTAAGGTTTTGCTTAGTTTTATTCATTGCTATATTCCAGAAAAACTAAGGTGTAACGGGATCATTAGCTTGCTTCACTTTTGTAAAATCTGACGCTGGCTTATGAATCTTTGTAATTCTCCAGGCAAGAAATCAGCTTAAACAAGGACTGGACAAAGGAAGCATTCATTCAGTTGCCCTTGCTCTGACTTCATAGGAATCCTTGACAGTCCTATGTGCTTTTTATTTTCTCTCCTATAAGCGAAATGTACATAATCTACTTCCAGTCCATTATTGGAAGCATTCAAACCCAGACTAGAAATGTCTTTTCTATTGGCCGTTTTTAATTCTGTGGCTCATTTCATGGGCGGAAAACTTCAGGAAATTTCAAGATACTCCAGAGATTAATCCAACTAGAAGTTGGAGAAACAGAAAAATATTGAACGTGCTCAGTGGTAGGGCACCTGGCCACACCACAAAGGAGGGATCGATAGAAAAATCTAAATGCTGCTGCCTGTGTGTCTCTTGTCAAGCCTGTTTCAAAGGAGTCATATTTTTAAGGGGCTTAGAATTTCCAACAAGTATCCAATAGCAATATTTCTCTGCCCATAATCTACAGGAGGAGCAGCTGTGTCCTTGCCCAAGCAGACATGGAGCTTAGGAATTCCCAGCATCCATTCCCACATTTCCAGTAATGTTTATAAATCGAACCTTTTGGAACAGGGCACATTTTTAAGGGCCAATGAAATAGAATGCCATTATTTTCCCTCTTGGAATCTCAAGACAGAAGTTTCACATCTGCAGAACAAAGAGGTGATATTTGAATGCTTGGTTCCAGCTCTCCTTGGAGTAGATGACACACACTCACCCCAGGGAATGGAGAACTACAAATATGGTCACAAAAGATGACAGATCCAATAGGCATGGGATTTGCAACTGGATGTGAGTCCTAATCCACTTATTCTTCCCTTCATTGATTCATTTATCCAACATTTTCTGAGTCTTTTCTGTGGCCCAGATAGAGGTCACTTGGACCATTTCACAAATTGCCAGTGGTGCTACTTCATGCCTGTCCCTTAATCCTGCTTCACTTTGATGCCCTCACCTGTCTGGTTTACTGTATATTAGAGTAAGGATAATAATACTAATTAATCATTTGTAAAACCCACTCCTCAGGGCTTTCTTGAAGATTTGTGAAGCACTGTGCTTCTTTGTCTTAGTACTTTAGTTCCTGTTCTTTGGTCTTCTGTAGAAGTTTTAATATTCTACTAGAATTGAAAGGTGGGAGTTCTCTGGCCTCCCGACTTTATTCTCAAGAATTCACATTTTTGGCCTGCATAGAGTTTTGGGTTCCTTGAGGGTCTAAGCTTCAGACTTTACTGGTCTAATGAAGGAGTGGGCAGCCTAGGAAAGTCAAGAAAGGAAAAACAGTTAGGGAGACTTCTCCCCACACACAAATACACATGTGCCTGTGGACGCAGAAAAATAGTAGAACAGAGACCTTGCAACAGAAACTAGATTCTAGAGTTCATTTAGACAATGGCTTAAATACTTGTACAAATCAAAAACTTGTTCTGACTCTAAATTAGTCCACAGTCTTTCTTCTAATTGAACACCCTGCCTTAATGACCACGTGGTGCTGAAACAAAAATACCACATGTGGATGGCTTTAAATAAAAGACATTTGTTTTCTTGTGGCTCCAGAGGCTTTCCTTGTGGTTAGCCC
This sequence comes from Chrysochloris asiatica, assembly GCF_000296735.1. Taxonomy (NCBI): domain Eukaryota; kingdom Metazoa; phylum Chordata; class Mammalia; order Afrosoricida; family Chrysochloridae; genus Chrysochloris; species Chrysochloris asiatica. The sequence goes on from NW_006408522.1 coordinate 11,957,309, forward strand.
TGAATTCCTTGATTCCTTAACTTATAACCAGTCCTCACGTGGAGTTTACCTTTTTCCTTGTGTGTATCTCTATGTCTGCTACTTACTTTTTTCATAATATGGAAGTGATCAGGTCTAGGGTCTACCCTACATTGGCATGACCTTGTTAACGTAACAAAAGATTACTCTTATTTCCAGACAGTCTCACATCCACAGGTACAAGGACAACACTGTTTTTGAGGGACCCATTTCAATCCGTAACCCATCCTTTGCTCTAGTCACCATAACAGCTGACATGTCTTGGAAAGTCACAGGTATTACCAGGTCTCAGAGAATTATTAAGTCCTCAATTTAGAGCACTTTGTCCTCAGAGATAGCATTTGACATCTCCTTAGCTTTAGCAGCAGTCCACACAGACCAAATGTCGTTGTAATCCTGATGTCTCGGGGCAAAGCTCTCATCTGCTTTTTGTCCAGTCACTAATACAGGGCTTCTCTAATATTTTTTTTTGCAAATATTCACAAAGCAAACTGAATGTGATGTGCTTGAGTAATTGGGAAATTTGGTTTGCAATTTTAGTTATTATGTGATTGCATTAGAGGTCTAATACCCTGCCCAGAAACAAGAACCTTTTACAAAAAAAGAGTTGTAGCTTAGCTTCTTTGTGTTTGTTTTAATGATGAGTAGTACACACAATAAAGTGGGGTGTACAAATTATCCTGAAATGATGGGTCAAGTTGTAAAAACCTAAACCGCATTGTGGAAATGTTACTTATAATGAAGCACTGGGTTTACTCAGTGATGCATGAGTTTATAAATTTATGCTAATATATTTTGTTGTTGTTGTTGTTGTTGTTAGGTACCATGGAGTCATTGCCGACTCATAACACAGGTTTCCGAGGCTGTAAATCTTTACAGGAGCAGAAAGCCTCATCTTTCTCCCATGGAACAGCTGGTAGTTTCAAACTGCTGACCTTGAAGTTAGCAGCCCGATTTGTAACCACTACACTACCAGAGCTCCTTAATATATTTTAGGGGGCTTTAAGAAGTTCATGGAAAAATGGAATTAAAACATAATGGAATTGTTCCACCAACTTTTTTAAGCCCTCTGTACAAAGGAAAGCTTTATTGGTGAAATGTCAACAGGAAAAAGAACTTGGTTATTGTGAGTCTGAAATCCTTGCTACAAATGCCATTTTCCCAATGAAATTACTGATTTTATAGCAGTTTTCAGTGTGAGCTTTCTTCTTGTTGTTAGGTGCCATCGAGTCAGTACTGAGTCTTATATACAACAGAACAAAACCCTGCCCAGTCCTGTACCAGCCTCACAATCATTGCTCTGACCCTACTTGATAACACTTAAACAGCAGGAACTACAGGACTGCCAAGGAACCCTGGTGGTGCACTGGGTTAAGTATTGGGGGATGCTAACTGAAAGATCCATGGTTCGAACCCACCAGCCACTCTAAGGGAGCAAGATGAGGCTGTCTGCTTCCGTAAAGGTTTAGTCTCGGAAACCCTAGGGAGCAGTTCCGTTGTGTCCTATAGGGTGACTAGTTCGGGAGTTTGGAAGTGACAACAGGACTGCCACTGAAAATAGTAAAATAATTCAGAAGGGATACATTAAGAGCATATATTTGCTTATAATATGATGTATTTAATGATAGTTTGTTATTGTTTATCTAATGTAATTTTTAATAACAGCTATGTTTACAAACTGGCTCACAAAATTCCCAACAACTGTAATCTCCCAAGCCGGCCAGAGCCAGCAAGTGTGCATGTGTGTGTGTGTGTGTCCTATTTGTTATCTGTGTCATTCTTCACAGCACTGAGTCCCCTCTTGGCTGGGAGTAGATAGCTCAAAGTCCCTCAAAGACCTCCCTAATCAGCCAGCCAGCCTTGCTCCTGATTATTAGTTACACAGGATCGCCATCTAGTGACACAGAGGAGATTGTCAGTGGTATTTGTCTTAACAGTTTTGTTTCTTCAGGCTCTGAGTGTTTCTAAGGCAAGCCCAGTCCTTAGTGGTGCTAACGGTTAATTATTTGACTACTAGCCAAGAGGTCAGTGGTTCAAACCCACCCAGTGGAGGCTCAGCAGACCGGCTGTGTCTGAAAGGTCACAGCTTCGAACCCTTGGAGCACAGTTCTACTCTGCTCTGGTGATCATGAGTCAGAATCAAGTTGACAACTAACAACAGCAACACTGAGCCAGGAGAATGTCTCCACAGTGCTATCCAGCCCTGCAGTGTGGTGAGAAGTAGACACTGATCAATTCACTGACAAAGGCTTCCTGTATCCCTCGGAACATCAAAAAATTTGAATTTTTATTGAGAGCATTCTGGAAAGCTTGCTCAGAATTAGGGGAAAAGTCCTTGGCCATTGGCCAATTCCTTACATGCTTTACAAAAGACACCGATTCTCCCAGACTTGCTGTGACTTGCCCAAGTTCCTTGCAGAGCTGGTCCTCAAACCCAGGACCCTTAAGCCAGTGCCCCTTGCCCTGTTACAGACTGTCCCTTGGTCAAATTGAGTTCACCTTGTGTCCCTGGGCCTTGTGTGTGACTGGGGGCTACAGTCCCACTGCCAGAGTGTAGAGTCTACTGCCTTAATGGGGGATGGCCAAATAGTCACATAAGTCATTAAAATCCACCCCCTGCTTTGAAGGAGGCAATAAGAGGATATGATAGGGGGTTGTCCGTGTCTGAGAAAGTGGTGATGAAAATGAGGTCCAAACAGGACTTAGCAGTGCTGGCTGGGCTGAGGACAGACCACAGGAGCATGACAGACCTAGGAACGGGAAACATCAATGTGGCTAGAGCTCAGGGGGCCCTTATGCCTTTGCCATTGTGTTCAGCCAATGATGAAACCAGCGGGAAGACGTGTGCTCTTCCGATCGAGCTCAGGGGGCCCTTATGCCTTTGCCATTGTGTTCAGCCAATGATGAAACCAGCGGGAACCCACATCTGTCGTCTCCTGAGGGTGTTGTGAAAATTAAACAAAGCATCGTCTACAAAATGCCTAGCAGGATGCCGGGCCTGAGCAGGTGCCACCCGGGAGAATGTAGCTGTAGCTCATTCATCTGTTCCTTTCACAAGAACCGTGGAGACATGCTCAGATACAAGAATTGGGTGGAAGTGACCTGGGAGATGGAGCAATTGTCCCCTTTCCCGGTAATGGAGGGCCATTAAACAAGAGAAAGCCACACAAAGGTGGCTTCAGGTTGCCTAAACAGACCATTCCCCCACCCCCCAAGCTGCAGAACTGCCCAGGCCTGATCGGATACAGCCCTCCAGTCTATACTCTGCACCCCAACAAACAGCGCTGGACTCAGCTAAATCTATGAAACCCTCTCACAGAGGGAGACATGCCTGGGATGCTTACACCGCCCCTGGTCAGCCAGCACGAGAGCAGTGTTCAGGGCCTGAGGACAGTCCAGCGAGCTATACCCCTGGGTCTACACCATCCTTGATCGTGTGATGTCTTTCCATTTGTGCGGGTGTTCCTTAACTTCTTCCAAAGATACTGTGCCTTGTTTAATGCACCAGTCTTGCACTTCTCTTGTTAAAATTTTCTTAAGTATTGTTTTGATGTTATTGAAAATAGATTTGCTTTCTTAATTGCATTTGAGATTGATCGTTGCTAGTATGTAGTTTAGTGAACTTTTCTGTATATTGATCCTGCGTTGTGCCATCTGGCTGAACTTACTTATTAATTCTAATAGCATTTTAGTGTCAATCTTAGTACTCTCTTTATTTATGCAACATCATCTTCAAACAGAGATTTTTTTTAACTTTTTTATGTTTCAATCTTGACACCTTTTATGTCTTTTCTCGTGCCTTGGCTAGAACTTCCAGCAGAGTGTTAAATAGAAGTGGTTGAGAACAGGTTTTGTTTTGTTCCTGATGTTTGTGTCTTTCGTCACAAATCTGATATGAGCTAGGAGTGTGTGGACAGTGTCCTGAGCCCCAGCGAGGGCAAGGACCTCCATGGAGAAAGTGTCAGTGCGGCTGAGGCCAGAGAAGGTGAGCAGGCGCTACACTTGGCAGGAGGGGTTTGGTCCTTTTCCCAGATGCAGAGAGAAGCTGCTAGAAGGATGAAGGACTCTCAGGTGGCGAGGTTAGGGAGCTGCTAACAGCTGAGCCAGGGGCTCTGGAATAGAAGCTAGTGTCTGAGAGACACAGCAGGCTTAGTCAAAGCTGGAGCGAGGTGAGGGACGCCCAAAGGCTGCCTGAGTAGGGAGGAGTCTGCCATCCTCTCCCTTCCTCACCGAGTCCTGAGGGTTCTGGGGGTTTTGGTGGGATATAGTGCCTAAGTCCTCATGTTCTTTTGGGTTCCAGACACCCCATCAACCTGTGCTAATGATAGCAGTGTTTTCCCCTGGACATAAACTCAGATCACTGTCGCCAAGTAAACTCAACTCATAGCAGTTACATGTGTGTCGGTGAGAACTGACTTTTCAGAAGTAGATGGCCAGTCCTTTCTTCCGAGGTACCTCTGAGTAAACTCAAACCTCCAGCCTTTTGGTCAACATTAAGTATTTGAACCATCCCTGGGCATAATAGGGGTTAAATTTCCATCTACAAGTATTTGGAGAGAATGAACATGCGTGTGTGTGTGTGTGTGTGTGTGTGTGTGTGTGTGTATACACGTGCACAGGACTGCACTACTTCATAGAACTTCCAGCTGGAGACTTTGCTTCCTCCCAGAATGTTCTGATTACACTCCCTACCTCCACCCTCTCCTGTCATTTCCTGTTGCTGGGAAATCAGGAGTCAGATGACTTCTGGTATCCAGGCTAATGGCTCTTATTAACCAAATGCTGACATGTCCCTAACATATAGGTTGCTTAATTAAAAACCAGCTTGCTCGGCCAGCTTTCAAAGAAGAAAGCACTTTGAGCAGGGAATGGGGATTTCCAACAGACATTGGATGAGAAATGATGTCATACTAATGGTCTAGAAAAGCGCTTTTTCTCTTAGATGAAAGAAAAGTGATGGGGGCAGGGAGGAGGGGCGCTGAAAGGAGCAGAGCTTTGGGGATGGCTACCTTCCATGCAGCCGGCCGCCCCACAGCTGTCCTCTCACAATTCCTTCAGCTTGTTGGTCAGCACCTAAGCATCTGCCATCACACAGCCGACTTTGCAAGCTGTGAATAGGAAGCAGGACCTCAACTCCTGTGAGCTTAGCTCAAAGCTGGGTGTGCTTTTTCCTTCCAGAACTCAGGCCCAAGGAAGGACCCTCCCTCTTCCTACTTCCTCCTGCAGGTTTAAACCTGCCTGGCCAGACCTAACAGCCAGCCCACTGTGTGGGCTCACAGCCCAAATCCTCTTAAAAGAAATCAGAAGCTTAAATTTCATTGTTAGTAAATGAATGTATACTTTCCTATGTTTTGTTGCAAAGCAAGGGAGTGGTTGTATTTTTTTCTTTCGTTCTTTTTTTATTTTGTTTTGTTAAATGGATTTAATGAAGATTCTTAGTAAATAATTAAGTAGCCCTGATTAGTGTGGTGGATTTTGAGCTGGGCTACTAACCACAAGGTCAGCAGTTCAAATCTACCTTCAAGTCACTTCATGGGAGAAAGATGAGGCTCTCTGTTCCCATAAAGATTTACAGTTTTGGAAAGCCTGTTTGTATGAATCGGAACTGACTTGATGGCACGCTCCCACCACCACAACCAGTAAATAATTCAGTAAATCGGTTTAAAGAGTTTATTCAGTAGAATTGTGTTATAGTTGCATGACTTTGAGACAATGGATAGATAGTGACTTGAGGTAGCATACTATGTAGAAAAGGAGCCCTGGTGATGCAGTGGGTTAAGCATTGGGCTGCTAATGCAAGGTCACTGGAAAGAGTACATTGAAATCTAGAACGTCTGATTCTAGTTCTGGAGACATTTTTGATGGTCATGACGGTAGGATGCCACTGATGACTAGTGGGTAGAAGCAAAAGATACTGCTAAACACCCTCCAATGCTCAGGGCAGCCCCAACACCAAAGAACAATTCTGCGCACAAAGCTAACAGTGCAAAGGCTGGGAAACTTTGCTCAGAATCTGGTACAAGAAGATTCTAAGCAGAATTTTTTCATGATATTGAAAAATGGATTCAACCCACATGGCCACCCACAGTGACCTGCCTAAGCCAATTGTGACATTCGTACAATGGACTAGTCGAAAGCAACATGGGTACGTCTCATGAATCTTCAGTGGATGATAGAATTTGTATAGTGTGATTCCTTGTGTACAGTTTCTGGAAACAGGCAAACTGTTATACATAGTGTTTAAGAATATTTTCATGTGTGATAAAACTGTAAAGAAAAACAAGAGATCATTAATACAAAAGGTGGGGGAGGGGTGGCTTCTATGGTACTGGCAAAAGTACTAGTTCCAAAGGGGTGGGGGGGAGCATAACTCTTCATTTTATTATTATGTCTGTGTGTGTGTGTGTTCACACACACTGTGTCGACCTTAGTATGAGCATGTGTCTTTTCTACATTGCCTTCCTTGCTGTGGAAGTGACGATAGCAATGGTAGTTATTATGGTTTATTGAACCCTAGTGGCCCAATGATTAAGCACTCATCTACTAGTCAAGAGGGCATTCAAGCCCACCAGCTGCTCCATGGGAGAAAGATGAAAATTTCTGCTCCCACAGAGATTTAAAAGCTTCTGAAGACCATATGCAGGGTCACTGTGAGTCAGCACTAACTCGATGACACTTAACACAAAACAAACACTTTATTAAGAGGTTACAAGTCAGAATTGACACAATGGCAACTAAAAACACTGACTTTTGCAATGGTTTTGTCAGATATTTTTATTAGAGAAAATTTAGGGAGTGAAACCTGGGGTGCTCGCTTCCACGAGTGGAGCTGGAGTTGACCTTGAATGAGTGGGGCTGGCCTCTTCCTGTACTCAGTGCTGCCGCCTTCCATTGGCTGGCCTCTGTTCCTCTACTCAGTGCTGCCGCCTTCCACTGGTTCCCATCTCTCACCCAGCTCCCTTCTCTCCACAGTGTCCGGAGACAAACGACCAGCCGGCCGCCCCCAGCAGGGGGCAGACCCAAGCCCCAGCCCAAGCCTAAGCCTCAGGTGCCACAGTGCAAGGCGCTCTACGCCTATGATGCTCAGGACACAGATGAACTCAGCTTCAATGCCAATGACATTATCGATATTATCAAAGAAGGTAAGCGCATCGCTAGCTGACTGAGACACCCTCCCAAAGAGCACAGTCACTTTGCTATAAAAACTAGTTTAATATGAAGAGAATGAATGAGTTCCTCTAGCTGAAACTTACATGCTCAGCTTTATAAGGACTTGAACTTCATTGTTTTAACGCTTCTATCAGCTTGGCTCTGTTCTTTGTATCGGCTTCCTCTTCATGTTGTTTTACCACATGGTAGCAATGCCAAACCAAAGCCACTGAGCAAGAGTCTTAGCTTTCACGCTGATTGGGCCCCTTTAGGTTACATGTCCATCCTGAACAATCACTGTATCCTGACTGTGTTAGACCTGGCAGTGATTTCCTTGGAAGAGGGGGTGAATCTACCCCACCGAAACTTCAGGCCTCCATACAGTGAACGGGAATGGAATGAAGCCAAGGAAATATCCTACAGTGTTATAAAAGGGCAAGGGGAAATAAAAGGGACTCACAGACTTGGTTGAGTGCTTTTTTAATTTGGAAGAAAAGATAAATTAGAATATAATGAGGTTAATTTCTTTTTTTTTTTTTTTTAATTTCAAACATACGTGCTTATGGAAACAAAACAATAAATCCTGCTTCAGGGTATTAGAAACCGCAGGAGGGAAATGGCATTTGTGGTGAGAGTTGGGGAGAATTAACTCTGAGGTAGATAGTGGGAGGGAGAGAGAATGAGCAAAGTCTAGAAGGAGCAGGTCATTTTAGGAAAACAAGTAGCCACTGGACCAAGGTGTAGAACCCCAGGGAGATGTCATGGAAGGTCAAGCTGAAAATAGCCTGGTCTTGGAGGGCCCTGAATGACAGGCTCAAGAGAGTGTGTGATGATAGCAGAGAGCCATGGAGGTATACACAGAACAAGGGAACCTGGGTGATTCTCTGTTCTGCAGAAAGGTTAGTTTCCACGAAGAGATGGTCAAGTTAACATCCAGGTTATCTCAATCGGTCTTTCTTTGCCTGGAGAGAAGAAGTCAGGGAGAGGAGGAGAAAAGGGAATATGTAACTGGGAACCACTGCCCCTCCATGAGACCAGAAAATCTGGATGGTGCCCCTTTTGATCAAAGATTTTACAGAAGAATCCTGATGGGGGTGTGAGTGTGGAGGAGGATGCAGAACGATTCCAAATTCGGACAGAATTCAGCCTTTCTGGCATCATAGAGGCTGGATGAATCCCCCAAACCACTGCCCTGCAATAATCTTTAAAGCTTAAACTAAAAATAATTCCCCGAAGTTTTCTTAAAACTAAGAATAGTTTTTGCTTATCTAGTGAGAAGGGCTACCTTGAGCATTCTGCTCTTTTTAAGAACCATCTATATGAGATCAAATTGGCACCAGCATCTCAAAAGAGTGGATAGAAAACTCAGGGCAGGAAGTTTATGTTAATAGGGAGAAACAATTGAGAAGTGGAGAATGAGAATAGGTGTATAGCTTGAATGTAATCGTTGTCACAGATTCGTACATGGAGACATGGTTGAATTGTTGTATGTTCTGCAGCAACAAAAAAGGTGCCCAAGGACAAGTTCTAGAATTGTGCTTTTAGTAGGTTCCCTCATCATATGAGCTTGCCTCAGGAGAATTCTCAGCCCGTGCACCAACCCCTACTAAATGACCTCTGAGTTTTGTTTTTATCTCCTTTAACTATTTAGTTTTCTACAAGTTTTACAGCCATTTAACATCCTTTTTCAAAGATGGAGGAATAAAAATGAGTGTTGAAAATATGCTTTGGTAAACAATAGACTTGTTCCATAATAATATTGGAAATAACCCAATTATGGGGTTGGCTAAATAAGCTTTCTGTTTCCATCAGTGAATCATCAGTGCAATTTTTTTTTTTAATTAAAAATAATGAGGCATATTATTTAAAGGGCATAGGGTTTGTGTGTGAGAAGATAAAGAAGACATGGTGACCCTAGATGGCAGTGATGGCTGCAGGGCTGTGCATGTACGTCATGTGACGGAGCTGCACATTCAAACATAGCTGCAGTATATATATTCTACCACAGTTTCAAAATATGAAATAGAAACAGATTAAAGCTTTTTTTAAATGATGCAAAAGTATAGTGTATTTATTGACTTGGAAAGACGTTCACGAAGAAAAGGAAAAAGTTAGATTATAAATGTGTAGTTTTATTCTTATAGAAACACACATAGCTGTTGTTGTTGTTAAGTGCTGTTGAGTCGGTTCCGACCCATAAAGGCCCTGTATAGGGTTTCCAAGGAGCAGTTAGTGAGCTTGAACCATCAGCCTTGAGGTTCAAATCAACTTTGCAGTCCAGCACATTAACCCAGAGCACCACACCAGGACTCCATACAAAAGTGTAAGTGTGTGTGTGTGTGTGTGTGTGTATAAGTGTATATATTCTCAAGTGTATATGTGTCAGTATATTGATATAAAGGAGGTACGGAAAATGTTTAAAATGGCCATCCTTGAGTATTGAATGTACAAGTGAGCATTACTTTTCATTTTTCAGTTCTTTCACATTTTCCTAGAAGGAATATGCACTATCAGGTATAATTACAGCAACTATATACTTGTGTAAAATATAGAATCTTAGACACACTCGGACTGTAAGTTAACATTGTAAATAATGTGGTGTGGTTGCAGGAATAAAGGGTACAGGTAAATGGAATAGAACAGAATCCAGAAGCAGACCCATGTATATAGAGACATTTAATACATGATAAGTGTGACATTTGAAATCAGAGGAAAAAGGATAGAAAATTACTTCCCATTTTGAAAAGGAAATAAAAGTTGATCTCTACCTCAGACATCTCTGCCTCAATAAATGTCAGATAAATCAAAGACCTAAAAATAAATTATAGTCTTAGAAGGAAACCCAGAATATTTTATTCATCTTTGGATGGGAAAAGTCTTGCTATGCAAAACATAAAACCCCCAAACCATGCAGGATTTAACTTCATTAAAAGGCTCAATTAAAACCTTTTGCATAGTGAGAAGTGCCAGGAACAAAATTCAATGCTAGGAAGCCGACTAGGAGACAGTAGGTATTGCACCCATTAATTAGCTCCGGTCCGTGAGTACTAAGAAGTGGGCGGTGAGGCAATGCACAGAAGAGCCGCCCTCATCATCAACAAGATGCAGAGGAAAACATTTCACCTGCCATGACACCGACAAAGAATAAAAGGTGATACTGCCTACCTTCCCTTATCCCAGTCCTTGAAGCAGATGAGTTTTAGAAACCAGAAAAATATGGGAACAGTTTCTTTTTTAATAACATCAGACTGGAAAGGATTTCTAAAAATGAAAGAAACCCCAGAAGCCATAATAGATCAGGTGACTCAACAAATTATCAAAACATCATAACAGAGTTAATAAAAATGGGGAAGGGCTATTTACAACTTCCAACAGAAAAGTAGGCAAAGGACAAGAATAGCAGAATCCAACGTGCAAGTGCTATGTACAGCTCTAAAACAAAGGCGTCATGGTGTGGCGCTGTGGGTTCATGCATTGAACTGCAAGGTTGGGTTGAACCTCAAGGTTGGCGGTTTCAGCTCACCTGCCGTTCCTCAGACACCCTATTCCAGGGTCGCTATGTATGAGTCAGAACAGACTCGATGGCACTTAATGACAACTGAGGTTGCCCTGGTGTGGTGCTGTAGGATAAGCACTGTACTACTAACCACAAGGTCAGCAGTTCAAACCTACCAGCCACTCCTTGTTGTTAGGTGCCATCAAGTCAGTTCCGACACATAGCGGCCTTCTGCACAACAGAACCAAACACTGTCCCATCCCGCGCCGTCCTTACAATCATTGTGAAGCTGGAACCCATTGCTGATGCCACTGTGTCAGTCCATCTTGTTGGGGGTTCTTCCTTTTTTCACTGACTCTCCACTTTACCTTGCATGATGTCCTTCTCCAGGGACTTGTCCCTCCTGATATGTCCGAAAGTATGAGAGACAGGTCTCACCATTCTGGATTCTAAGGAGCATTCTGGCTCTACTTCTTTCAACACAAATTTGTTTGTTCTGGAAATCCACGGTATTTTTAATATTCTTCTCCAACACCATAACTCATATCAAATGCATCACTTCTTCTATGGTCTTCCTTATTCATTGTCCAACTTTTACATGCAAATGAGGCTGTTGTCGATAACATGACTTGGGTCAGGTGCACCTTAGTCCTCAAACTGACATCTTTGCTCTTGAATACTTTAAGAGGTCTTGTGCAGCAGATTGCCTAATACAATATATAGTTTTATTTCTTGACTGCTGCTTCCCTGAGTGTTAATAGTGGATCCGGGCGTAATGAAGTCTTCGACAACTTCAATCTTTTCACCATTTATCATGATGTTATTTATTGGTCCAGTGGTGAGGACTTTTGTTCTCTTTACATTGAGGTGCAACCCATACTGAAGGCTGTATTCTTTGACCTTCAGCAGTATTTCAAGTCCTCTTCACTTTCTGCATATGCAGATTGTTAATCGAGTCTTCCTCCAATCCTGATGCCATGTTCTGTGAGCAGAAGGAGGGGTTATAGTGTGTGTCACGGACTGTGGTTCAGAGCCGAGCATTGAGATGGAGGCAAAGGTTTACTGGGGGAGTAAATAAGGAGCCCTGGCAGTACAACAGTTACGTAACAGTCCAAACCCACCCAGTGGCTTTGAGGGAGGAAGACTCGGTGATCTGCTTCTAGATTGCAGCCTAGAAAATCCTGTGGGACACTTCTGTTTGATCACTTAGTCACCTGACAAGAATCCCTGTGAAGAAGAAGGGAGGACGCTTGAGTGGGGAACTGACCGATGGGCTGCAGACCTCCGTCTGTGCCAGCTTGCCAGGTTGCTCACTAAGGAGCCCTACGCTGAGCTGAAAAGGCTGGGTCCTTGTACTGTCACCTTGCTCAGTCTAGCCCCGGAAACACCCGCCCATGCATGGATGTTGGGCCTGCCAGCCACCCACGCACCTCCCATCTTAGCAGCAGGCTCTTTCTTGCAGATGGATCTGACTGACCATCTCTGTGTCCACCGCGGGGAAGGGCTTACCTGCCACAGCAGCCTTTTTCATTTAAGATAATTGTTAAAGAAGGAAAAGGAATGAGGGTGGCACCAAATCACTTTTACTTGTGTAACAAGCCCACAGGCGCAGGATAAGATGCCTGTAACAGAACAGCCGTAACGCTCCTCAGTCACCATCTCTCCATCTCTCTGCAGATCCTTCTGGCTGGTGGACGGGTCGGTTACGAGGCAAACAGGGCCTGTTCCCCAACAACTACGTGACCAAGATCTGAGGCACATGGAGACTCTATGCACTGGGTGAAGGAGGTCCGGGCACAGACAAGGAAGGGGACGTTTGGGGACTCCCTTTCTGATCCACAGCAAGCAATTGCTTCTCCAAGGCCTGGAGTTATTCCATACCTTCCCCACGGAGGACAAGTCTCCTAAAAGGTCCACTGTTCATAGGAACCCAGGAGGGCAAAACCACCACCCAGCAAGATTTATTTATTGTATTTAAACCTGGTGAGAGGATGAACGAGGTCCACTCAGACTTTGTTGGCTTCTAGCAAATCAGCAGCAGCAGCGTGTGCGCTCACCAGGCCCAGAGCATGGCTGTAGGTGGTTGCTGACAAGTGCCTTTAGTTGAAGAGCACATTTCTTTGGTCCTTTTCCTTACCTGACACACACATTCCTCTCTACTGCCTCTCTGCCTTCAGGGAGGACTCAGTCTGCAGGCTGGGCTCAGAGCGGACACTGCCCAAGAAGTGCCAACAGCAGGTGTGGCCTGTTGAACCCATAGGTGCAGAGGGCGTGGTCTAGAGCTTGCCAGGATCATCGGGGGCTGGGTTGTCAGCCTTGTTTTCTCTGGGTCTCTAATGGAATGTGGCTGGCCATGTTGGTTTCTTTGTTTAGTGCTGTAAGCCCTCTTCCCAGACGGATCTTTTTTTTTTCTCCCAAGCTGTACATTTATAAAAATAGATCATATACTGTATATACCAAAACATGGTAGAAACATGTATGAATGTACTAAGTAGTATTCCACTGTACTTATTCATAAGGTAGGTTTTATTACAAGCCTCGCACCAGGTACTCACAAATGTGCACTATTCCTTCCCAACTACAGCATCAGTGTTAATGCTTTCCCGCTCCGCTCCTGCAAACCCTTCTCACCATTGCCCTGTAGGTAATTTTCATCTGCACCCCTCTGGGTCCCTCCTGCCGAAATAAATAAAGGAATCCATGAACTGCCTTGGTCTTCCGTGACATTTATTGCACCATCCATCAAGAAGGGGATGGTTGTAGTACACTGAGATCTCTCCTTCCAATTACCACAGGCTACTGGGAAATGGGGGGCCTGATGTGGCAATGTGAGTGCATGTGCTGGACTGCAAAGTAGCTTTGAACTGCAAGGTTGGCAGTTGAAACTCACCAGCTGCTCCTTGGAAACCCTATACAGGGTTGCTATGGGTCAGAACCAACTCAACACTTAACAATAACGTTGGGAAATTAGGGCTTGACTAACATATACCTGAGTACCCCCAAACACACAGGCAAACAAAAAACCACGTGATACTGACTCATAGCGACCCTGTAGGATTTCCAGACTGTAAATCTTTACGGGAGCAGGCAGCCTTGTCTCTCCCGTGAAACAAACAACCTTGCAGCTACAGCTCACCACCACTGCGCCACCAGAGCTCCTTGAGTACCCCAAAGTCCCTAGGCGGGAAAAATGGTCACATTATATACGAAATATATATGTGGATTTGGAACAAAGGTAAGCCATTTAACTCTGGTGTTTTCTACTTCTAGAACACAAAGCAACCTTCATTTCAGTAACTGTAACGTGCTGAATGAACATCTTTCAGTAAATCCATGGAGGTCACTTTGTAAAGCATAGAGTATTTGTTTCTTCATTTCGTCACATCATGACTTTATTTTTCTCCATCTCTTCCTTCCAGGCAGTAGTGCTCACAAGAACAGGAGACAACATGGATGTACAGTGATAAAAATTTACAAACGCCACTGCTGGCTCTAGAGCCTGGACTACACATCACCCAGATTGTTTCTCTCTGTGGTGCCCTGTTAACTCTTCCCAACGGAGCTAAGCAGACCAAGTCTGTTCTTCCTCGAGTTTCCAGTGCCTCTACTGCACTGGTGGTGGGGTGAAGTCTGCTTCCCAGCACATCTTTGTTGGAGACCCCAGCTTTGTGTCCCTGGCACTCCTCACTTGGATGGCCAACAGTGGCAGTCTGAAGCAACGATTACAGTTCTAATCCGTCCTAGAGGGTCACTGTGAGTTAGCATCTCCTCAATGGCAATGGATTTTTTTTTTTTTAGTTTAATGTTACCTCCTTTATGCTTGATACACTAGTGTGTAGCAAGCATAGTGTGTATTGTCACATGCTTGATACACACTAGTTTTATTTAACACAAAATCCTATGAGGTAAACACTCCTATCCCCATTAAAAATATGGAAATCAAGGCATTCAGGAAACACAGCTGGTAAGTAGAAATCAAACCCAGGCAATTCAACTTTAGAGTTTGTGTTCTTCCATACCTGTAGTTGGAGTCCTGGTGTGGTGCTGAGGGTTAATCACTGGATTGCAAGACTGCTTTAACCGCAAGGTCGGTGATTCAAGCTCACCAGCCGTTTCTCAGAAACCCTATACAAGGTCACTATGAATCAGAATTGACTAGACGGCACTTAACAAAAACAACGGCATCCTTGTAGTTAGAATGCTGGTGTGGTGCTGTTAGATAAGCACTCGACCATAACGTCTGTTTGAACAGCAAGGTTGGCAGTTCAAACTCACCAGTCACTCCTCAGAAACCCTATGCAGGGTCGATGTGAATCGGAATGAACTCAGTGGCAGTTAACAACATACTTGAGGCTACATCATCTCACTTATAATTTCAGTGTGTTTATACTATTTCTTTTTTTGCAGCTTATTTTGTATTTTTAAGATTTTTATTTTGGGTGTCTGCTCTGACACTTAAGAGAAATATCTTAAGTCTTTTTTATGACATACTAGAATAATTTCCTGAGTCAAACTAGTTAATATTTTAACTAAAGGAGCCCCGATGGCACTGGGGTAGGCGTTGTGCTGCTAACCTTGAGGGAGGGGATTCAAACCCATCAGTCACTCCTTAGGAGAAAGCTAAGGCTGTCTGCTCCTGTAAAGATTTACAATCTCAGACACCCTATACAGAGCTAGCAGTGGTCTGGTTCTTGGGTTTGGAGGAAGAATTTCCTGAGTCAGACTTAATATTTAAGGGGGAAAAGGTAATTAAGGAACCTATAAAATGCCTTTGAAATATGTTCACAAAATCCATCTTTTCTTGATCAGAAGTTGAGCTCAAAGATTCCTGGGAAACGGCTTTTCAGAGAGGAAATCTCTCATTCAGAGCCTCACTTCGCTACCATTCACATTTGTAACCTAAGTTGGTCTAAGGCCACTAGGGGAACAAGTTTCACTAACTACTAATTCAACAAGTGATATCTATAAAATTACATAAGCAATTAGTAGGGTTTCGCCTAGTTTCTCTAAATGCTCAAAACCTGCAGGCAAAGATGTACTAGTCAACTCTGTTCTGCCTAGAAAAAGGATGTCAGATGCAAACCTTCACCAGAACCAGCTTCTCCCCAGGTGTCGTCACCCTCAAGGTATTCCTAAACTGCAGAACCAGGTGCCTGTTGAGTTCACTGTCAAGCAAAGGAGAAGGCAATTTTTATCAAGCTCTAGGAGAAATGAGGAGTTAACTGGGTCTACCTCAAAGTTTTTCAGAGACTTATTAATCTCCCAAGGGTCTGCTATGCTTCCCAACTTATTTGATCAACTCTTCTCTCGGGACAATGAAGGTTTTGCTGAACTGAAAGTTTGGGAACTTTATGCTACAAGAGACTCACTTTTATTTCTGATTTTTAATAAAGTTACTGGCTGGAGACTCAGAAGGCATTTATTTCCCCTTAGATGTTACATGGGATTGCCACCAGGCACAAAAAGGCCCCCATAGTGTGGCTGAAGGAGCCCTGGTGGTGGTTAATCAAGCAGTAGACTGCTAACAGAATCTTCTAGTCACTCTGGGGAAGAAAAAAGTGGCAGTCAGCTTCCATAAAGATTGTTGTTAAGAGCCATCGAGTCAGTTCCAACTCACAGTGACCCTGTGTAGGGTTTCCTTCCAAGGAGCAGCTAGTGAGTCTCAACCACCAACCTTGCAGTTCAAATCAACCTTGCAGTCTGGTGCATTACCCTACAGCGTCACCCGGGGAGATTCTACTCTGTCCTCTTGAGTTGGAATCACTGAGAGGGGTCACTGAGTTGGAATCAAGTCGACAGCATTACAGGAAAAGTTCCAAGTTTGAACTAGTTCTGTTGCCGTCGCCCCTCAGGACTGCCCTTCTTGGTCTCAGCTGGGCCTGAGAGAGGCCCATCACGATGGCTACTTCTGGCACCAGCGCCCCAGTGGGCTGGTGAACCTATGTAAGAATTAGGGAGCAGTCATCAGGAAGATCAAGAGAAATGGTCATCTTCCATTTATAATTTCATAATGCATCAATCTTCTTACATTCAAGAAGCCTACAAATAAAGCAGTGTTCACTGAAATCAAGTTCTAGTTTTTCCATTCGAGAAAATGGTGCGAAGATCTTTCCTAAGGTCACAAAGGCAGTCATTTACATAATACCTTAAAATAAAGTTAGTCATAGCAAACTTACACCGATTCCTTCATAGAAAATGCACACATAAAAATGCATGGGATACTTAAAGAAAAATCAATAGCTTTATTTTTCCTCAATATACATTTAGAACACATCAGAAAAGACTTCATGAAACAGACCGGAGGACTATGTACAAAGTCAAGAGTCCCAAAGTCAAGGCCACCACAGTCTAGGGTCTTCCCATCAGCGGTGAGGCAAGGTCTTTGATGGCTTTGGCGTTCAGCTGTGGAATGGTGCTAATCTTCAGCAGTCTGCTGCTGGCATACTTATTCTTGATGGCCTGCAGGAGTGAGTCATTTGTGATTAAGCTCACATCAGGACGCCTACCTTCTACCTACCTCATACCTAACCTAACTGACAAGTGCAGGACCCCAAATTCGTCTTAACCTGTTGTTCCTTTTACGTCCATTTCTGTCCATGTCTTTTAGGACTACGACTCCTCTGGCAGCAAAAGTGATGGTGGAACAAATGAGTTCAAGGTTCCCAAGTTCTCTCATGAGCTACCAGAGAGAAGAGAGGTGTACCACCGGGACACAACAGTAACAATGGACCCCAGAGAAGCCCCTCAGCACTGAGAACACATCTTGCTTCACAGGGTGCTAAATCAGGCTAAAGTAACATGAAAGAAAGCAGGTCATGTGGTGAGGACACAAGACTTCCGTGGTACAAATGCCATGCTCTTTGTCACCAGGCCCCTTTGATGCCACAGGGGCACAGGGCAGGACCAAGCCTCCTCTGACTCCTTCCCTCTCAGGTGGGCCACAGAGACCACCACTAAGCCCAAGAGGCTTCTCCCTCTTTTCTTCACCATGGTCACTAATTGAGTGCCTTTCTGCCATCGTGTCTGGAAAGGCCCTGAATAATAGAATCTGAATCCTCAAGACTCCAGACAGCCATTTGAGCTGCCCTGGCTCTTCCTGATCACATGCCAACCAGCCTTCCCTGCTTACTGAGCGGTTATCCTGGATGCTGGATTAAGAATAAAGCACAGACAGTGAATGGCTGACTGCAAACCAGGCTGAAACAGCGTTCCACCATACTTTGTTTCAAAGAAAGATAAAGTCTGTTTTGAAAAGAATTTGCGCTCACCAATATGCTGCACCCCCTGCTGTTCTAGACAAATATAAACAACTTGTACTGAAATAGACTCTCACAGAAGCCATTATATATTTACATGAAAACATAAACACAGCCCTAGTCCAATGCATGCCACAGCTGAGAAGAAATAGTACTTACGATGAATTTCGTTAGGTTTTCGTTGACTTTCACTACGTTTTTGGCCATGTGCTGCATGACTTCCAGTACTTCGCTCTCTGTGTATCCAGTGTAATATTCCTGCTTTAAGCTCTGGAACACAAGGCAACGAGAAGGAACCTGTGACTGAGACCTCGGGCATGAGAAAGCCTCTGCTGCTTTGCAAGAGCGAGTGTTGCCCATGCAGACAACTCTTCGGCAGACGCTGTGAAAGACTAGCCTTCTTCCCTCCTGGAACTTCAGTTATAGCCCCCACCAGTACTGTGGACAGCGCTAAAATAGGGCTCCAATAAGACATGGGAGGCTCCAGGCTAAGAAGTCAAAGCTTGCACAGGTATAAGCTATTGTTGGGCACCATCGCGTTGGTTTTCACTTAGAGCGACCAACCCCAGGTCCTGAGTAGCATTGCCCCACAAGGATTTCTTGGCTGTAATCTTTTGTTTAGCAGCTAAGGACCACCGGGGTTCCTTGTACAGGTATATAAATATAGGGTACTTAGAGTAACAAATCTTTCCTACCTACCTTGGAACAAAACAAACAAAAAATACCCCCCTGCCCAGTATGGGCAGAGGCCTGGGATGAGCACATCTCACACTTCCCACTCAGCATGTGCCCGAGAGCGGCTGTGAATAGGCTCCAGTCCACCCCCCCCACCCCCGGTTTCCATACTGCTGCTCGGGGGGGGGAAAACCCCTCAGAATGGACTGAGTCACATGCAGCACAATCGACCACATCCAGAGCTCCAACCACCCATGACTCTCTGCTGGGGCTCTGTGAGACCAGGGAGAACCAGAGAAGACACTACCTTCCAGTCCAGCTGGGGAGCTAGCCTCCAAGAGGAAAACGCCAGCAAAACAACAACTGTTGATGGATAAGATGTTGAACACTTACCACGTACGAAGATCTATCACCTGACTTTACTAAAAGTCATTCCTTTCATATGTACAATATGAACCTGGTGAAACTGAATGGGAAAATAAACCTCAGCTGAACTTCAATCCTTACGTAGTTTGAAGGGAAAAAAAAAAAAAAGACCTAAGCAGGAGTGAATACTGAAAACAGCATTTTGAAATCAATTCCAGAAAACCAGCAGGCCTATTGCTAATGGGTTTATAGCCTAGAGAAGAGGGTTTCAGAGCAGTCTGGGAAATGAGTTAACATATCAGGATTGTGTGTCGTGTACCAGTGGCTCTTTTTGCCTCAATTATTTTTTTAATTCAAATTCAGAAAAATGGAAGGATAAGATAATGAACATATAATGAATATCTGTATATCTGCCATGAAGCTTCCTCAGTTAACATTTTGTCATTGTTTCGTTGAGATCAAGTGTATATAAGGTGATGTTCATCATTTCCACCATTCTCATGTGTACAATTCAGTGGTAACAATTCACCATGTTGTATAGCATCACCACAATCTGCTCCCTTAGCAGAAACTACCACACTCTCACACCTGAAAACAACTAATGAACTCTGGTCTATGCATTCTAGATATTTCACATAAATGAGATCATACAGTATGTGTTCTCAACACATTTTCAAGGTTCATCCATGTCAGCAGGTATCCGAATTTCATTTCTGTTTATGACTGAGTAGGATTCTATTGGCTGTGTAGACCACATTTTGTTTATCCCTTAGTCTGTTGCTGGTGGGCACTTGGGTTGTCCCCACCTTTTCAAATACTGTGAATAATGTTGCAATGAAAGTTGGTCAATTGGCATAACAAAGTCCACAAAGACATTCTACTTTGGTGAGTAGAGACTGGGATCTTAAAAGGTCATGAGCTACCTAAGGTATGCACCTTAGATATGGTCTCTCCATGTGCAGATGAAAGAAGATTGATGAAAGCTGAAAATGCTTGGAATCAACTAGTCCAGGGACCGAAGGGAACATCAGTCACCACGACTCTGAAAACAGATGAAGTAGATGGTGATTGGCTGCCACTACCAAGTGCTCTGAAAGGAAGCATATGAAAAAGTCCCAGATACAGTGGGTGAAAATGCTGACCAGAACTCAAAATTACAAAAGACCGGGCCTACTGGTCAGAAAGCAACTAAAGGACCTCAAGACTTGGCCACTCTTCAGGTCTGGAATTGAATTCAGCCTTCTGGTTCAATTTTCAGCCAAGTAGTAGATAGACACATAGCAGGGACAACTCTAGTAGAGTATGCTCACCATGGAATGGTCAACCACTCAAGACCAAAAGGGCAAGAGGTTTACCTAAGATTGGGAAAGACGGTAGACTGGAAATAAGAATCACAGGAAGGAACTAGGATAAATGATGGTACCTGGAAAGGATTGTAATCACTGAGACGAAGCAAAGTGTACACTGCTGTGGCATACAGTAACTCTGTTTAATTTCATGAGGAACTGTCTAATTGTTGTACAGTTTTTAACACTTCACTGTTTTCTTTCTCTGTCTACATATTAAGAAGCCCTGGGGTGCTGTAGGGTGGGTAAGCACTGAACTGCTAACCACAAGGTTGGCCTTTCACACCCATCGGTTGTTCCATAGGAAAAAGACGGGGCTTTCTGCTCCCCTAAAGATTTACAGCCTCCGAAACCTCACATAGGGTTGCTATGAGTCAGAATCCACTCAATGGCAGAGGGTTTAGTTTTTGGTTTGGGGCCAACATATTATGTACATATACTTTTGCTGAACCATTTAAAAATTACATGTAACTCCTCAATATTTCAGCATGCTTTTTCCTGCCTATTCCATAACACCATCATAACATAAGAAAAATTTCAAGTATTCCATATCATCTAGTTATATATGGTCAGTATTCAAATACCCCAGTTATCCCAAAAATACACTCAAGGTCCATGCAATGTTTTGGGTTATATCTTCAGTCTCTCTTCATTTAAAACAACCTTCACTTTTTTAACTTCTGACAGACTTTTTGGAAGCATCCAGGATAGTTACTTTTAGAATGTCCCATATTTTGGATTTGTTTGTTTTCTCAAAGCCTTTTTGGCTAAGATTACACCTACACACACACATGGACTGGGCAGGGTCTAGGAGGCAACTCCCCAACTACATACTGCAGTTTTTTTTACCAACAGTGAGCCCTCCCATACTACCCACCACCCAGAAGTCACTTGGAGATGCAGGAGAGACTGTGTAGGGCATTTGTTCACAGGAAGAACACCACAAGTCGTGTGTCCCTTGTCACAATGAACCCAGACTCTTCTTGGGTGTGTTATAAACAGAGAAGCCACTCCTTAGGCCCCCTGCTCTGAGCACACCCCCGTGTCCATCATTTTAACATGACTACTCCACAGATGAGAACATGCACATCTTACTTCATCAGAAGGTACATCAAGTCCTGTAATCCCACCATTGGTGACACCAACCTTGATCATGTGGTTAAGGAGGTAGCTGCCAGACATTAGTATTTGTAGGGTGATATTTTGAAACCTTTTGAAATCTTGTTCCCCAAAATTATTTCACCTAATGATATTCAGGTATCCATTAGGAAGATTTGCTTGAATCAATTATTACAACAGAGGTTTTAAAAAAAAGCTGAGTTTCTAATCAACATCACAGGCATTCTACTTAAAAAAGCGAAGTCCCCTCAGTGATTCATTAAGGACTTTTCTTTTTCTTAATGCATTATAAATCTGCTGTTGTCATTCTTCTTTTTATGCTCATAGTAAACCAGATCTGGCCAGTAAGGAGCCCCTTCAGGCCATTTCCTATGTCATTTCGCTATGACCCCACTGACTCACAGCAACCCTGTATACAGTTTCCAAGGAGTGGCTGGTAGGTTTGAACTGCCAACCTTGTGGTTAACAGTCCAGTGCTGATCCTAGATATCCCCACACCAGGACTCCAGGACCCCATTACCATTAGTCTTGGAAAATTTCTCACTTTCAGGCACAGCTCGTTTTAGGCTCACTTTGGCCATGGCCATGGCCCTGCGATCAGTAATGTCTTTAAGGAGTCCTAAGCGTAGTGGTTATGAATTGGGCTGCGAACCGCAAGGTCAGCAGTTCAAAACTACCAGCTGCTCCGCGGGAGAAAGATGAGGCTTTCTGCTCCCATAAAGATTTACAGCCTCGGAAACCCCGTTCAGGGTCACTATGGGTCGGAACCGACTCGACGGCACATAACAACAACAGTTCCTAGTGGGTAACAGTGTTTCATAGCTAAGATCTAGACCTTAGGTAAATTCCTTATTATTATTTGTTATTGTTTCTAGGCATGTCCATTATGAGTTTACTAATAGCTACCGATCATACATAAGATTATCAAAGTTTTCCCTTTGTTTTTAATTTTTTAAACAATTTTTCCTCTTTTTAGTGTAAATTTCAGTCTTCAATAAATGGAATGCACTTATTTACTTTATCCTACAAAAGACATAAAATAGCTTCAGAATTGCAATGCCAAATTACTCCCTTTTTTAAAAAAAAATTCTTTTTAATAATATTTTATTTTTGGCGTAAACATATGCAACAAAACCCATTCCCATTCAACCATATTCCTCTTAACAATAAGCTAAGTAAATATCAAGTCTCCTTACCATTTCTATTCCTCTGTAATGTCTAACTTTCTATCCCACTAGTACACACACAGTCTGAATGCTATCTTCAAAAACTATTTGAAAATAAGCACTCAAATACTTGTACAAAAGGTCAATGTACAAAGGTCGCACATTGTATGATTCCATTTACAAAACTATTCAGCACAGAGACAGAAGGCAGAATGGTGGTTTCCCGGAGAAGGGGGAGGGTGGAATGGAGAGCAACTGCTTAACAGGTTTCATCTTGACAAAAACGTTCTGAAGGGAACTAGAAGTGGAGGTTACATAGCATTGTGTATGAATATAATGAATGCCATCCACTGAAATATTAACTCCTTCCTGGTGACTTCTAGCAAGATGGCGGACTAGACAGACACCCTACAGAGACCCTCTGCAACAAAGATAAGGAAACAGAGTGGAACCGACACAGAGGACAATCTTGGAACCCTGAGCTTCAGAGAAAGGTTAGAAAAGTGGACTAAATATCTACTGGGAGGAGAAGCTGGAAGAAGCTGAAAGGAGACTTGGCCAGACTTGGCACAGCCATCTTAAACTTTTCAAACAGCTTTGGAGAGAGACACAGCGGCTTGACAACACAGATTCACTTGGGTGATGGTCAAGGTGCGATTCTTATTTGCCACACTCCTCTGGATAATAGAAGGTTGGCCCACATCCTCAGCTACCCCCACTGCAGACCCTGCTCTCCACGAGTCCAGAGCCATTCGATTGGAGCCAGTGTGCAGCAGTGTTTGCTGTGCTGCCTCAGTGTCTGGATCCAGGAGGGCTCTGCTCTAGATCTACAGAACTCAGAGAGACTCCAGGACAGAATTAGACGAGCCACCCTACTCCAGGTCCCCTTTGGTTCTGACAGACACTGAAACCAGCAACCTAAAGGGCCTCCATGAACTACTTCCAGACGGTGTGCCCTGAAAACAGACAACACCTAGGCCTATAGGAACTCAGCCATCACATCCCTCCTCCACCCACTTTATGAGTTCTTCAACTGGCAGGAATCCCCAGAGTTTTTGCTCTGGTTTATTTTTCCTTTCATTGTGTCATTGCTTTTGTTTGTGTTTTATTTCTTCTCCTTCTTCCTCTTTTTCCCGTCTCTTGATTTTTATCCTTTTATCCTGCTGTGGCGCTTTGGGATAAAGCACTGGACCACAAAGTCTATTTGAGCCACAAGGTTGGCAGTTCAAACTCACTAGGTATTCCTTGGAAACCCTATACAGGGTGACTGAGTCAGAACCAACTCAACGGCACTTAACAATAACAACAATCTACACTTCAGTTTTTTTCTTCTTTTCGACCCTCTTTTTTGTTCTTCTTAATTTTTCTTTACTAGTTTCTGGTCTCTTTCTTTATTCATTTTCCCTCTGGTTTTTTAGCCCTCTTCCATTTTCTAATTTTTCTCCTGTACGTCTCTATTTTCCTATACCTCTTTTATTTTTTGGACTCCTGGTGTGACGCTGTAGGATAAGCACTGGACTGCAAGCCATAAGATTGGCAGTTCAAACCCACCAGCTGCTCCTAGGAAATCATATACAGTGTCGCTATGAGTCGGAACCAACTCATCAGCACTTCAGGACAATAACTTTTCTCTTTTTAGTTTTTATATCCTTTCTTTCTTGTTGCTGCCCCTTATTGTTTTTCTCCTTTATCATATTCTCCTTTCACTGTTGTTTGCTTGTTTTTTGTTTTGTTTTCCTATGTGATTTCTCCTCTTTACCCAGCAGATGGGAGACATCAATTGTGACCACACTGTATCCTCTGCAGCTCCATACACTGGACAAGAGCCACTACCCACTCCTATGCCACCTAGGATGATCAACAATGAGCATCAGCTAACAAGAGCCAAACCCATCCTAAAGGAAAACCGTTCACATGGGCCAGTCTCTAATCACACCCACCAGGACCTAGTTGGTGAGAGCTTAAGAAGACATCAATGTACAATCACTAATTAAATACAAATACAATGACCACAATGTCTCAGAGACATTAGATGATTTTAGTGCACACAAAGAAATGAGACTGGCTAAAACAAATGACCCAAATGCAAAACCAGAAAATGTTTCTGAAAAATAAAAGGTAATGGGACTGAGAATTCAAAAGAATGATTATTTGGTACCTTCAACGTACTGACGGAAAGATCAAGGAAAACAGAAAAAACTTTACAATGGCAGTCAAAAATAAATGCAAATTTTGAAACAATAAAAACCTGCAAATAGTTATCCAGAATATTAATACAAAGAACTCAGAAATGGACAATACACTGAAAGGGCAAAGAAGTAGATTTGAATCAGCGGAATTCCAAGTTAGTGGCCCTTGAAAATACTAGTTAAGTTACAAGAACAATCAGGAAAAAAGAATGAAAATATCAGAAAAAAGTCCGAGATTTATGAGGGACACCATGATGAGGAATAACTTACAGATGATCAGAATTCCAGAACAGGAAAAGACATTAAAGACATGGAGAAAACTGTCAAAGAGTTGCTGGAAGAAAACATCTCTAACATCACAAAAGATAAGTATACAAGAAGCTGAATGAATTCCAAACAGGATAGACGCCCTGAAGAAAATCACCAAGACATATCATAACTAAACTTTCCAAAATGGAAGACAAAACGAAGTTACTACAAAGAAGAACCAATAAGACCAAGGTCTGATTTCTCGGCAGAAACCATGCAGACAAACCATGCAAACCAATGCAATGGGCTGACATAAATAAAACTGAAAGAAAAAAAATTGCCAACTAAGAATCATGCTGTTGTTGCTGGGCGCCATCAAGTTGATTCCAACTCACTGTGACCCTACACACCACAGTACAAACTACTGCCCAATCCTGGGCCAACCTCACAATCTCTGCTACTTTTCATCCCACTGATGCTACCACTGTGCCAATCCATCTCACTGGGGGTCTTCCTCTTTTTCTATGACTCTCCACTTTACCAAATATGATATTCCTCTCCAGTGAACAACTGCTTCTTGGTCTAGGCACAGGTTCCTCATGAGCACAATTAAGTGTTCCGGAATACTCACACTTCACACTATTGTCCATAGAATCATAAATCCAGCAAAATCGTCCTTCAAATATGACAGCAAGATTAGGATATTTCCAGATAAATAGAAATAAAAGGAATTTGTAAATATCCAGGCCAACTTTTAAAAAAATACTAACGGGTGTTCTTTGGACTGAGCACCAACAGCCACAGCAACCTGAGATTACCATACATGACACCACCACCCAGAACTCAATCCAGAGACAAAAGCATCAAACAACAAAACAAACCTACAAGACTGAAAATAGGGAAACAGATGTCAATTTATAATGAATTCAATTACAAAGGCAAAAGAGGGAATAGTGTAGATAGAGAACTTCAAAATGACAAGGAAAGTCAAGTAGATTTTGAGATAAAACAGACTGTTTTAAACAGAGAAAGATTACATGGTAATCTCAAAGAAAATTAATACACTTTCACATCAAAATAAAAAAGAGGAAAATCAGAAACATTTAGCAAATATTAAAACAACAGCAATGAAGAAAATGAAAAGAAAATCCACAAACAATATGAACCAGGGGCAGAAATCTATGGGGAACAAAGAAACTAGCAATAGTACAAAAACACACACACAACAAAATGACAGCAATCAATTCACACTGTCAAGTATTATGCAATGTTGAATAATAATGATAAATCTGGGAAATATCTCATAACATGGGTGAACCTGGACAACATTATGCTGAGTGAAGAAATGAGTCATCACAAAAGGTCAAATACTGTATGAAATCACTGTGGCAAAAAAAAACTAAGAAAAGGTTTTCTTGCAAAAAGAAACATTTTATGCTGGTTACTAGGGGTAGGAGGGAAAGAAAAATTATTTCCTGGGTAGAGGATAAACACATGTTAACTTGGGTGAAGGAGAAGGCCAAATACAAGAAGATGAAGGTTGGCACAAGAAAGATGAAGGTAGTGGAAGACACAGGAAGAAGTGCAAGAGTTAAAGTGAATTGAGTGAGACCGAAAGGAATGTTGGGAAACATGATTACAGAAAGCTTGTAAGCCCGTCTTCAGCTTAACTGATTGGAATACCTAAAAGGGATTCCAGAACTTGCCTAGTGAAATAGGCCTCTTGCGGAGCCTTTGCAGTGTATAGGACCTTAGGTGGAATCCTGTGCCCCATCCAGAACTTTCTGAGGTGGGACATTCCCACTAGAAAGGACAAGCAGACCAGCATGGAACAGCTAGAGCAACAGAAGATAACTCTTCAAAGAAAGATCATCAGGAAAAACCCAAAACAAAAATGGCAGTATGACTGGCTACTACAAGAATAAGCAAGTTGTTTGCCGGGAAGCCATCAAGGCAAGCAATCAAGTTCCTTCAGAACAACACTCCCTCTAAGACTAAAATTCAAAGGGAACACACAAACAAGCATGTAAGCTTGCTGACAACCACATTGGTCTACTGGTGAGTGGAAGAGGGGGAAAGACAGCAATGAAGAAATGGGCTGAGTTCAACCATGTTCCATACACTCCCTCTGACCTGGAGATGAGAGAGAGAAGAGGAAGGGCTGTTTGGACCAAAGGGTGGTGAGATCTGGGGACACCTGAGCTCATGGACAAGGACATAGCCACAGAGCACTAGAGCAGAAAATGAAGCATCCCACTGATATGAAGTGACGGGAGATGCACACGAACACACAAACTTGCAGACAGTACCCATTTGACCTACCCTTGATGGCTTGATAATCAGAACTCGACTAGAGGAAGATAAAAAAAAATTTTTTTTATAAAGGAAATGAGGGTAATTTGCTACAATCTGATGAACCTGACCTATACTAATGGAGGTTGTAACTCTAAATACCAACAGAGAGGGAAGGAGTCTTCAAAGCAAGTATCAATGCAAATATCAACTCTGTACACAGGGTAGAAAGGGATGGGGAACTTACACATTAGCTACCGAAAATGAGGGGGCAATAAAGCCACAAAGTGATTGGCTTAAAAGCGTTCAAGAGGAAGTTTAGTTTAAGAGTGTGTGAGGGAAGAAAGAGTCCCCACTAAATAGTTTGCATCTTGTCTAGATGAGTCTGGTGAAAAGAGATGGGGATAAGATTCATGATTCAATAGTAACTGTTATCATGACTAATTGTTACTGACACAAGTGTAAAGGTAGAAGTTTTGTAACAAAAACAGGGAAAGTAGTTAATCTTACAGTCCAGAAATAGAGGACCCTAGGACCATCAAGGGAGAAGAGCACAAGCGGAATGTAAGACCTTATCCTGAGAAGCAGCGACACCAGAGATGGAGGCAGAGATGGGGACATGGAGAGAGGGAGCAGCTAAGAAGTCTAAATTTATGGGAAGAGAGGAACTCAGAGATGGCAGCCAGGAAGCAGAATTTCAGAATGTGTCCTATGGTGGTATAAATTATTATGTATGTCTGAATGTTTAAAAAGCAAACAAAAAAACAGCTAAAGTGACTAGAGAAAAATACTGTTATCTGATGGTACATGGAGGGGATTATAATCAGTGTAATGAAACAAGGTGTATAATTTGTTGAATGTAAAATTGATGATCTACCCTGTAAACTTTTACTCGATTCACAATAAAAAGTTAAAGAAAAATCCATTCTCTGTGTTCTATTTGATGATAGTTACTAATTTGATTTTAGTTATCCTGTTTCTATTTAACTTCATTTTAAAGTCTGAATAAAGCATTTCTATTGTTCAAAAATCAAAACTATAAAAATCTTGCAATCAGAAATTCTGTTCCCACCCACCTCCCATATTCATTCTGGTTTATTCCCCTTTTATGTTACACAGGGTGTATGATACTACACACATACCAGGGGCCTGGTAACCTTGCATGTCTGTGCATAGGCCCTGAAGGCAGGGTTTGCATCACAGCTAACCTGTCTTGGCAAAACGCTGGGTCCTCTTGAAGCAGGAAAGGATGGCAGGCCTGGGAGAAGCTGCCCACCACTTGTCTTCCCATGTCGCCTGAGAGGCTATTAGGAGATAGTTTCCCATCACTCCCTGGGTTCTGATGAGACTGCCTGCTCCTCACCTCTCATAACTGTCCTGACTGGTGTGAGACAGGCACCCTTATCTATTCTAGTGGTGGGTCACTGTGTCTTCACCGGCCGTGGAAGTCAGGCTTTGTATGCTTATTCACTGACTTGTTTATTTCACTTAACAAAATATACACTGGAAATCACACCTTATCCAGTTCTTAGTGGCCTTCCTCATTCTGGTTACAATTCTATACTATATTTGTGCACCCTGATTTACTCAACTAGTCTCACGTAGAAAGATGTTTGGATTCTTCCAAGAAGCTTTCTTGGAAAAAAGCTTTTTTTTTTTTTCTTAAAAGAGACTTTGGAAATCGGCTTCAAGCACTGTTGTTGTTGTTAGGTGCCACTGAGTCAGTTCTGACGCATAGCGACCCTGTATAGGGTTTCCAAAGAGCGGCTGATTGGTTTAAACCATCAACCTTGCTGTTAGCAGTCCAGCGCTTATCTAACAGTGTCACGCCAGGACTTGCTTCAAGGATAGCATTGTGGAAATGTTAAGTCCTTTCATATGAAGAGGACATAAACTATAACCAACTAATTTTTCTTAAATTGACCACTCACCCATTTTCCTTGGTCTAGAATCTTCTGAGACAAGCAGGAAGCGGCGGCTGCTATCTTAGAAGGGTGATAATGCACCATGTCATAGTCAATGAGAGTCAGCTCCATCAAATACTTGGCTAAAGTGTGCTGTTCAACATCAACCTATGAAGGAACAGCAAGAATCACAACTGCTATTACTTATCTTGCAAAATTCTGGTGAGAACTAGAACTCAGATGCACTTAGTCTACTTATCCATCACAAGAAATGCTCTAGTGCACAGTCTACTTCAGACACACAGCATAGTGCCTTTTCTCTTACCAAGTGATGAGATACGCATTAGGACCTTTCTAAAGGATGCTTTTTATAAACTCATTAGCTTCCCTATTAAGAGCACGCAGGTCAATGTTTCTGGGATGAGACATCCAATTAACATAATAAAGTCTCCCACAAAGTCGCAAACACTTACCTCCCCAGCTTTCGATGCTCGTCTTAAGAAGTGCAGGGGCAAGGGTCGACCCAATTCAAATTTCAATTCTTTCAAAATTAGAGTTTCCATTTCTCGGATTTGGGGGCTGGTATAAGCATTGTCTGTGATATAAACGAAGTCTTCAATATTTGGAGAAAACATCTCCTCATACTTGGAAGCCAAGAGCAAAGCAGTAATGCCAACCAGTTGAAGCTTCTTACGAGAGACTGGCTGAATCTAATTGAAGCAAAAAAAAAAAATTCAAAAGTTCTATCTAATGCACACCAATGTTCACAGCAGCACTATTTACAACAGCAAAAAGATGGAGACAGCCTAAGTGCCCATCGATTGAAGAATGGATACACAAACTGTGGTACATACACACAATGGAATATTATGCTACCTTGAAGCTACCACATACCATGGATGTACCTTGAGGACATTATATTGAGTGAAATGAGTCAGTCACTAAAGGAGCACTACTGTATAGGAGCACTACTGTATAGGAGCACTACTGTATAGGAGCACTACTGTATAGGAGCACTACTGTATAGGAGCACTACTGTAAATTACTGGGAAGAAGAACAAGAACAAACAAATCACTTCCCCAGGAAACATCAAGGCAAGTGGTCAGGTCCCCTCAACGCAAACCCCCCTCCAAGACTAAGACTCAACGGAAATATGCACTCTGATTGGTGACCACACACATCACCGAGAGGGGAAAATGGGGTAAAAACATCAATGAAGCAGGAAGCTAAGCCCTACAATGCTCGGTGGGCTTCTGGGGACCCAGATGGGGACCTGGTTGGCCAGCAGTGTGAGGAGACCTGGGGACTCTTGGGCCCAGAGACAGTGGCATGGCCATGGAGGACTCAAGTGGAGAGTGGAGCTACCGGCTGATGGGAAGAGAGGGCAGGTGCACAAGAACACCCACATTTGCAGATGGTACCCACATGACCTGGCCCTGATGACTGGATGATCAGAGCTCAACCAGGAGAAGAAAGAAGAGAAAAAAAAAGAGTGATCTGATACAATTTGATGAACTTGACCTATACCTACGGATGCAGTGACTCAAAAGAGGGAACAAATCCTTACAGCAAGAAACATTCCCACCCCCTCCACACACAGAGTAGACAGAGATGGGCAACTTGGACATTGGATACACAAATGGGTGGGGGGGACTACAAAGGCAAGAAGTGACTGGCTTACAAGCTTTCAAGAGGGAACCTAGAGCTAGGGGGCATGGAGGAAGGCAGAATCTCCAGTGAGTACTATCCAACCTGTCTAGGCAGGGTTGATGAAATGAAATGCAGATGGGTCACTTGTGATACTATAGTGAATAATTGTTATAAGGACTGACTGTGAGGGTTGGAAATGTAAAGGTAGACATTTTGCAGCAAGGAAGGGAGTGATTAATTCTCCAGTCTAGGAGCGGAGGTCTCTAGGACCATCAACAGAGAAGAGCCGAGAGCGGGACCCTACCCAGAGAAGCAGCAATGCCTGAGATAGAGGCAGAGACGATGACATGGAGTGATGAAGTGGCTGGGGACTTTGGATCCAGAAAGGGAGAGGGACTGTGTGCTGAAGACTGGGGGCGGGGAGTGCAGGGGGCGGGTTTGTAGGGTATACCCTTTGATCAGTTGATGATGCATCGAGGGGATCAGAACCATGGCAATGAAACGATATACGATGGGATGAATGTAAAACTAAAGTTCTCTCATGTAAACTATCATATAATTTATATATATATATAAAACCAACCAGAAAGTTAATGGTAATATTTCTATTTGTTTACCTTCCACGATATGAAAGTGTAACAAAGGAAACACATCTACAACATCTTTTCATTTAGACCCCCACCAACGTAGAGTGGTTGAAGTTGTAAATTCATCATAGTTATAAAAATTAATAGCCAAAAAGAATATTTCAAACCAATTAGTCTCTGCGATACAAGGGTGATGTTCTTCTTTGTTTATTCTAATAAATTTGTCTTTATTTTTCACTCCGAAAAAAAAATACTAGGAAGAAGAACCCATACTAAGAGGGAAGAAAAAAAAAAGAAAGAAATTCTTTGCTGGTTACTATTTTATAGTGGTATGCCAGAGAAACGATGCTTGGCTGTCTTTGAATCTTGGTTTCTCTTGCATACCATTGTATAATATACACTTGAGGAGGACAGACAGGAATAGCCAGAAATATCACCATAGAAAGCTTTTAAGTCCATCTTCTGCCTAGAACAGAAGATACTTCTTGAAAGAAAGACTGACAGGAAAAATATAAAACAGTAATGGCAGTCTGACTGACTACTACAACAACAAGCAAGTTGCTCACTCAGAAGACATCAAGGCAAGTGGTCGGCTCCCTCAGGGTAAACTCCCTTCCAAGACTAAGACTCAAGAAGAATACACGAACAGACATGCAGTCTGACTGGTGACTATGTTGGTCACCGATAAGGGGAAGTGAGGGAAAAAACAACAATGAAGCTGTGAGTTAAGTCCGACAACATCCAATAGAATCCAGTGAACCCAGGTGGAGACCTGGTTGATCAGCAGTATGGCAAGACCTGGGGAGTCTTGGGCCAGAGTCAGTGACATAGCCACAGAGGACTAGAGTGGAGAGTGAAGCATCCAGCTGATAAGAAGAGAAGGCATATGCACAAGAACATCCACATTTGCAAATAATACCCACTTGACCTGGTTTCAATGACTGGATGATCAGAACTCAACTAGAAGAAAGAAGAGGGAAAAAAGAGTAATCTGATACAATTTGCTGAACTTGACCTACATCTATGGATGCAGTAGCTCAAAAGAGGGAACAAATCTTTACAGTGTGGATCATTCCCACCCACTCAATATACAGGGTAGACAGGGATGGGCAACTTGGACACTGACTACCCAAAATGGGAGGGGAGGGGGAACCTACAAAGGCAAGAAGGGACTGGCTTACAAGCTTTCAAGAGGGAGCCTAGATCCAGAGGACTTGGAGGAAGGTAGAATCTCCACTGAGTAATATCCAATCTGTCTGGGCGGGGCTGATGAAAAGAGATAGATAGCACTTCTGTGGCACAATAGTGAATAATTGCTATCAGGACTGACTTTGAGGGTTGGAAATGTAAAGGCAGATGTTTTGTAGCAAAAGGAGGCAAGTGGTTGACTTTGCAGGCCAGATGCAGAGGTCCCTGGGGCCATCAAGGCAGAAGAGCGGAGAGCGGGACCCAACCCAGAGAAGCAGTGGCGCCAGAGATGGAGGCAGAGACGATGACCTGGAGAGATGGAGCAGCTGGGGACTTTAGACCCAGAGAGGGAGAGGAGCTGTGTGTTGAGGACTCGGATGGCAGGCTTGTAGGATTTACCCTTTGGTTGGTTGATGATGCATGGAGGGGATTGCAATCATGGCAATGAAATGATATACGATAGGATGAATGTAAAGCTAATATTCTCTCATGTAAACGATCACATAATTCACAATAACAACTTAAAAAAAAAAGTTCGATCTAGCAAGAGGGTTGGTTCTTTGGGTCGAGCATGTTGAGAGGGACCCGGGGTACTGCGTACGCCCCTCTTCCAGGCACTGGGCACCTGAACCCTGAATAAGTGCCTCCACCTGTCATGACAACTGTTGTCCACCGAGTACTGTGTACCAGGCACAGTACAGTGCTAAGGCCCTCACCCGGGATTTCGTCAAATTCTCATAAAAATCCTAGAAAGTACATATTTTTATTTTCATTTCCAAATTTTGTTGTTAAGTGCTGTTGAGTCTGTTCTGACCCATAGTGACTGTGTATAGGGTTTCCGAGGAGCAGCTGGTGAGCTTGAACCACCAACCTTAAAGTTCAAACTGACTTTTCAGTCCAGTGCATTAACCCACAGCACCACACCAGGACTCCATTTACAAATAGATGGCCTAAAAGGAAGATTCAGAAGCCAGCCAAGATCACTCAGTTATTGAGTAGGGAAGCCAAGGTATGAATCCAAGCCTGACAATCAAGCTCCTAGTTGCTGCTCCTCCCCAAATTGGTACTCAAAGTAATAGAAATGAGGCCATGCAATTTAATGAATGCCTAGGAACACTCTGAATCATTGTGTGGTGGCACTGTAGGACAAGCACACAACCACAAGGTCGGTTTGAATCAGCCACTCCTTGGAAATCCTATGCAGGGTCGCTACAGGTTTGAACCAACTCGACGGCACTTAACAACAAGGTAAAGCTTGATGAACCTGCACTACCTCGCATTTCAGCACCTGCAGTTCTCGGACTTTTCATAAAGTGCCTTTGGGTCGCTCCTAAAGATGCACCGACCTCCTTAACTTTTTGTCTCCAAAGCCTAAATGCATGGTTTGATGACACACTATCTGATGACATGAGGTTTCTGAAGCCCCACCGTCACAGAATAAACCCCCCCAAAAAATATATGTCAACCTGGCTGGGCCACGATTCTCAGTGGTGTGGCAGTTATACATTGATGTATGTTTCCCCATGATCGCCCTTGATCTCATGAAAGGAGATGAGGGTGGAATAGATCACCCTGAATCAAGTTACAGCCCTGAGGAGACAGAAGGGGAGTCTCACTGGGGTGTAGCCTGTATCACCTTTGATTTTTTGAGAGAAACAAGCAGAGAGAGAGAGAGGGACCTACTTCCACCAAGAGAGAAGAGCTGGGAGCAGAGCATGTCCTGGGAACCTCCTAGAACTAGGAGACACAGAGAGAAGAAGCCTTCCCCTCGAACTGCAGCCCTGAATTCAGGCTTCTACCCTTCAAACTGTGAGAGAGCCCCCAATTGTGGCCTCTGTGATGGAAACGCTACGTTCTGAGGACAGCCGCTTACCTGCAGGAAGCGGTCCATGATGGCAATACACATGTACAGTGTCTCCTGTAGAAGCCTAAACTTGGAGTGAACTTGCACCAGCCAGTCCACCAGGATGGCACGCATGCGTCCATTGATATCACTGCCAGCTAAAAAATGTGGCTTTATGGATTGCAGAACCTGTCGGTAGAAAGAAGAGTTCAAAAAATTGAGCTCATTCTCATTTCCGCTGTGTGGTAAACTCCACATGATTGGTCCAACCTACACACAAGGCCCGCTCACCTCAAGCTGTCTCAGATATTGATAGATGTCCTTCACATAGTCACTGCAGAGCTGAGGGTTCTCCCAATCTTCATGGTCAATATCCTCGATTTTGCAGAGCAAGGCATCAGAGAAAGCTTGACACAGCTTCTCTTCCTTCATGGAGACATCCTCATGGAGGGGAGATGGACCCTATGTCAACAAAATACAGCACATGTATTACTATTACCTCAGAAGGAGCCTTAATGACAAATACGTTTGAAGTCAACTGGCTTCAAGATCAGTATCACATGCATTTTTGAGATACGGTAAAGCCAAAACAAACTCAAAAGTGTAGTTCTACTCTGCACACATGGGGTTGCCCTCAGTTGGACTCAGTTTATGGGCAATTAACAACTTCACTCTAAACAAAAGCCTAAGCCATACAGACCCTCCATGAGCTGGTCCCTACTCCTACTTTTCCTCTCTGATGGATCCCTTACTCCTCTCCCCTTAGCTCATCTACTTACTTCAGCCTACAGGGCTTCCTTCTCCCTTGCAGCAAACAGGTGAGGCTTTCTCTACAAGAATGCTCTTGTCCCGTATCCCTGTGGATACAACCCTCACCATCTTCAAGTTGTTCTTTATGTTACCTTCTGAATGACATCTATCATAACCTCTTATTTAATATTACAACCTGTGGTCAATCCCCCTCCTCTCCCATACAAGTATGTCTGATCTCTCTACGTATGCATGTTCTTTCCCTCATAGAATATATAACCTTCTAATAATAAAATACAGAATTTACTTTTTTTTCAAAAAAAGCATTTTGCACAGAGGTTTACCGATTAGCTCATTCTGTTTTACATCACCAAATCACTGTTTCATCTCAATGGCTGCAATCTCCTCAATATATTGTAATCTCATCACTTTCCCCACCCACTTCCTCCCTGTGTTTCTTGTTTCCATTCCTCCTACTCTCCCAACCCTTCAGAATTTTCTCTTTAGGCAAATGCTGCCCTTTAGGTTATAAATGCTTGACCATTCTAAGGTGTGCACACTTCACTCGTGCTGCTGTCCCCCTGGAGACCTATCTATTGCTTGACTGAAAATTGAGTCATGGGGGTGAGTTCAGTTCTGAACCTGAAATGTGACCAAAGGTCTCATGGTCCTACCAGTTTCTATCTGACCAGTAAACTTGGTCCTTTTGTAATGATTTTGAGTTTTGTTTCACATTTCCTTTCACTCTTTTCAGGATCTTCGAATGGGATTCCTTTCAGAGCAGTTGGTTATGGTAGTTGGGCACCATCTAGTTCTTCTGGTCTCAGGGTCATGGAGACTGATTGATGCTCAGGGTCATGGAGACTGATTGATGCTCACATGGTCCATTAGTCCACTGGACTAATTGCTTCCAAGTGTCAATTTTCACCACTCTTCTTTCTTCCACACATGGAAAAACCAATAGTTGCACCTTAGATGGCCAGTCA
The DNA here is from genome assembly GCF_000296735.1 of Chrysochloris asiatica. Lineage (NCBI taxonomy): Eukaryota > Metazoa > Chordata > Mammalia > Afrosoricida > Chrysochloridae > Chrysochloris > Chrysochloris asiatica. Next base: position 11,993,539 of record NW_006408522.1, read on the forward strand.
GGAGCTTTTAACATCCCAGTCACTCACAAAAGTAGGGTGAAGAGCATTGTCATTGTGAACTCTGTTATGTTAACTGACCATGGTGTCCCTGAGATGTTTGGTACTCTCTAAGATTTTATAATTTTACCCCCTGTATGCTCTACCACATTCAGGGATGATATGTTTGTAGTTCAGCTTGAGTTTCTATCCATGTATATACCCAGAGATCACTGTTGTGGCAGGATTTATCACTGTATAGAACAGTATTTATTTACCTCTGTTCCCTTTAAATTATAGGATTTATTTCTGTATTAAGTTTATTGGTTTTTTTTTAATTTTCTTGTTAGAATACAAATTCCCTAAATGAACATTTACTTATTTATTTTAACTGGCCTGGTTGACTAAGGTATCTCAAACATCCATTATAATCCACGACACCCAGTAAAATAGCTATTGAGTAACAGAAACATAATTATCTGGGGACAGAGATTATTGAAACTGATCATTCTCTTTAGCAGTAGTCTCCTTTGCAAATGCAATACTTTATTGTCTTCAACTAATCTATTTTAAATTGAGAAATTGACAACTAAAAGGCAGAAAAGCATATTCTAGTCTATGAATACAACAGGAGGAAAAAGCAAAGACTGAGCAAATGTACAATCCAGTATTTTCTTTTTTTATGCTTACTGGGTAATTACTCATAAAAATGAAACAAATTAAAAATTTATAAACCAGGTAAAACAAGTATTCAGGACTGAAGTATAAATTATACATGACTCTTAAGAAGAGTAGTGAGTACTTCCCACAGAGAGAGCTATCAGGAATATGTATAAGGGAAACAAAAAACAAAATCAAAGAGAAGGTTGTATAATAAACCACACAACTTAAATCTACATTGAAGCCCAATGAACACAGTTTCTAGTGCTTAGTTTGTTGTCAAGTGCCACCAAGTCGGTACCGACCCATAGCGACCTAATAAAACACTGCCCGATCCTGGGCCAACCTCACTATTTTTGCCACGCTTGAGTCCATCAATGCTGCCACTTGGCCAATCCATCTCGTTGGGGGACTTCCTCTTTTTCTCTTACCCTCCATCTTACCAAACATGATATCCTTCTCCAGTGACGGGTCCCTCCTGACAATATGTCCGCAGTATGAGGAAGGGATAAAACAAAATTTTAAAATCAGCAGTTCAAAACATGATCTTTCCCCTGACACCAGCGGTCTTAACTGGCAGAAGGTCAGGTGAACAAAAGGTATTCAGGGCATTAATTCAAGAATTTGAGAACCTCAAAGGGCTAGAATTAATGAGAAGAGCTACAAGAGACACTGGAGAGAAACCTAACGTTCCCAGAGAGGAAAGAACTGATGGGAGATGAGTTGTCAAAAGTATGCTGGTGCAAACTGCCAGAGGAAGCAAAGAAACACCAGCAATTAGGAGAACTGTAAGCTAATTTAGTCTGGCACAAGTATAGCATGTGAGGAATGAGAAGGTGGGCTGGGAAAGTTAACCAGAACCTCACTTAAGGTTGGGATTTGATGAAAAGGTGAAGTGAAACCACTGGAGGAATTTAGCAAGAGTGAATGGAATCCAATGTGCCTTTTAATACAACGATGGAGTTTCAAGTTACATTATTAGTCCCTTCCCCAGGAAGGGAGGTCAATACCAGGAAACATGGTTTAGAAAGGCAGAGATTATTGGCAGACCTCTTGAAAAGCTCCTTCCAGTTTTCTGCTCAAAAGTGAACCAGCCCACCTCCTCCACACACAGAGTGGACGGAGATGGGCAACTTGGACATTGGATACCCAAATGGGGATGGGGGGACTACAAAGGCAAGAAGTAACTGGCTTACAAGCTTTCAAGGGGGAACCTAGGGCTAGGGAGCATGGAGGAAGGCAGAATCTCCAGTGGGTACTATTCAATCTGTCTGGGCGGAGCGGATAAAAGGAAATACAGATGGGTAACTCGTGATACTGTAGTGAATAATGCTTATCAGGACGGATTATGAGGGTTGGAAATGCAAAGGTAGACGTTTTGGAACAAGGAAGGGAATGATTAATATACACTTGAGGGGGAGAAAAAAGAATAACCAGAAATATCACCATAGAAAGCTTGTGAGTCCATCTTCTACCTATAACTGATTGGAATACCTTAAAGGGGGCTAGAAGTTGCCCAGTGAAGGAGGCTTCCTGTGGAGCCTCTGCATTACATAAGACCATAGGTGGGATCCTGAAACCCATCTACAATCTTCTGAGATGGGAAATTTCCACTTGAAAGGTCAAGCAGACCAGCCTGGAGCAGCTAGAAAAACAGAAGATACCTCTTGAAAGAAAGTTCAACTGACTACTAAAAGGCAAGCAAGTTGTTCACCCAGGAGACATCAAGGCAAGCAGTCAGGCCCCCTCAGGGCAAACCCCGTTCCAAGACTAACACTCAATGGGACTACAGAAGCAGACACATGCTCTGACTGGTGACCACGCTGATCACCAATAAGGGGAAGTGAGGGAAAAACAGCAATAAAGCTGCGAGTTAAGTCCAACCACATTCAATACACTCCTGTAAACCCAGCAGTTGGCAAGACCTGGGGACTCCTGGGCCCAGAGTGAGTAACATAGCCACAGAGGACTAGAGTGGAGAGTGAAGCGTCCAGCTGTTAAGAAAAGAGGGCATATGCACAAGAACATCCATACTTGCAGATAATTCCCACTTGACTTGGCTTCAATGGCTGAATGATCAGAGCTCAACTAGAAGAAGAAAGAAGAGGATAAAAAAGAGTAATTGGAGACAATTTGATGAACTTGACCTACACCTATGGATGCAGTAGCTCAAAAAAGGGAACAAATCTTAACAGCGAGGATCATTCCCACCTCCTCAATACTCAGGGTAGACAGGGATGAACAACTTGGACATTGGCTACCCAAACTGGGGAAGGAGGGGGAGCCTACAAAGGCAAGAAGTGACTGGCTTACAAGCTTTCAAGAGGGAACCTAGATCCAGAGGGCACAAAGGAGTGTAGAATCTCCAATGAGTAGTACCCAATCTGTCTGGGCAGGCCTGATGAAAGGAGATGGGGATAGCACTCTTGTGGTACAATAGTGAATAATTATTATCAGGACTGTGAGGGTTGGAAATGTAAAGGTAGACATTTTTTAACAAAAGGAGAGGAGTGGTTGACTTTGCAGGCCAGGAGCAGAGGCCCCTGGAACCATCAAGGTAGAAGAGTGGAGTGTGGGACCCTACCCAGAGAAACAGTGATGCCAGAGATGGAGGCAGAGATGATGACATGGAGAGATGGAGCGGCTGGGGACTCTAGACCCAGAGAGGGAGAGGGGCTGTGTACTGACTACCAGGGGGCAGGCTTGCAGGGTGTACCCTTTGGTTGGTTGATGATGCATGGAGGGGATTGTAACCATGGCAATGTAACGAAAGCTAATGTTCTCCCATGTAAATTATCACATAATTCACAATAAAACAGTTAAAAAAAAAAATGAACCTGGATTTAGCCATACCCAAAGCCTCCAGGATTAGACAAGGATGTTTGTGCCCTGGCTCTTAACTTGCACTTCTTTTTGGACTCTGACATAATGATATTCAGGTAGTTGCCAGAAGCACGTGGGTCAACTATGGAATCCTCTGTCCAGGTCTGCTGCATGCAGGTTACAAAACTGCACCAGCTAGTTTTTTTGCTGCCTGACCAACGCCATCATGGGTCGCATGCATGCTCCCGGGAAGGGCCTGTCCTAGTCGGCTCTACCCTATCGCCGCAGCGTCCCCACCTGGCTGAAGTTGACGTCCAACAACGTGAAGGAGCAGATCTACAAACTGGCTAAGAAGGGCCTCACCCCGTAACAGATTGGTGTGATCCTGAGAGATTCTCATGGCGTGGCACAAGTACGTTTTGTGACTGGCAATAAAATCCTAAGAATCCTTAAGTCCAAAGGACTTGCTCCTGATCTTCCTGAGGATCTCTACCATTTAATTAAAAAGGTTGTTGCTGTTCGCAAGCATCTTCAAAGGAACAGAAAGGATAAGGATGCCAAGTTCCGAATGATTCTGACTGAGAGCAGAATTCACTGGCTGGCTCGCTACTATAAAACAAAGAGAGTCCTTCCCCGCAATTGGAAATACGAATCATCCACAATATCTGCCCTGGTTGCATAAATTTGTTTATGTACTTGAGCAATAAAACCATTATTTAACTACAAAAAATAAAAAAATAAAAACTGCACCAGTTAGTTAACAGCTACACAGTTTTAATGTGGTGAAGATATACATAACTAAACATTTGTCCTTTCAACCATTTCTACATATGTAATTCACTGTCACAAACCTTTGAAGGGCAAAAGTGATCTGAGAATAAAAACTTTCAATCTAGATTAACAAATGAGTAATGTGGGTTATGGGAGACAAGTAAAAAGTCAGAGCAGAAACATGAGGATGTAAAACTACCTGTTCTCCTATTTGGTGAGCAGCTGGATGAAGGATGGGTGAGTAAATTTCTACTACCAACCTTTACTGACTGAGCTAGGTCAATTGAGAAGAAGGATCAATAGAAGGTTGAGGATGGGAGCAGAACTTCTGATTATAACTTTTTTATAGTTGAGATTTTTGAGCAATAGAAATGTTTTATAGAAACCTCAAAATGGAGATAAACAGACACAGGGTAACTATTATCAAATTGGTTAACTATTATCAAACAGAACACAGAAAATGGATTTTTCTTTACCTTTTTACTGTGAATTGAGTGACGCTTTACAGATCATCAGTCAGTCCCACATTCAGCAAATCTGGGGTGTATATATTGTGTATATATTGTGCTGCAATCTGATTTTCCCACATTTAAAAATATTCTATGAAAACATATGAGGGGACCTCAAAAAAGCTGTGGAAAAATAAATTTGAAAGATAATGAAATGTTTCCACTAACTTTCTGAAGCCCCTCTTGTATCTCGTATGGTTGCAGAGTAGTTCATTCAATGGATTTAACAGATCTATTATGTGGCACTTCTCTGCTATGTAAGAGAAATTCAGTACAGCACTATTTAAAAGTCCTTCACTGTATCTCTGATGATTTTCTTACGATAAATTTCAAAAACAGCTTTACTGGGTAGAGAATAACAATTTGAAACAATGTCAAATTGTCCTGAAATATGGGAGGAACCATATTCAAATAATTACTCATATAAAATTCAACACAATGGTCAAAAAAATCAAATCGAAGTCTAAAAGCGTACAATTGGGTCTGTTATTCATGAGGTCCCTGACTTTGTGAAATGTTAATGGTGAGCCAACAACAGCATTTGTTCCAAGTTTTACTCTCAATTTAAAGATTATTTTCTGCCTAACAAACAGCCAGCTTGCTTCCAGCCACTGCATCTATGTACAAGGCTTCAAGTCTGACCCTCCAGGTCAATGTCCTTCTGTCACCTCAACATGTCTAAGCCAAACAGGACACCTTCCCCCAATGACCTCACTCCCGATTTATAATTTATTCCTTAAGCTTTTAAAAAATATACAAGTGTTTAAAAGTCTCAATCCTCTACCTTAAGCAACATATCCAAGTTATTCCTTCTAAACACAGATAGGACGGTGCCCCTGAAAGGAACGCCGATACATCTTCATACAGTCATTGGTAAACTCTACATGTGTGAGATACGGATGAATGAGTTCAGACTCTCATCAAGTCTGATGAGGACAAATGTGGCCCCTCCTACCGTGCCTCCCCTTCCATGGCCACGCTACACTGCTTTCATTTCTTCTCTTTTCAAAAATGGTCACTGGGTCCTTAGTGTTTAAGTTCTCTACTGCTGCTACAACAGAAATACCACACGCAGGCGGCTTTAACAAACAGAAACTTATTTTCTTACTATTCAGGAGGCTAAGGAGCCCTGGTGGCATAGTGGGTTACGCATTGGGCAGATAACAGCAAAGTCAGCAGTCTGAATCCACAAGCTGCTCCGTGGGAGAAAGGTGAGGCTTTTTGCTCCCCTAAGTCTCAGAAAACTCTATACAAGATCACTATGAGTCAGAACCAACTTGACAGCACCCCACACCCACCATTCACAAGGCTAGAAGTCTAACCTCGGGAAGCCAGCTCCAGGGCAAGGTCTGCCCTGTCAGCTGTGGGGACGGTTCCTTGTCTCTTTTCGTTCACTTCTTAGCGATCTTCTTTTGGCTCGGCATCTATCGCCCCCATTTTGTCGATACTAATCAGTTCTTTTTAGGTCCCTAAGGTGAGGAATGGTTTAAAACACACTCCTGGTATGGCACTGTAGGATCAGCACTGGACTGCGAACTACAAAATTGGTGGTTCAAACCCATCAGCTGTTCCTCAGAAATGCTATACAAGGTCGCGATGAGTCAGAACCAACTCAATGGCACTTACTTCCATAGTCTCTTAACATAACAAGGTAATCCCAGACTCCAATGGGACTATAGCCACAGGTATAATGGTCAGGATTTATAACACATATTTTTGAAGGATACAATTCAATCCACAACACTGCTTAAAGGGATAAAGTCCAAATTCCAAGCCTTCAACGATAAACTTTTCCCCAACTTTATGTTCTGCTTCCTCACCTTCTGACCCAAATCAGCATCTCTGGGTAAAGGGCACGACTATGTAAGCCGACTTACACTCTGGTACTTTTATTCTTGTTGCTGCCTTCTGTTCCCAAAAGCACACCCTTTCCCATCAGCTTCCCCTACCCTTAATATTGCACTTATACTAGGCAACACAGGTAAATACTATTAAGCGATGGTGCATGGAGGGGACTGCAATGGTTTCCTGAATGTAAAACTGACGATCTGCCCTGGGAACCTTCACTCACTCAATGCACAATATAAGTTTTAAAAATCCCACTCACACCATGCCATTTCTCCCTTGGAACACCATTCCACCCCTTGGGGTTCTCTCGCTCTCTTGTAGGTGCACTTTCCAAAGGACGGCACTTACATCTGTCCCAGTCATTTGACATTCATCCTTACATATTTCCAAGGGGCAACTAGCATCACTAATTTAATTTCTAAGTAAGAGGGGGGCTTGAAAAAGTTTGTCGAAAAATTCCATTATCTTTTCATTCCATTTTCCACAAACTCCTTTTAGATAAGTCTCTGGCCTAAACCACACACACACATAGAAGTCCTGGTATGGCGCTGTAGGGTTAATGCACTGGACTGCAAGGTCAGTTTGAATCGCAAGTTGGCAGTTCAAGCTCACCAGTCACTCCTTGGAAACCATATACAGGGTCGCTATGGGTCAGAAACGACTGGCTGGCACTAAACAACAACAAACAACATGTGTGTGTTTATACATATATATACACATGTATGTTGTTGTTGTCAAGTGTCGTCAAGTCGATTCCAACCCATAGCAACCCTGTATAGGGTTTCCAAGGAGCAGCTGGTGAGCTTGAACCACTGACCTTGCCGTTCAAACTTTGCAGCCTGACGCATTAGCCCACAGCACCATACCAGGATTCCATATACGTGTATGTGTGTGTATACGTATATATATGGTGGTGGTGGTTATGTGCTGTGGAGTTGGTTCCAACTTATAGCGACCCTGTACAGGGTTTCCGAGGTTGTAAATCTTTACAGGAGCAGCAAGCCTCATCTTTCTCCTGAGGAATAGCTGGTAGTTTCAAACTACTGACCTTGTGGTTCACAGCCCAATTCGTAACCACTATGCATATATGTAGTAAGTGCTCAATATTTTTATTTTCTACATATATGCAATGCTTCATATTTAAAAATTTCAAACATAATAAAAATTACATTTTTTGAGTTAAAAAGTATAGAGTAGCTAGTGTTGTATTCTCAGAACCTACAATAGTGCCTGTCTCCTAGTTAAGTGTCAAGTATTATATGAATGAATAGCTGCATGAACTTGAACATGAGGGAATGTGAACAAGTCAATGGGTCTATTATCATTCTAGTTTACACTAAGCTAAACAGTTACAGAGACACAGGATTTTGGCATTAGACTCCTGGTGTGGTGCTGTAGGATCAGCACTGGGCTACAAACCACAAGGTCAGCAATTCAAACCCACCAGCTGCTCCTCAAAAACCCTATACAAGGTCACTATTGAGTCAAGACCAAGTCAAGGGCACTTAACAACAACAACAATTTTGGCATTACCTTGTTCCTACATGAGCGTAGGTCTCTGAATTGTGAGCTTCCAAAGCCTTTGTAGGCAAATTCATCCTTACAGTGGATTATTTTAAGAATGCCTAAACTCTGAGAATATTACACTTACTTGGCTATTAAGGTGACTAACTTTGTTATTCAAGGTTATAACATTAAATAAAGGTACCACCACTAGACGGTTGTTGTCAAGTGCTGTCGAGTCAGTCCTGACCCATAGTGACCCTGAATAGGAGCAGCTTGTGAACTTGAACTGCCGATCTTACATTTCAAACCAACCTTGCAGTCCAGCTCATTAACCCACAGCACCACACCAGGACTCCATATTTACTACACTTATGCTTAAAAGCCTAAGTTTCTTTGAAAGTTGTAGTGATGCCAAAGGCATTCTTGCAGTCTAGTTAAAAACTAGCTACAACATAAGGTATGTTAGTAAGTTCAGAACTTCCTACCTTTGGAGCCAACATTTCCATCTGTACTGGTTTCACAGAAGCAGTAGGTTTCAGTTGTTTCTTGGCATTTGTTGTTTTGGTGGTTTGAACTGGTACTTTAGTGTTCGGAGCTTTCTAGAAGGAAAAAAAGGAGTTTTTCCAGTCAGAGCTACACAGAATGCACCCTTGCATGCCCACATACAGTCCTCATGGCAGTTACCTTAGCTACTTGTGTTGCTCTGCTTGTAACTCTATTTCCAATTTCTTCTAAAACTGCCCGTCTAATCGTCACATGACTCTTAGTTTTAGAATTAATTTCTTTGTCAATATTTTCCACATCACTGGACACCTAATAAAAACAGAAAGAGAGAAAGAAAAAGAATAAAGAGTTTAGACTATTTAAAATTTTTTGCTATCTAATACACAAATTTAGAATTGTTTGTTTTGGGAAAGGTGATTATGCTCAGATCTATTTCAAAGTGAGAAAGGTAGATTTTAGGCCTTATAATGTTGTTTTTGACTGATAACATCCTTCTAAATTAGGCAAATCACTCGTTTACTTTATAATATTCTCCCACTAGTCTTATAAAGGTATTCTGAGTATTCATGAAAGCCTGTAAGAAACCTTAAAACTTCTGATTATTTCTCATATAGCACCAAGTCACTTATTGTTGTTAAGTACCTTAATGCATTACATGCATAGCGATCTTTAATAGCCAACCCTGCAGTTCAGTGCTTATCCTACAGTGCCATACCAGGATACCAGTCTGTTACTAGTAGTCCTGGTGTGGCGCTGTAGGATAATCACTAGACCACAAGGTAGGTTTGAATACAAGGTCAGCAGTTCAAACTCACCAGCCACTCCTTGGAAACCCTTTACAGGGTCACTATGAGTTGGAACCAATTCAAAGGTAGTTAACAACAAAGTCCCTTATTAAATGTTCCTATAAATTTATGGTATCTATTCAAAATTCTTCTTATATAGAAATTAGTAAGAATAATTAGGATATAACACACAAAAAAAATCTATTACACAACTGGTTATTTAAAATGTAGAAACTTAAAACCTAAACTAGCTTTTAATTTTTCTGCTATTCTAGAAAGATAAATTCCTTAGACATCGTTTACAGAATGAACATATTTTCTCTTACATTAAAGATACTTGTTGGTAGGTGTCATCGAGTCAGTTCTGACTCACAGTGATCCAATATAACAAAATGAAACACTGCCCAGTCTTGAGGCCTCCTCACAACTGTTGCTATGTTTCAGCCAATTGTTGCAGTCATTGTTTCAATCCGTCTCATTGTGGGTCTGCCTTCCTTTTTTTTTGCTTACCTTCAACTTTACAAAACATCATGTTCTTCTCTAGGGACTAGTGCAAAGTAAGTGAGACAGTCTTGCTTGCCATTCTTACTTCTAAGCATTCTGACTATGTGCCTTTCAAGACAGATTTGCTCATTCTTTGGTAGCCCAACATAATTCAAATGCATCGTTTCTTCTTTGGTCTGCCTTTCTCATTGTCCAGTTTTCACATGTATATGAGGTCATTGAAAATACCATGGCTTACATCAGGCACAACTTCAGAAATAACATTTCTGAACACTTTAGAGGTCTTCTGCAGCAGATTTGCCCAATGTATTATGTCATTTGCTTTCCTAACTGCTGCTTCTATGGGCATTAACTGTAGATTCAAGTAAAATGAAATATTTGATAACTTCAATCTTTTCTTCATTTATCATGATGCTGCTTAATGGTCTAGTTCTGTGATTTTTTAAATTTTCTGTATGTTGAGATGCAATCCATTTTGAAGTCTTTAATCTTCATCAAGAAGTGCTCCAAGTTCTCTTTGCTTTCACCAAGCAAAGTTGTATCATCTGCATATTGCAGGTTGTTAGCAAATCTTCCTCCAAACCTGATGCAGCTTTGTTTGTTTTCTGATGCAGCATTCTTCTTCAGATAGTCCAGTTTCTTGGATTACTTAGTCAGCATGCAGATTGAATAAGTATGGTGGAAGGATGCAACCCTGATATACACCTTTCCTGACTTAAAACCATGCAAAAGCGTTCTGGAATTCCATCCTTTGCAATGTTATTCATAACTTGTTGTGAACCACGTTAGTTGAATACCTTTGCACAGTCAATAAAACACAAGAAAATATCTTTCTGGCATTCTCTGCTTTCAGATCAATCTAACATCAGCTTGATATCCTTCATTCCATGTCTTCTTATGAATCCGGCTTACATTTCTGGCAGTTCCCTGTCAATATACAACTGCAATTGTTTTTGAATTATCTTCAGCAAAGTTTTACTTGCAGGTGATAGTAATGATTTTGTTCAATAATTTCTGCATTCTGTTGTATCATCTTTCTTTGGAATGGGCACATATATGGACTCTTCCAATAAGTTGGTCAGATAGTTGTCTTCTAAATTCCATGGTATAGGTGAGTGGGCCACTTCCAGTATAGCATCCTAAGGATACTTAGAAAGGATATAATTTTCTTGGCTAAAGCAGTTTTAGTTTAGGGAGGGCTAGAATTGTAGGGGGGAAAATCATTAGCTAACCTTAACTTGCTTCAGACAAAATATGCTTAGCAACATACCTTACTAGAAAAAGTAATTCATACAAAAAGGTCTGTATTACAGTATTGATGAACAGTTTATGAGAAAGAACAGCATTGTTGTTGTTATGTGCCATGGAGTCGGTTCCGACTCATAGCAACCCTGTACAGGGTTTCCGAGGCTGTAAATCTTCATGGGAGCCTCATCTTTCCTGGTAGTTTCGAACTGCTGACCTTGTGGTTCACAGCCTGATTTGTAACCACTACGAGACAAGAGTTCCTTAGTCTATCCTTAAGTGTTGAGTCCTACAATTAAAACAAAACAAAAACACATCCCTGGTGGCACAGCATTGCTAACCTTATAGGTCTGTGGTTCAAACCCATTAGGAAAAAGATGAGGCTGTCTGCTTCCGTATAGATTTCATCTAGGAAACCCAAAGGAGTTCTATTTTGTTCTATAGGGTCACTGAGTCGGAATCAACTCAACGGCAATGGGTAATCCTAAACAATCTATCATCAACAGGGGCTTAAGAGCACCTACCAGGATAGATTGAGGCACAGGGGGAAATTCACTTCAACAGAAATAATTCAACTATTAAAGCACCTAAGGGCTAGATAATGACGCTTTCTACTCCCGTAAAGATTTACACCCTCGGAAACCCTGTACAGGGTCGCTATGGGTCGGACCCGACTTGATGGCACTTAACAACAACAACAACAACAAAGGGCTAGATAAGAAACAAATTACTCACCAGTTTCACTTAGATCCTTAAAGGACCATGAACTGAATACTTGCATGTATTGCACCTATTGTTAAATGACCTAGAGTTGGTTCCAACTCATCCTGTATAGGATTTCTGAGGAGTGGCTGGTGGGTTTGAACCACTGACCTTGTGGTTAGCAGTTCAGTGCTTATCTTACAGCGTCACATCAGGACTCCATTCTTAAAAGTCACATTGTTCAATATTTCCAGCAGCTACTTGCAATCTTTAAACAACGTTGGAAGTTTAATGTTTATGGGTTGAAGCCCAGTAATGTGGCTGTGTTTAAGTTCAATTGGAAGGTAGGATTGGCAGCTCTTAACTAGCCTATTAGTCAGAATGATGGAACACAGCTGTGCCAGGGCCCTCTCGTTTTCAGCAGAGGAAAAGTAGATGCAGATACCATTCAAATGCACAGGAAATATACCCAAAATATCAGAACACTTTGATTTTTGCAATGGTGAAATAAATTTGAATCCTTTTCAATCAGGCTGCCAATTATATGCAAATTCTCTATTCACTCGAGTAAATTAATTCATTTTTTTACAAGAACAAACCCAGACATTACTGACCTAAGCCACAGTGTGAGGAAATAGCAGGAAAATCATACAAAGCAATATGTGAAAAGAAAAAAGCCATGGCTGTCAGCTGACCAACTTCACAGACTATGGAATTTCACCCTGTGCTACTCCCCAGCTCGCAAAACAGTGCCCTAAGTTAGCAAATTTATAAGTAAACTAAATTTGCATTTGTAGAGCAGTGCTCTAACAAAAAGCGCTTGGAGGTCGCTGAGTACCGCCTAGGGAGACTCACTGGACAGGAAGCACCCCGGGCGCATTGTCCTACACCTCTTCCATCCGAGGGCCGGTGGGGAGAAGCCGGCTACAGAGGGCCCTGGATGCGAGGGAACCCGGGAGCCCCAAGGAAGGGAAAAGCAGCGTCGGTATGGACAAGAGTCAGGGGAGGTTGAGGGTGTTGCGGGGAGAAGCCCACGACCGGTGTAAGGGGGACGCCGGGCCAACTCACCGTCGGGCGTCGGAGCAGAGCCATTAGGATCCAGGAAGACTAGACTGACAGCCCGCTGGCCCAGGAGGGAACGCGGACTAGAGGGGGAGGGCCCGGGCTTCCGCGACGCCGTTAGGCCTAAGATCCCGACCCGCACCTCCAGGAATCGCCGGCGAGGTCTGATTCCAGGATTCAAATACCGCGCCGCTCGCGCCCCAATTGGGCGGCCTTACGTACGGCGCGTCCTTCTCATTGGCTAAAATCGGAGACACTCGCGCACGCTGAGTGGTTGGATTTTCCTGGACTCGTTTGGCTTGGTGTTGTTATAACAACTAGGACCCGTTTTGTTTTTTGTTTTGTTTAAATCCTGGCCAATAAGAAAAACAAAAATGAAACGTGTCCTTGCGACGGCCAGCCGACTTAGGACGCCTTCCACGAATTTTGACCAACCTTAACCTTCAGATATGTCTCGTAGTGTCGTGTGGATGGAAGTCTGTTCTTGGAAGCACCGTGAGAGTAACGTTTATGACCTTCACCTCCAGGAAGCGTCCTGATATATATAGCATTACAGCATAAGTGGACTTCTGGTGTGGCGTTGTCGGTTAATGCGGCAAACTGCAACATCGGTGTGGGCCGATAAGGCCGGCAGTTCTAATTCACCAGCTGCTCCTTGGAAACACTGTACAGGGTCGCTATGAGTCGGATCCCGACTCTATGGCACTTAACAACAATAGCAAAAGTACTGGACTGGTTACTGCAACGTCGTCAGTTCAAACCCACTCGCCGATTGCGGAAAGTTGCTGAGAGTCGAAACGACTCGAAGGCACACACAACATCCTCCTGGAAACATCTATATGTAGTTAGGGTTGTGTTTAGTCTACACCCTGGAACAAGTCTCTGGGCAACTCAGAGCTGCCCTTTGTTAGGTGGTTGAGAGTCAAATGTGAGAGAGGGTATTGTGGCATTCACGCAAAAACTAAGATTCCCAGAAAAGGTTAAAAATAATTTATATAATTAATACTTGCTCTATTATGTACCAGGCACAATGTTTAGTATATGATTGGTGCTCTATCAACATTCGTCGAATTAATACCATCGCATCAAGATTTAAAGTGAGAAAGTGACCCAAGCAGTGACCAGTATTGTTTGCCCTGGAAAAGAGGTGAGCAGGAAGTGGGTAATTAAGAACAAGACAGGAAAGGGGAAAGGAGAAAGGAAAGGTCCCTAGCCCACAGCAATGGTAGTGGAGTAAACTGCGTATCAGGCTCCACTGAGGAATCTGAACAAGCATTCTATCATTCCTATTTTGACTCTTGCAAAATTAATTCACCCAGTATTGAGTCCTGCATGGAGTATGGAGTCCTGTGTGGTGCGGTGGGATAACCACACGGTCACCTGTTCAAACCCACAGGCTCCAACATATTTAACAAGTAGGTAGGTGAACTTCATATACACATTCTTCGCACACCTATGAAATTAAAAATAATAAAAGACTTTGGAAAACATTTAAAATTTTTACCTATTTGTTATGTGGGTACTAATTATCAGCTTGGTGTGGGATAAACTTTAATGACAGTTAAATTGCCTCCCAGGCTCCATCCTCTATTGGGTGTAAGTTTTTGACATTTCTGACCTGGTTCCTCTTTTCTAAAACAAAAATACTTCTGGCTCCCCATCAGTCTCCAAGACTCTGAGATCAGAACTAGATGGTGTCCAGCTACCACTACCAACTGCTCTGAAAGGGATTACATTAGAAGGTCCCAGACAGAGTGGAGAAAATGGAACAAAACTCAAAATTCTAACAATAACAAAACCAGACTTACTGGTCAGAAAGAGACTGGAGGAAGCGGAAACTATGGCCCTCAGCCATCCTTCAGGTCTGGAATGGAGCTTTCCTTGGTGACCCAATTTTCAGCCAAGCCAAGACAGGTATATATTATATAGCAGGGGCAACAGCACTAGTTAAGGTATGCTCACCATGGAATGGTCAATCATTCAAGATCAAGAGGGCAACATTTACCTAAGAACAAAATTGAGAAAGGATGGGAAAGTGAGTGGAATGGAAACAGAAACCACAGGGAGGAAGCGGTGGGATGACTGTTGTTGCGTGGAGGAGACTGCAATCATTGAGATGAAACAAAGTGTGTGCTTTGTTGACTGTAAAACTGAGGATCTTTTCTGTAAACCTTCACTCAATTCACAATAAAAAGTTAAAAAAAGAAAAAATTCCAACTCTTATTTGGCATGGGAAGATGTTTGGTATATTCATCTAAAAGATATCCCATGGGTAAGTATTGGAAGGAAAAAAACAGATGTTTTAGGGTACTTGGGCTGTGAGTAAAATTATATTTTTGCTTTATTGTATGTGATGGTATAATCAAAAGTTAGTGTAAAAATACTAATGTTTGCACACTCAGTACTTTGTAAACAAAGATGTTGTGTTAACTGAAGAGTCTTAATGTTAAAATCAAACAATTTAATACATATTATCAGGTATTATCTTCATTAAAGGAGCGCTTGTAGTGTAGTGGTTATGAATTGGGCTACAAACCGTAAGGTCAGCGGTTCAAAACTACCAGCTGTTCCGTGGGAGAAAGATGAGGCTTTCTGTTCCCGTAAAGATTTACACCCTCGGAAACCCTGTACAGGGTGGCTATGAGTCAGAACAGACTCCACAGCACATAACCACCAACCACCACCATCTTCATTAAAGATGGAAGTAATGTTTGTTGTTTTTTAGCCCCTTACTGCCACTAGCCTAGAACGGGACACAAACTTTGATTTACCCTCTTGTTTAATGCACTACGGTACTCCTGTCATCTTGTTATTGTTAAGTGCTGTTGAGTTGGTTCATGCCGACTCACAGTGATCCTGTATAGGATTTCAGAGGAGCGACTGGAGGGTTTGAAACACCAAACTTGCAGTTCAAACTGACCTATGGTCCAGCGCATTATCTTGCAGAGCCACACCAGGACTTCAATTTTACACAAACTTCCTCATTGCTCCTCATAACAATTCCTATGAAGTAGTTAGTATTCTCTCCCATTTAAAGAGCCCTGTGGCACCGGACTGCAAAGTCAGTTTGAACTACAAGGTCAGCAGTTCTAATCCACCAGTCCCTCTGCAGAACAAAGATGTGGTGGTCTACTTCTGTAAAGATGTATTGTTGTTGTTAAGCGCTGTGGAGTCAATTCCTGTGTAGGGTTTCTGAGGAGTGGCTGGTGAGCTTGAACCGCCGACACTGTAGTTCAAACCGACATTAACCCACAGCATCACACCAGGGCTCCCTGTTAAAACTACAGCCTTGGCTATCCTATGGGGCAGTTCTACTATGTTATTGGGTGGCTGTCAGAATCAACTTGACAGCATGAGTTTTGGGGTGTTGTTCCTCATTTAACTGATGAGGCTTGCAGCAGTTAAAAGTCTTGGCTACAACTATACAAGACCTCTTTAAAAGTGTTCAAGAGCCTGTGGGCCCAAGCATTGTTGACCGTCCAAACCATAGGCTCTGAGGATCAGACTTTAGCTACCTAGTAGACATAGCAAACTGTCCCTCATCTGATTATTCAGTAATGCTTGTTAGTAATCTCATACATGAGCCCTGGATATCCACAGACAAATGTAAAAACCTCCCCTAAAAGCCGAGACTGTAAATTCCAAAAAGGCAAGTCCCACCCCCCCATCCAATAAAAAAAAAAAAGCTAAAGAGGATAGAGAGAAACACTGTTAACTGATGATATATGGAGGGGATAATAATCAATGTAATGAAACAAGCTATATGAATGGTTGAATGTGAAGCTGATGATGTGCCCTGTAAACTTTCACTCAATCCAAAATAAAAACATTTAATTAAAAAAAAAAAAAAGTGTTCAAGAGCAACTATGTCAGTTTCAAGACTAAGGTGTAACTGACCCAAACTACAGTATTTTCAATAGCCTCATATGCTTGTGAAAGTTACAGGAAGACCATAGAAGAATTGCTGCATTTGAGTTATAGTTTTGGAGAAGAGTATAAAAAGTACCATGGGCTGCCAAAAAACAAACCATTCTGTGCTGGAAGTAGAGCCAGAGGGCTCTTTAGAAGCCACAATGGCAAGCATGCTGTATAGGAGAAAGACATCATGTTTGGTAAAGTGGAGGGTCAGTGAAAAAAAGGAAGACCCCCAACAAGATGGACTGGCACAGTGGTAGTAGCAACGGGTTCAAGCATAGCAATGACTTTGAGGTTGACACAGGTTGGGGGCAGTTTCCTTCTGTTGTGCATAAGGTAACTATGAGTTGGTACTAACTTGACGGCACCTAACAACAAATAATCATACTGCTTATGAGTTCCAGAGCTAGGATTTGTTCCCATGTCTGAGTGTGCTTTCTCACTATATATAGTATTTTTCACAGAGTGGGAAAATCTGAAAACCATCAAAATAGAAGACTGATTAAAGATAAAATTCTGGAGGCCAATGATGCTATACAGTCATTATAGTAAAATTCTATTTAATCAATTTATTTTCATTTCTTGGTCAAGTGCTGCTTCCAATGGATGTACACATGAGCTTCAGTAAACAGAGGGTGAAAGGGCATGCTCAGACAGAAGGAGCATCTCAAGCAAAATCAGAAAGAGGCAGGAAAGGACTAGCATGATTGGAAACAAGGTGAGTGGCTTGGTTTGGCAGAAGCCACTGGGTTTCAGCATAGCTGCTACATACTACCTTCCAACCTCAAAACAGGGAGTTTGGGAGAGAAAGAACAAGAAGAGAGCGAAGCAAATAACCAGAGAGATTCCAACAAAGATCTTTAGTGCTAAACAGGAACTTCTCTTTTCTGACATCAAAATCCTCCTGCTAGCTAAATGAATTTACTTAGAAAGTCTTTTACTAAGCATTCTATCAAAGCATGGGGCTTGTTTTTCCTTACTATGATGGAGAAAGGTAGTCACAAATTTTTTTTCCATAATTTTTTTGTTACACCTTCTATTAAAAAGTACAGTTAATTACTCTGAAAGATGTGTTAGAATCATACCAGTGAATGTAATTCTATATGGAAATAGGGTTTTGTTATATCTATCAATGAGGTCATATAGTGCAAGATATTTCCTAGTTCTAACCACTTCTGGGTAACAGAAACAACAGCCTTGACAGAGAGACCACCAAGCACATATGAGAGAGTGAAAGACAGATGTCATGTCAGGATTGTAAAGGAATCGAGAATGCTAAGGTTACAGATACTCAGGAAGACAAAGAGAGGCGTAGAGACACCACCCTGAAATCAGACTTCTAACCTCCTCAAGTGGGAGAAAAGAAATCTCTCTTCTCCAAAGTTCCTTGCCCCTTTAAAATGTGGGCTGGCCTTTGTATTGACTTTGACCAACAGAAAATGACAAAAGTAACACTGCCAGTTCCAGGTCTGTGTCATAGAGGTCTGGCAACATCTACTTTCTCTCTTGACATCCTGAGCTACCTCATGAATCAGTCTAGCAATCCCTTGCTTGTTGTTGCTAAGTGCCATCAAGTTGGTTCTGACTCAAAGTGACCCTGGCTAGGGTTTCAAAGGCTGTAAATCTTTATGGGAGCACACAGTCTCATCTTTCTTCCTCGGAGTAACTGGTAGATTCGAACTGCTGACCTTGTGGTTAGCAGCCCAGTTCATAATCCACTACGATACCAGAGTTCCATATACCCTTACTTTGTTGTCGTTTAGTATCGTTGAGTCATAGTGACCCTGTACAGGGTGTTCCGAGGATTAGCTGGTGGGTTTGAACTGCCAGTCTTGTGGTCCAAAGTCCAGGATTACTTCAGCACCACACATTACTAGTGACCATAAAATTAAAAACTCACTGCTGTTGAACCAATTCTGATTCATCAACTGTATAGGACAGCGTAGAACCACTCAATCAGGTTTCTTAGGTTATAAATCTTTATTGGATCAGATAGCCTCATCTTTCTTCCAGGAAGCAGCTGGTAGGTTTGAACCACTAACCTTTTCATTAGCAGTCCAACCCCTAATACACCACTCTAGAGACCACACTGAGAGAGAAATGTCCAGTCAGGTAGCAGGTGTTCCAGTCACTTTAAATGAAAAATCCAACAAGTTAAAGGAAGACATGCATGACATTCTGAAAATAAAGCTCTCAGCTAAACATAGCCACAACAGCCATACCACCATGAGGAACCACTAGGCCCACCAAGCCCCACCCAAATTGCACCACTTTGAACATATCAGTCACTAAGTTTTGAAGTAGTTAGCTACACATCAGATGAAAGATAAACTTACCTCAGGTATTCCCAAACCTTGCCCAAAGAAGCCTTTTGTTTCCTGGAATAATAGTCTTGTATGCTCTTGGTCTCTTCAGTTTTTGTAGGAAAATACAGCATAGTAGCTAGGATTAATGATCATTTGTGAACTCTGAGTTTCTGGTAGATGTTTCACATGGGACATTGGGCTGCTTCCTAAGGACACAAGGAATCATACATGTATCTGATACTGAAACATGGACAAGAAAATAATTGATACTTTGGAAAGCACAGAAGCCAGTCCGATAAAGACCTTTTGGCCATAAAAGTGCAGATGTCCTGGCAAGAGGAGTCAACACAGGGCATAAGAGTAACTATGGTGCTTTTTAAACTACACTTTCCTTCCAATGGCAGAGCCAACTTCATCTCAGATATAAGCTTCTAATACAGTGTGGCAGCCATGACACTATATAATTTCTAATAGAAGGTCATTAGATAGAATTGTGCCTTCTTGCTTTCACTTTGGGATCACTACTCATTCCTGAGAAACCGGATGCCCTGTTGTGAAGACATTCAAGCAGCCCTATAGAGGGCTACATAACAGGAAATGAGGCCTGTTGGCCAGGAGCCAGAGGAAATGAGACCTCTAGTCAACTGCCATGTGGGTGAGCCATTTTGGAAACAGACCCTCCAGATGACAGAAGACCCAGCCACCATCTCTCTGCTTGAGATCCTGAGCCTGAACCTCCTATGCATGGCCCAAAGAAACTGGGGTAAAGTGCTGTTTAAGCCACTAAGTTTTGGAGTTGCAAAGCAATAGATACCTATTTTTTTAATAGGTAATACAACACTTGGAGGAATTTTTTTGACTAACTAAAAAGTTGGAAGAATCCAGCCACAATAGAACAATTCATCCTTTGAGCAAATACCAATAGTACAGTCATTTAGATAGTTCAATGGAAGCCACTGTTCATTCTCTCTTAAAAGCAGGTTGGGAAGCAGCAGATGGGCAACAGATGAAGACTTGATATTGAAGAAAAACTCCTTAGAATAAGAGCTTTGACACTGGGAGGCTTTCTTCATTATGTGAGAGTAAAGGTAAGCTTTTGGGTTGTTCCTGAACTACCCGGTCAGAATTTTTAGTGTCTCAAGTTACGCTACCTTAAGACACAGTTGTGTACACAGGCAGTGACAGAAGCCAAGGTTTTTTTTCTCTACAGCACAGTATCTATCAATAACAATCTGTAGAATCTTATACTTTGCTATGATTTTTTTTTTCTCCACACAGAGTATTAACAAGGTTAAAGCAAAACCGATTCAGTGATTTGTACTCAAAAGTCAGTAGGGTACACGATGAAAATTATTTCATGAATCCAATCCATTCTCTATAGTGATTCTGTAGTTGTTAAGTGCCTAGGAAAGGATTCATAATCATGTAATTTGTTTGGGCTACACCAAGCTTCTCTTGGAAGGTCACATCTTCCATGTGCTTTTCCTGTGATAAGAGTATCAGCCTAAATTGTTGTTGTTAGGTGCCATCGAGTCAGTTCCCATTCATAGCAACACTGTATAGGGCTTCCAAGGAGTGGCTGGTGACCCTGAACCACCAACCTTGTGGTTCAAACTGACCTTCCACTCAAGCACATTAACCCACAGCGCCACACCAGGACTCCATCAATCTACGTAGCAGAAGTTAAAACAACAACATAGGCAGTTCAATGGTGGTGGTGGTGGTGGTGGTGTATGCCACTGAGTCAGTGAACCCATAAAGGGTTTGCCAGGCTATAAGTGACCAAGTGCTGGGCATCTTTCATTTCTATGCCCAAGCCCATCATCATCAAGTCGATTCTGACTCAGAGCAACCGTGTATAGGATTTCTGAGGCTGTACAATTTTGTGGAAGCAAAAAGCCTCATCTTTCTCTTGTGGCAGGGATGGTGGGTTTGAACTGCAGATCATGCAGTTAACAGGCCAATGCCTAGCCCACACTGTCAGTGTTGTTGTTTTAAAGTGCTGTGGAGTTGGTTCTGACTCACAGTGACCCTGCATAGGGTTTCCAAGGCTTTAAGTATTTGCAGTAGCAGAAAGTGTCATCATTCTCCCACAGAGTGACTGGTGGGCTCAAACCACCCACCTTGTGGTTCGCAGTCCCACGCTGTAACTATGTAGTCCACTGCTCCTGTAACCTATGTAGTATAAGAAAAATTCCAACCTATTAATAGGGCTGCAGAGATCTTATCTCATAATTGTTGTTGTTGTTGTCAGGTGCCATCGAGTCAGAACCGACTCCTAGCAACTCCATGCACAGCAGAACGAAACAATGTTCTATCCTGGGCCAACCTCACTACCGTTGCCACACTTGATGCCATCAATGATGCCACCTGGCCAATCCATCTCATTGGGGGTCTTCCTCTTTTTCTCTGACCCTCCATCTTACCCAGCATGACATCCTTCTCCAGCGACTGTTCCCTCCTGACAATATGTCCAAAGTATGAGAGACAAAGCTTAGCCATCCTGGCCTCCAAGGAGCACTCTGGCTGCACTTCTTCCAAAACAGATCTATTGGTTCTTTTGGCAGTCCATGGCACTTTTAGTATTCTCCTCCAACACCACAACTCAAAGGCATCAATTCTTTTACGATCTTCCTTATTCACTATCCAGCTTTCGCATCCATATGAGGTTATTGAAAATACCATGGCTTGGGTCAGGCGCACCTTAGTCCTCAAGCTGACATCTCTGCTCTTCAACACTTTAAAAAGTTCCTGTGCCCAATGTAGTGTGTCGTCTGATCTCTTGACTGCTGCTTCCGTGAAGGTTGATAGTTGATCCAAAAAGAATGAAGTCCTTGACAACTTCAATCTTTTCTCCATTGATTAGTAGTAATCAGTAGCCTGGACTCCAGGTAAGAGAAAAGTTAGCAACCAAAACTGACCTAGAGTTCAACATTTTACTACTACCTATTCGTTATCAAAGGCAAGGGGATTTGGGTGGTGGGTTGGAATGGCAGCAGCCTAGGGAGGAAAGAATTCTTATCTGCTCTATGAAAAGCATTTTACATTCACTATTTCACTTAAACCTATTAAGAATCCTTAGAGGTAGCATTTATTTCTATTTTGTAGAGGAGACAGTTGGGACTCAAAAAGTTCAAAGTTGCATAATTAACAACCTTTAGGACTCCAAAGCCTTATTCTTTCTACCACTTCAAAAAAGCATTTATGTTGCATGCAGATTTGTCCATAACACAAGCAAGATAGGAGGGAGACTCCTCAGCAGGCCCAACCACAAAACAGAACACGTAACATTGCTTTTCCTTAATTACTTTGGAAATAATTCCTGATTCAAGAAAATAAAATTTATGATCGAATCAAGGTATTCTACCTTGTTCATTTAGTGGTAAAACACATGAAATCTTCATTATTCTGTACCAAAAAAAAAAAAAAAGGAGTGTGTTAGCAGAGGTTTGGGGAGGTGAGTTAAAAATGAGGAAGTATTTTCTGCAGAATGGAATTATTACCACTCATGAAAAATTAATAACGAAATACCCAACAGAGTTTGCATTGTAATGTCAGTGTTTCAACTAGTTTCAAATGCTATTTTTAAGCAGAGTTAGTTTTCTGTATGTCAATTGTGTTATGGTTCAAATTCTTAAAGTGTGCCAACAGTTCAAGTCCCCAAAATAAGAAAAGTTTCAAATACCAGTTTAATTTTAAAGTATTTGAACAGTTATCACTGACAGTTTCATTTTGACAGAAGATGCAGCAGGGCATGGAAGACACCACACAAAGCACAAAATGTTAAAAAAATTATTTTCTTCCTTACTTGGTTTATTGCTAATCACATTTTTCTGTAGTAACTTTAATAAGTTACTACATAACAATTTAGGTGTATGCCACAAATACTTGCATTAAATAATTTCAAAGTAATGCTGTTTATCTGCCAAGGACTATTTGGACAGTTACAGTATCATTCACGGACCATACAAAATTATCAACTTAAAAATGAGCCTGCTGTATTTGGTCAAATGTTGAGCTAACTAGAACTGCAATTGCTTTGGGAAAGACCAAACCAAATGACTTCAAGGGCCTTATATGGCCAGTGGGCTGGACATTCCCCACCCCTGATCTACATAAAAGAAAATCAGCAGCAATTATTAAACAGGTCAATAGGTTGTGGTATATCTAAATCTGATACAATATTAAAAATAGAGAAATCTATCTGGTGGACTGCTAAAACCATGACTGGCAGGTCAAACCAACCAGCAGACAGAAGAAAAATAAAGCTGTCTTCTACTGTAAAGATTTATAGCCTAGGAAACCCTAGACAGAGATACAATGAGTTGGCCTTGAGTCAAAGGCAGTGGGTGCGCTTTGGTTTACAGCAAAACTTGCTGCTTTTAACTAGGAGTGGATCCAGCATCTAGCTCATCATCTGACTTCTGGTTCTTCAGACTTGAACCAATCTTTTATTGCCTGCCTGATATTTGACCTGACGATCTTGGGTTCATCAACCATATAGATATGTGATTCAAAAGTATCCAACCTGACAAGACCCAGACTTTGAACTTACCCACATATACACAACTGTGTGAGTGAGCCATTTCCTTAATATAAACTTACATATATATATGGAGTCCAGGTGTGGCATTGTGGGTTAGTGTGCTGGACTACAAAGCCAGTCTGAACAACAAGATCAGTACTCAAGCTCACCAGCCACTCCTCGGAAACCCTACAGAGGGTGGCTATGGGTCAGAACCAACTCAACAGTACTTAACAACAACAACACACACACATGTATCTATATATACATACATACACACATATACCTATATATATGTTGTTGTTGTTGTTGTTAAGTGCCATCGAGTCGGGTCCGACCCATAGCGACCCTGTACAGGGTTTCCGAGGGTGTAAATCTTTACGGGAGTAGAAAGCCTCATCTTTCTCCCGCGGAGCGGCTGGTAGTTTCGAACCGCTGACCTTAAGGTTCGCAGCCCGATTCGTAACCACTACGCTACCAGAGCTATATATATATATGTTGTTGTTGTTGTTGTTGTTAAGTGCCATCGAGTCGGGTCCGACCCATAGCGACCCTGTACAGGGTTTCCGAGGGTGTAAATCTTTACGGGAGTAGAAAGCCTCATCTTTCTCCCGCGGAGCGACTGGTAGTTTCGAACCGCTGACCTTAAGGTTCGCAGCCCGATTCGTAACCACTACGCTACCAGAGCTCCATATATATATATATATATATACCTATATATATATATACACCCTTATACATACATATACATAAGGAGTTCTAGTAACGTAGGGGGGTTATGAATAGGGCTGCTAACCTCAAGGTCGGCAGTTCAAAACTATCAGCTGTTCCGCGGGAGAAAAATGAGGCGTTCTGCTCCCGTAAAGATTTACAGGCTCAGAAACCCTGTGCAGGTCGGAACTGACTCCACAGTACTTAACAACACATATACACATACACCGAGATATATAGTGTGCTGGACTGCAAAGTTGATTTGAACCAAAGGTTGGCAGTTCAAGCTCAACAGCTGTTACTCAAAAACCTAGATAGGGTTGCTATGGGTCGGGACAACTTGACGGCACTTAACAATATTTTATATATATATACTATATACATACACACACACGTGGTGGAGTCCTGGTATGGTGCTGTAGGATAAGCACTACTACAAGGTCAGTTTGAACTGCAAGGTCGGTGGTTCCAATTCACCAACCGCTACTAGGAAACCCTATACAGGGTCACTATGAGTCGGAACCAACTCGATAGAAGTAAACAGCAATGTATACATGGAGTCCTGGCATGGCACTGTGGGTTAAAGCTCAACAGTTTTAACTCGGTGCTTTAAGCTCACCAGTCACTCCTCGGAAACCCTATTCAGGGTCACTCTGGGTCACTCTGCATTTAACAACAACAACAACAACAACACATATATACACAAGAGTATGTGGCACTATAGGATAAGAACAGGACTACGAACTGCAAAGTCGGTGGTTCTGGCCCACCAGCCATTCTGTGGAAGAAAGATGAGGCTTTCTGCTCCTGTGAAGATTCTTGGAAACGCTATACAGGCTGCTATGAGTCAGAACCAGTTTGACGGCACTTAACAACAATCAGTGCTACTTGTGTTTGGGGGAATACCATGAGGACTCCAATGTGAAGTCCCATCTTACTAGTACTGCTTCAATTCCTCGGACAATGTCAGTTTTTGGAATTCCAAGATGTTTACTGTAAACTCTTCTATAAAAACTAATTATGAAACACAAAGACAATAGAAATAGAAGTTATTTATTAATCAATCCACTTACAAAGCAGGTGGCTTAATGCAAGCTTATTGACATCTTCACATATGATCCATGGGAACATGTCTTCCACATACAGACAGTGATATTACTGACTGGATGCATTTGCAATCTTGGGCATATTAAGCATATTTAAACAAATAAAATTAGGCTATCCTGTATATGAAATATCTTCATAATAATACGCAACCTGAAGTGGATTAAAACTTTCTCCAAAGGAGAAATGTTAGTACGTTCACTTTATATTCTATATTATGCAGTAAATCTTAACTATAGAAATTAAAATTTTTAAATCAGTGATTGACTCTTGGTATGTATGAAATGGGAATCTATAACCAGAGCAACAGTAGGTTGACAATATAATTTGTACCTCACAGTATCTGCAGATTTACTGTTTTTCAAGTTTAGAGAGAAATAAAACAAGAGACATGTAGATTCAGCTGATTTTATTTATCTTTAAACTAATAAAAATCCCTTAAAAGTGATCCTGGGACCTTTAGAAGTTCTGTGAATGCATAGATACCTGCTAATAATGACTGCAATTCTAAATTTTGACTGAATGTGTTTTAAAAAATCAATATAAGCAGATATCTCAACTATACGTGCTTAGCAGAAGACTGAACAAAATTCTACATGTCTTTTTCAATTTCCCTAAAATTTTGTTAAATCTGCAAGTATGTACAATCCAGCTAATTGAAATTAATATTTAGTGTTTATTAGAGCTGTTTCACAGCAGCAAAAATTAAGTCAGGGAAATAAATTTCCAAATAATGTAGGAAAAACATAAATACAATCAGAACAGCAGTCTAAATGTATGATGTCAATATTCAATTCTATCTGCACTGTGCTGAAAGGAAAAGGATACACCAAGAAAATTCATATTGATCACTCTGGGGATATGAATAACATCTGCATCTGACTGAATATGGTTCATATTCTGTTCCCAGTATTAAGGATGATATTTAACTCAGAGCTCCATATTGGAAATATACAGCAGCCATTTTGTCCTAATTCAGGAATGTCTTAATACACAATATTATCATTTTCTAGAGGATCTTTATACATTAAACTAAAGCACATGATTGATTAAATTAAAGGAAGGTTAGTAATGGATTAAAAAAATCATTATTCTCAAGACCTGGTACTATATAAAAAACAAAAGGACCACACAATTCTACTTACTAAAGCAGCTAATCTTGCCTGCAAGTTTAGGGTCACAAGCCCATAATATGTGCAAAGAAATGCAATACAAGGAATCATGCAAAAATACAGTAAAATGATACAGGAAAAATGTCCAATCTAGAAAAAAAGCTTTTATAAATACATCAAAATCAACTGTATACATTAACTGTGGGTCTAGCATTAGTTGTACCATATAGCAGAGCCAGCACGCTAAGAAGTTCAACGCTTCCAAATCTGCGCAGGTAAGTCATGCCATCTTTGGTTGACTGCAGTACCAGGAAGTATGGGAATGAGAGGGAGGGCAAGAGTTCTGAAACATGGTGTCAACTTTCACTTGGCAGCTGGGCCTCAATGTCCACTCTGCATATGGGGCACTTCTTATTGGTAATCAACCATTGGTCAACACACACTTGGTGGAAAAGGTGCATACATGGAAGTCGTCTATTAATGACAAAAAAAAGAGTAAAAATTAGGCTTATGACAACTTTCAGTGGCATTAAAAAAAAATTATGCTGTGTTGTCGTTGTTACGTGCCATCGAGTAGGCTCCAATTCAGAATGACACTGTATAGGATTGCCAAGGAGCAGGTGGTGGGTTTGAACCAGTGATCTCACAGTTAAGTTCAGTGCTTCTTTTACAATGCCACTTTGATAAACCCATCAGCTATTCTTTGGAAACACTATACAGGTCAATATGAGTCAGAACCAACTCAACAGACTTAACAAAAATTATACATGCAATAATTCAGTAGTGTTTTGAATTAATTAGGCATCTTTCTCTTCTGTAAATAAAACTGTCTAAGGAGAACCACACACACAAATTAGCACTGTGGGCAATATAATGTACAAATGACTAAGACAACTTTACTGTCACAGCTGTGGAACTAAGTTATATATAATATCAAGAATTAAGAGCAATAATTACACTGGTAGTAACTCCAGTTTATTTCTGTATGTGAACTTCCAATGTCTGAAGTGGGCAGTTGTCTTTGCTGTTAAAGAATATTTTAAGTATACTTTTAAATAAAAAAAAATCATAACTCTGTTCTGATAGCACTATTAAAAATCTATTATCTCATTTAATTCTCTAAAAAACATGAGAACTCAAATAATAAACATACAGCTGTCAAGTTACCCTAATTAAGGAAGGCCTTCATATGCAATATTATCATTTCCTAACTAGAAGATCTTATACATTAAATTTAAATACATGACTGATTAAAATTGAGTTAACACTGTTTTCATGGGATTCTTATTATATTCACTTAATACTGTGCTACTCTCTCATCAGCAGGTTAAAAGGATATGCTTACTTTAGTACATCATACCAGGTAATCAATTAGGAATTGAAGAATAAGGAGAGCTGTCCAGCAAGATATGGTTAACATTAAATCTAAGTATAACAGTATAATAAAAGTTACTGACTCGAGGTCCATTTACTTCCATCCACTGGCAAGAATGGTGATATTTTAAGACTTCCTAATATTTTTCTAAAAATAAGTGCTTCAATTCTTTATCAATGATTTCTCCTTTATATATGAGGGGACTTAAAAAAATTCAAAGAAAAAATGAAATTAAAAGATAATGGAATTTTTCCATGAACTTTTTGAAGTTCTGTCTTATTGTTAATAATGTAAAAGCAATTAACGCCTACATTTATAAACCATCAATCAGAACTACAGTGTTCAAATAACATTTTATAGGTAAGGTACACAATTATTTACATGTTTTATTTCTCTCAGTCAAATGAAAAGTATGGCAAAATTATCTTTACAAATAAAGGTAACAAAACTATCATAAGGTTCTTTTATATAAAGAACTTTAAAGAACCTGTGTTGCATATGGATTGTGTTGCTTTAAAAATAATAATAATACAGCACACACATGCACACACACAATAGGAACAAAACAGTTACTTAAAATACTATTTTTTTAAATCTATGAAATCAATACTCATTTAGCACAAATAATTTAAAATTTACTAAATCACAAAGGTACACGAAGGAAATAGTACTATGAGTCAGGAAAAAAAGTTTTTAGGACAATTTATAAAAGATGCTATAAAACAAACAGTTCATCTGAATTCCCATTTATGTTTTGGAGAATACATTGATCTAAGTGTCAATAATTCCAAAGCGTCTAAAATTCTCCTCTATGCTAGATTAAAAGAAGAAAAAGATCAGTACTGGCATGTTAGGTAGTAGTACCCAGGAAACATTTTTGACCCATAATCTCCCAGGTCTTGGTGTGTATAATTTCCCTCAACTAAGTTATTTCCATTTCAACCCACTGGTGGTAAATACAGACGTTAATCTTTTTATTTTTTCATGAGTTTTAAGAAGATAATTCTAGAAGTCACAGATTGGTAACAGAGGATCCAGAATTTATCTTTACTTGTTGTCTAATTTCAAAAAAAATACCTTGTACTGTTTTGGCAATGGATTTAGATAATTAATATCTAGTTACCTCACATCTTCACCTTCCTCTAAAATAGACAAACAGATAGTACACTTTTCCTCTGTATCTTCCTCAGTCCCTTCTTCCCCATCTTGTTTGCAGTGCAGTTTCCTCTGTGAGAACCAATCAGTTGTTACCTTATTAGTAGAGATGACATTATTGAACAACTGAGTAAAGTCTGTGTTTATTTGAAGAACAAAGCAAAAGACAAGACAAGACAAAACAAAACTATACATTCACCCACATTTTGCTTCCCAATTAAGTCCATGATTAATTAATGGATGAATTAAGTACACTGTCATCAATTAAGTATTCTTTTAAGACCCTTTATCACATAAATTCAAATATAACAGAAATTCATGAATTTATAATCTATTTTAATCCAGATGCATAATCTGAACTCCAATTTTGTTCTTATATCACAAGAAATTTTATTCTACTAATGCTTCAAATGTAGTCCTGGTGTGGCGCTGTGGGTTAATGCACCAGACTGCATAGACGTTTGAACTGCAAGGTCAGCAGTTCAAGCTCACCAGGTGCTCCTTGGAAACCCTACACAGGGTCGCTATGGGTCGGAACCAACTCGACGGCACTTCACAACAACAACGCTTCATATAACATCCATATAATTTAATGATGATTATAGGTGTGTTAGTAGTGTAGTGGGTTATGAGTTAGGCTGCTAACCAAAAGGTGCTTCAGCAGTTCAAATCTACCAGCTGTTCCTTGGGAGAAATACGAGGCCTTCTGCTGCTGTAAAGAATTACACCCTCAGAAACCCTATATAGGGTTACTATGGATCTGACCTGGCTCCAAGACACATCACCACAATAGTATTTTGTTTATTAGACAGTTTTAAGAGCTTAAATTCAGTGGTAATCCCTAATTAATATCTAGAAAATGTACACAAATAATTTTCACACTTAAAAAAGAAAATTCTCTGTATAGCCTGTTGTTGTTATTTGTTAAGTGCCCTCAAGTCCTGGTTCTGACTCAGAGACACCTTATAGGATTGCCAAGGCGAGCAGCTGGTAGGTTTGCTGAAAAAACTTATTTAGCATATCTGCTCCATAACTTCCAGATGGAATATACTACATTAGAGATTGAGGTTGGAGCATAAGAAAGAGACATCAACTAAATATCCATCAAAATAAGGGACTAGTTCAACAAATACGGTTACTGTCATACACTGGCATTCTTTAGTTACTGAAAAGAATAGAATTCATGCAAAGCTTTGCAGATGATTTCATCTCATTTGTGTTCTTAGTAAGTCTTCTTGTTATTGTTGTTATGTGCTGTGGAGGTGGTTCCAACTCATAGTGACCCTGTACAGGGTTTCCGAGGCTGCAAATCTTTATGGGAACAGAAAGCCTCGTCTTTCTCCCGCGGAAGAGCTGGTAGTTTCCAACTGCTGACCCTGCGGTTCGCAGCCCGATTCTGTAGCCACTAAACTACCAGAGCTCTAAGGAAAAATATATACACATGACATTATTGTAGATGCATAATATGGGATTTACCAACAAATTCTTAACCATGATTTCACCAATAAAAACGAACACTGTATGGCTTTAATAATAATGTAGCTGCAAAAACTCAAAGGAGGTCTATAATATTACATTTTAAGCATTTCAGTGACATCAGGGGCTCTGGTGGTACAGTAGTTAAACAGCTTGGCAGCCAACCAAGAGATCGGTAGTTGGAACCCATCAGCTGCTCTTTGGGGGAACTTCCACTCTACTCTATAAGGTCACTCTGAGTCAGAATCAACTAGAGGGCAGTGGGGTGGGGGCATGGAGTAGTGGTTAAGCACTCAGCTGGTAGCTTAAAGGTCAGCAGTTTGAACCTCAAACCGGCTCTGTGGAAAAACAATGTGGCAATCTGTTTCTGTAAAAGCTGTGAAAACCCTATGGGGCAGTTCTACCTAAAAGTTACATAGAATCAATTCTTACCTTTTTGTATTTATGTGGGTATGTACATCTTTCAATTGTCCCCTGGGATGCTCCACGATTGACATTTCCTAATCGTTCTTCCAAATGAATCAGTTCCTGAAAGTGAAGAAAAACTAGTATTACATGTCAGGATGGTTATTCTTTGACAGGTAATATCTTTATTGGAAAAGCAATAAACTTTTACATTTACAAATTTACAATGCAAATATGCTGTTATTGTTAAGTGCCACTGAGTCAGTTCCAAGGAGCAGCTGGTGAGTTTAAACTGCTGACCTTGTGGTTCACACAGTTCAGGGCTGATCCTACAGCTCCACACCAAGAGTCCCAAGTAAATATACAGTGTTCAAAAAAACTTTTTATATAAAATAAATGACCATTTATGTGATTGTTTCTTATGTAGATATTAGGTGTTTAGCATATTTTCCTTAGCCAACTGACAGTCTATGAGAAAATTATCCTTACAAATTAGGGCAACAATATGTTGCTGCTAAGTACCATTGAGTTGGTTCCGACTGATAGCAACCCTGTATAGGGTTCCCAAGGAGTGGCTGGTGAGCTTGAACCATTGACCTTGAGGTTCAAACCGACCTTGCAGTCCAGTGCATTAACCCAGGACTCACTCACTTACTTTCACACACACACACACACACACACACGACATACACTCTCTCTACATATGTATATAAATATACACACACACGTATTTTTTGTTGTTGTATGCCGAGGATTCAACAAGTTCTGACTCATAGCAACCCTGTATAGGTTTTCCAAGACTATAAATCTTTATAGGCACAGAGAGCCTCATCTTTCTCCCGTGGAATGACTGGTAGTTTTGAACTGTTGACCTTGAGGTTAGTAGCCCAACTCATAACCACTACACTACCACAGCTCCTTATATATACACATTTATACAGAGTCCTGGTATGGCACTGTAGGATAAGCACTGGGCTGCATGTCAGTTTGAACCACAGGTCAATAGTTCAAACCCACCAACCACTCCTTATAGGGTTGCTATGAGTTGGGACTGACTCAGCAACACTTAACAACAACAAATCGATATACACACACACATATATAAACATTACAATAAAAACAGCAAAAAATACCAGTTAATAAGTCAAAGGTCTATAATATTAAACTTTAACACCACTTCCAAATTTAGATGAATAAATAAAACCATTATATTTAATTGATTTTTTTTCCCTTGACAATTTAGATGACAAGATAATGAGCTGCAAAATAAATTACTAGGGTTTCTTTTCCTCTAGCAACATTTTTCAAAATATTAAGAGCAATTAAAAGCACTGATAACTGAAACACCTGAATGGTGCCCGGCTACCACTACCAACTGCTCTGGACTGTAAGGTCAGTTTGAAGCCCAAGGTCAGCATTTAAAGCTCACCAGCTGCTCCTTGGAAAACGCTACACAAGGCTGCTACGAATTGGAACCGACTTGACGGCATTGAACAACCACAACAAATAGAGCAAAAGAAATATGTGGAACAAAACTCAGAAATCAAAAAGGCCAGACTTACTGGTCTGAGAGAGACTGGTGGAATTCTTGGCGCTACGACCCTTGTTCACTGACTGACTTAGAACTGATCTCACCCCCACAGCACAATTTTCAGACAAACAATAAATAGGTTTATAAAGTGAAAAACAACACTAGGGAGGTACCCAGTCCTTAGACCAATCAATCATTCAAGATCAAAAGGCCAGTATTCTCCCAAGGACGTTATGAAGGCAGGACGGGTTCCAAAGAATGCAAACAGGATACACAGGGTAGAAGTGGGGTGTAGGGATTGCAATTAATGACATGAGACAAAATTTGTATGAAATTATTTGCTCTGTAAACCTTTATGCAATTCACAATGAAAAATTATTTTGATCACTTCTCCCACATTTGATAGCACATATTTGATATTTATATTGATATAATAAATTTCTATATTTTTTACATAATTAAAAAGAAATCTTACTTTATTTTGATGAAACATACACCAACTGTCTAATATGTACAATTTAGTGTCGTTAAGATTTACAGCCTCAGAAACCCTGTATAGGGTCGCTATGAGTTGGAACCTACTCCATGGCACATAACAACAACAATTACATTCTTTGAGCTGTACAACCACTCTCGCCCTTCTTTTCTAAATTGTTCCTCCCCCATTAACAAACTTACTTTCCCATAAGGTTTCTATCTAATCTTTTGAATTCCTGTTGTCAATATGATCCCATACAGTTCTAAAGAGCAAAATGCTCAAGCAGACATTCTTTTCTAGCTAAGCTAATCAGTTTGATTTTTAAAACTTCAGGGGATATTTTTGGGCTAAAAAGAAAAGGAATAGTTTAACACTATCTAACCACCACCACCACCAAGGTAACAGTGAATACCTTCTTGGATATTACACTAAAACTTGACATATGGTAGTTTCTCTAAGATGAGCTAAAATGAAGACTCAAAGTAAAGTTAATAAACTTTTAGTTCTATTACATTAGCTACGTTAGTGTAGTGGTTACAAACTGGGCTGCGAACCTTAAAGTCAGCAGTTCGAAAATACCAGCTGTTCCACGGGACAAAGATGAGGCTTTCTGTTCCCATAAAGATTTACAGCCTCAGAAACACTGTACGGGGTCGCTATGAGTCAGAACTGACTCCATAGCACATAACCACCAACAACTATAATATCATATGGAAAATATTGCTTCAACACGTAATGCAAAACTTCTAAAAGTATATGACAATAAACATTAGAAAGGTTCACATTTGTCAATGTCACCATCTCTCATCTGATGAGAGGTTGCCAAGTTCACAGTTATCCATAATGGTAATTTCTGCATTTTGTCATGACAATAAACACTGTCAGTTGTTTTTGGACGTGCAGCAAAGCACAGTAACTAACCCTCTCATTTTATCATATAGGATTCTAAAAAGATGCGTACTCTGGAGACAAAACTTAAAAAAAAAACAATTATCTCTTCACCAACTACATTCTTAAGTGAAGCTGGCATTTAAAGAATATATATATATGTTTTGTTTTTTTTTTTTCATTATCATTTTTGCTTTGGGCGAAGAGTCTAGCACTTTGACTCAGTGTTTTTTGTATCATGAATACAAATATCAACACAGTAAAAATGTAAACTGACCTATTCGTATTATTATATCTTTGATTTTCACTGAGTAGTGTTTCACAACTACTTAAGGTTTTGTTACCACTTTCATAGGTGTAAAGTAGCTTTTTAACTTCAACTTTTTATTTCTTCCATGGCCCACTGGTATTTTAGTAGGGTCATTTCATTTCCAGTCACGTATTTATCTTTCCTTAGAGAAGCTAGATTGGCTGAATCACACTGGAGTGTCTCACTAGTGGCATTCCATCCACCCCCGCCGTTCCTTCCTGAGGGCTGTTGCTGAGGTTGCTGCCATTCCCCATCCCGTGTACCCTACCTGTGCCCCTGGAACCAGGATATTCATTATAGCACCATTCTCCAAATCAGCACCAGTCTTGAAGAAAGAACTGATAAATCGCCATTGAGACTGTTGGCCTAGAAAGAGCTCTTTACTCAGCACACCAGAGCAGCGCAGTACTGACCAACTGAAGCTCAGCCCTGCTCCTATCTCTACATTCTTTTCTATCAGATATTTTTACTTACTCTTCTTTGAA
The DNA here is from genome assembly GCF_000296735.1 of Chrysochloris asiatica. Lineage (NCBI taxonomy): Eukaryota > Metazoa > Chordata > Mammalia > Afrosoricida > Chrysochloridae > Chrysochloris > Chrysochloris asiatica. The sequence continues at coordinate 12,028,210 of NW_006408522.1, forward strand.
TACTTGAGGAATTTTTGACCCTAAAATTGATGCTGCTTATAAATCTTTCTATAATAAACCCAGGAACAATATCAGAAATTCAGACATTTTATTGTTGAATCAAGTCCAACTCATAGTAACCCTTTGTGAAAAGAGTAGAACTGTCCACAGGGTTACCAGAGCAGATGGCCAAGCCTTTCCTCCTGTGGGAACAGCCACAGATGGCGGGTTCTAACAACTCACTTTTCAGGGCAAAGCTTAACCACTGTGACACCTCAGATATTCTACTGCCTAGCCCCTACTACATTCCTAATGAACCCTGGTCTACTGTGGTTAAGAGCTCTCAGCTACTAAGCAAAAGGTCTGCTTCCATCAATATTTACAGCTTTGGAGACCCTGGAGGACAATTATATATACACTGTCCTTTAGAACTGCTGTGAGCCAGAATCGACTTGACAAGAACAAGTACGGTTCTTATTCAATTGTGAATACTCATAGTGCATATTAATATTGTCGTAAAGTGCCACCAAGTAGGTTCCAACTCATAGTGACCCTGTATAGGTTTTCCAAGGAGCAGCTGGTAAGTTTGAACTGCTGACCTTGTGGTTCATAGTCCGGTGCTGATCCTATAGCACCACACTAGGAATCTGAGAGTACACATTATGGGACTTTAAAATATTCTTGGAAAAATTCCACTATGTTTTAATTCCATTTTTCCATGAACTTTCTGAAGCCCCCTCGTATCGTATGCCTTTTCTGGATTAAAGGTATTGTTGCTAGGTACCATCGAGTTGATTCAGACTCATAGCAACCCTGTTCAAAAATGAAACAATGCCCAATACTGTGCCATCCTCACAGTAGTTACTATGTTTGAGCCCACTGTTGCAGCAATTGTGTCGTTAACCAATCTCAAAAGGGTCTTCCTCCTTTTTACTGACCCTCTAGCATCCTACTAAGCATAAAATCCTTCTCCAGAGACTTAGCTCTTCTCATAACATATGCAAAGTACATGAAATGAACATTCATCTCATAAGGAGCATTCAGGCTATACTTTTTCCAAGACAGATTGTTTGTTCTTCTGGCAGTCCAGGCCATATTCAATATTTTTCAACAACATAATCAATTCATCAATCTTCCTTATTCAGTTCCAGCTTTTGCATGAATATGAGATGACTTGATTTTTTATATCCTCAAAGTGACATCTTTGCTTCTGAACACTTTTTAAAGGTCTTTTGCAGTAGATTCTCCTAATGTAATACGTTGTTTGATTTCTTGGCAGCTGCTTCCATGGGCACTGATGTGAATCCAAGTAAAATTAAATCTTTGACAACTTCAATCTTTTCAGTTTTACCATGATGTTGTTTATTGGTACAGTGGTAAAGGTTTTTTTAAAAAATTTATTCCTAAGTATTTTAATATTTTTGCTGTTGTTGTAAATGGTAAAAATTTTAAATAACATTTATTATAAAAACATTTTATTGTGAAGATTTACAGAAAAGATAATCAGTTTTACATTCAACAAATCATACACATAAATGGTATTTTTTCATTTTCAAATTGTTCATTGAAAGTGTATGAAAATGCAATGAATTTTCACATACTGATCTTATAAGTTGCAATTTTGCTAAACTCGTTTATTCTAATAATTTCTTCTTTTTTTTTTTAACTTTGTACTGAGGATTGAGTCAAGGTTTACAGAGCAGATTATCAGTTTTACATTCTACAAACCATACACTTAGTTTTATTTCAAAGACTGCAATCCCCTCCATGTCCCATTAGTTACCAGTACTTAACTCTATTTTCTTTAACTCCTGCACAGCTCCCTGTAGCTCCTGATACCTTCATCTTTCCTTTACCAATTTCTCTCTTGCTGTATATTGCCTGCTCCATCACCCATGCTAACATGTGTCTACCCTCTTGCCCAGGAATAATTTTCTCTTACCGCCCAGCCCTGGTAACCATTATAGATTATTTCTTTTATCAAGAAAATCTTTTCTGAACTTTTTACAACAGCAGGCTCATACAATATTTGTCCTTTTGTAACGAGGCACTGTAAAATAAGTACTGGATTGCTAACCTCAAGGTTGGCAGTTCAAACCCACCAAACACTCCTTGGAATACAGGGTCACTATGAGTCAAAATTAACTCGATGGCATTTAACAACAACAATTTCACTCTGGGATTTTATTTTCTTTATGTTGAAGTGTAATCCATACTGAAAGCTGTATTCTTTGATCTTCACCATAAAATATTTTCAAATTCTCTTCACTTTCAGTAAACAAGGTAATGTCATCTGCATATCACAGGTTATTAATGAGTCTTCCTCCAACCCTGATGCCACATTCTTCCTATAGTCCAGTTTCACAGATTATTTGCTCACCATACAGACTGCCTAAGTATAATGAAAGCAACCCTTATACAAACCTTTTCAATTTTAAACCACACAGTAAACCTCTGCACTATTCCAATGATTGCCTCTTGATCTATGCATAGGTTCTACATGAACACAATTAAGTGTTCTGGAATTATCTTTCTTTACAATTATTAACCATAATTTATTATGAGCCACACAGGTGAATGCCTTTGCATAGTCAATGAAACACAGGTAAACATCTTTCTGGTATTCTCTGTTGTTAGCCATAATCATCTGACATCAGCACCGATATTCCTCATTCCAGGCCCTCTTCTAAATCTGGCTTTAATTTTTGGTAGTACCCTGTGGATATACTATTTCATTAAAGATACTATGGCAAGAATCTACATGTCATTACATACCTCAAAATTTCCCCTGAAAGGACCTCTGAATGATGTTCCATCCAATCCTGATGAAATGTAACGGATGTGAGGATAGCCTGCCATGTCAGGAACCTATTTTAGTAAAAGAGATATGATGAATACGCTTGTGCTTAATGCGAACACAGAGCAATTCAAGACACTCAATTCAAGTTCAACTTCAACGGATACACTAAAACTAAGCATTCTGTATTAATACTAAGACCAAAACAAACCAAAGCAAGTCATCGCCACTGAGTAGATTCATAGTAACCGTATGTAGAGTTTCTGAGATTGTGTATCTTTAAATGAACAAACAGAAAGCCTCCTCTTTCTCCCACAGAGAGATTAGTGGATTTGAGCTAATAACCTTGTGGTTAGCAGCCCAACATGTGACCCACTATGCCACCAGGGTTCCTTGGAACACAAAGTAACTTTTGTACAAAATACCCAAATATAAGCCTGATGCTCTTAGTTGCCCAAAGCTGAAAGACACAAAATTTTGTAAGATCTTATCAATTTCAGAGCTTTACTAAATAGTACCCAGAAAAAAATGCACAAAAATTTCCAACCAAATATGACATAAAGATTAACCGTTTAATGCGCTTTTCTCTTAATTCCTTAACACAGGAGACGATGAGGCTTTCTGCTCCCACTAAGATTTACAGCCTTGAAAAGCCTATACAGGGTTGCTATGAGTCAGAATTTACTTGATGATATTTAACAACAACAACAATTCCTTAACAACCAAAGGCACCTTACATATCCCTTTTCTTGTGTAAGTTTTAATTTAATATTTTTTGTTAGGTATGAAAAAAAGTAAATTCTGGGATAAAGTTCCATGCTTTCATCTGCATAAATAAATACATACTTAATTTAAAATCAGCTTTCACAAAGTAACACAGCTTCAGCAGGCTTTATGGAATCCTGGTGTGGTGTTGTAGTATAAACACTGGACTGCTAACCACAAGGTTGATGGTTCAAACATGGCAGTCGTTCCCCTCCAAACCCTATGCAAGGTCTCTATGCACTGGAGCCAACTCCATAGCATTTAGTAACAACCGCAGCAGGTTTACAACTTTGACAGACAATTCTTATGTGGATAAGAATTTAAAATAAGTAAACAGTAACTTTTGACCTTCAAATAGCCTACTTAAATTATCTGCAACTTGCCTTAAGACCAAGATCTTGCTATCTCTCAGCACATAACCCAACCTCCTACATGTCTCTAAAGAAACTGAGAAAATCAGAGAAAAGAACTCTGGCCCCCACATTACCTAAACCAGCACTCACCCAGTTTTTCTTCCTGGTCTACTTCCTCTAGTTTTTAGAGACGAACCTCCCCTTTCTCCTATTTGAAGTCAATCTCTATTACCTGCACTCGGGCTCACATCTTGTATTTTCCTGTCTGGGCTCATGGTTAATTATTTACTACCCATAGCTATCTGCTCTATTTTCAAGTCCTCTCCACTAGTTTTCTAACCAAAGTACTCATCTTAAATCTTGGACCTAATGCAAACCCTCTTTCCATTCACATTCAAACTTCTAGGACAAGTATTCTATATTCAGTGTTAACAAATTTTCACCACCCATTCATTCTTTACTGTCACCTAAAGAAGCACCTTCAACTCTATCCCTCACCATTACTGAAAGTTCTCTGAGAAAGGCCAACCAATATCCCTCAGATACCAAATACAATCAACACTTTTAAAACTTTATCTCCATGTGGTTAGATACTTTTGACCACATTAGTTTCTTACTTTATACTAACTTTATTTTTCCTTAACTTTTTTTGCCAGTTTTTAAAATCCGTTGGAGCATCTCACAATCACTTTAAAATAAACTTAACTTCCTACTGGACAGCTCAATTTTGATGCACAGAGTCCACTCAGATTCAACATGGCCACATGTAATTCATGAATGCTTTTCCCAGAGCCTCCCCTAATCCTCTCCAGTTTAGTGAACAGAACCACACCAAAGATAATAAACCTGAGAGCTGGCCAAACTATTACTTAAGCACATCCCATCATTTTCATGCCAGTCACACCGCCTTTGTTCAGGCATCTATCAACTTTTACCTTTTCTACTAAAATAACATGCTGATTTTTTTCTCCCCACCCTAAAATCTGTTTTCCACACAAAGACGGGGTCTTTCCAACTATAATGTGATCAAATCATCCTAAAATATAAACATAATCAGGACACTCCCCCTTGAAAAAATATGTTTTATTGCCTTTTTCTAACTCCTACCAGGAATGCATTGAGTTGCTAACCAAAAGGTTAGCAGTTCGAATCCACCAGGTGCTCCTTGGGAGAAATGACTATCTGCTCCCGTAAAGGTTTACAGCCTCAGAATCCCTATACTGGGTTGATATGAGTCAGAAATGACTCAATGACACACAACCACCACCACCACAACAACAACCAAAGGCACCTTACCCCTTTTTCATCGTCTGTTCCTGAGTACAAGTTTGTTGGCACAGAAGTTTTATTTCTTCTTACTGCCTTTCACCCCTAAAAGTCTAGAGAAACCAACTTACTAGTGCTTATGCTGGTCACTAAGTCTTCACATGCTATGATGTTTGTATGACCATTTCCAATTCTCAAGCCTGTTTACAAATCACAAGTAGTACAGAACTTCTCTATAGCATTCTCTGAAGCAGCTCCACCCTGTGATCTATCATTTTTATAACTAGTATGTATTGTGGATAACAAAGTGCCCAGTAAAAAAAGGGTACTCAAACTGGAACATATAAAATCTGAACCAGTTCAAATCACAGGGAGAGAAACACTATAATCCTGCAGATCAGAAATTGAAGTATGAAAACATCAGAACAGAGCTATTACTACTTATAATTAACGAACACACATGTCTAAGTACAAAGAATTGAAATTACCATCTCAGTATATAAATAATAAGTCTTCTGGTCATTTTGTACAT
>NW_006408522.1:12034061-12101446 GCF_000296735.1 Chrysochloris asiatica
GGAGAGTTGATTTTACCATTAAAGGAAGCGCTCCCAGTTGTAAATGATGAAGTCGTGGAGGAGCATGGTAATGGGCCAAGTGAGGGTGCAATGTTCCAGGTGTATAAGTAGCTGCAGTCACTCCAGCTTCAATCCCCAGTTCCCTGATAAAGGATGACAATAGTTCCATTTTTACCTCACAGTAGTTTATTAGCAAAATAAATGGAGTATATTTATATTTTTAAAATCATTCTAAAGTATTTTAACTTGCATATCTAGATGAAAAAAAAAAGTTTAAACCCAAAATAAGTATTACCAATAATTTGTTTCAAATTCATTTTTTAAATTAAAATTCAACTTTATAGCCAAAAGCAGCAAAGCATTTGTACTCACTTTCACATCTGAATAGGAAAGAAATACAACAAATTGCCCTTCAGGCTCTTTTCCAAACTAAAAGTCTGATTTTATCTGAGGAACATATAAAATAGTTTACTTTTTGGTTTATCTGAATGTTAACAGATGCTTGAGATTTTATTTGTTTACTGGAAAGTGTCTCTGGGTTGCTGGCATAAAGAATAATTGTTGTTGTTGTTGTTGTTCTTAAGTGCCATCGAGTCGGCTCCGACCCACAGCGACCCTGTACAGGGTTTCTGAGGGTGTAATTAGAATAGTAAATATATGTATATTTTATAAAGCAAAGGTAAATAAAATTTCATGAAAGGTAAAACTAGTAAATGCCAAATCTTCACTTATTTATATCTTGCCTCAAAAGCCACTGTGTATCAAGATCCCAATGATGGCCTACATAGGAAGAGTTCTGAAAGAAATGCAATACAAATGTTTCCACTTCGCTAGGGAAGACCATGAGCCTAGAAGAGAGCAGGCTGCATTTCTCTTGCAAAGAGCAGGCGTTGGGGGATGAAGAAGTAATTCTGAATTCAAAGATTGGGGATGACTGAAGAAGTTGTAAAAAGTTGGACCCATTTAGGAAGTTGATTTTGATGGCAGGCAGCACTCAATAATACAGAAAAGAAAAAAGAAAAAAAGCTACTGTTTCCAGGGTTCCCTGCCCCAGATCTCAAGCTCCTACCTTTTCCTCTTTAAATCTCTACAGTAAATTACCCAGGGATAATGTCTCAAAGCTAAGCTGAGGATTCCTTCTGTATGGCATTCCACTATAAAGAATCTCTTCTGGAGGTTTCCCTACAGACTGCGGAGTAAAACACTGACATAAACAAGATACCCACCAGGCAGATCTCTCTGGAGCCTGTCGAGGATGTGAGGACATAGTCTGAGGCACATGAATATGATGCCCATGACCATAGTTTGGGTGCATCCTATGTGGATGTGGTGGGGGGCGTTCATGTGCCCGCCTGGAAACACAGAACACAAAAAGACCACTGGAAATAAGTGAATAATTGGTTATTTCTAAATGTAGGGGAAAAAACCCTAGTATAAACATTACAGACATTTATAGTATTATAAATCATGTAATATAGACTTTATAAATGAAAAATAAACTAAGAAGCCATAAAGCTCTCATTTGAACTATTTATCTTTGCTAACCCCTCCAATTAAAATTATCACTTGAAATTTATCAAATATTTAAATATTATATTGTATACTTTTTCTTTGTAATAAATGTTTTAAGGAGGGTAATCAGAATTGAGTGTAAATTAAACTTCAAAAAATTAAACAATTAAGCAAATGTTCAGTCATAAATTATTTATTATAAAGGTCTGAGTCAGGAAAATGGAAACTTTATTTAACGTTACTTTTATATTGTTAATAATATTCTACCAATTTCATTGGATATAATCTTGAGAAAATTTTTTTTAACCCGCTTCATTTTTTTCAAAATATATGTAATATATGTTAACAAACCTAGGAAACTAACATTAGGTCCAATCACACTCAATGGCACTTAACAACAACTTTTAAAGTTGGTCAAATTCACAAATGACTTCAAAATGGTCACAAAATTCTACACAAATGGTATTCGAATACAGACTCAGTGATTCAACTTTATAGTCTAGCTTTTTTTTATTCCTTTCTAAATTTGTATATTTACATATTAATCAAATCTTAATAATAATAATCTAGAGAATATAAATGGTAAATTGTCAGCTTTCTGTAATATCATATTAGAAAGACATCAGCAGCTAGAGATCTTGAAAATAACTTGAAATTATGTAACTGAAAAAAGAATAGTTTACATAACTGAATCATGTTTATAAAATGAATACTCATGGAACTTTATTAATTAGATTAATAGTTATATACACATATACTGTAAAGTGTCAAATAATATTTTCAGCTTAACAAGTCATTGGCCACTGTTACAGTTATTCAACTTTGCCACTGTTAATGTGAAAACAGCCATAGACAATATACATGAGTAAATATACTGGATTTGAACAAAATTTATTTACAAAAACAGGCAGGCAAGATTTGACCAACAGTTTGCTGCCCTAAATTAGATAATTAGATCCTGAATTATGAAAACAGAATGAAACCAGTCTTTTTATAATATGTAATGAATATAATATTTTAAGATTTATTTAAATTCATAAATAAACTATAACCTAAGAAGACTGTCTTCTCAATATCAGTTGTTAAAAATTCTAATACTACATTTCCTCCCAGTTAGTATTACATAATAAATTGAATACATCCAATTAAGTCTTTGATAGCTTTAGATCTTATTGCCCTGGGATCATCAATTTAAAAATTAATCTTCACTATATAGAAGATTGCAGGGTCCTGGTATGGTGATGTAGAATAAGAAATGGATTGCTAACTTCTTTCTAACTTCAAGGTCAGCAGCCACTCCTCAGAACCCCTATATAGTTGCTATGGGTTTGAAGTGACTTGACAGTACTTAACAAAAAAAACATAGCATCACTGCAAAAACAAATGAGATGGTTCAAATAAATCACCTTGGGCCATATGTTGAAAGTGGCTTACCGTCAATTAAATAAACCTGTTTTATTAAAACCAGCAGCTCAACATTAACAAAGACAATGATTATGGTTAGGACAAAGGATTAATTTCCTAGCAAACTGAGGGTTTAGTATCATTATATTACTCTATAAGATTTTATAGTTCTAAAAATAATAGAATTAGAAGAAAAAGGAATTTTAAATGATTTTCTTTTTAAAAACAAAACATACGTTGGATGCTGCATCATCCTTCTCCTTTGAACTTCCATCCTTTGCATCACTTCATGAGGATGCAATCTCTGTGCTGGAGGTGCTGCAGCTGGAATATGGTGTGAGATTGGCTGGTGTGTAGGAGGAAGATGCTGAGGGATTGGTGCAGCTGCACTGGCTAAATGAGTTGTAGGTGGGGGTGCCACAGGGTGAGATGTTGCATGAGAAGATATCTGAGAATGGAAAGCATGTACAGGATGGGGAATAACATAATCCACTTGAGGTGGAGGCTGAGTCTGAGGAGGAGGGTTTCCATGAGAGTGGGGGCAGGAAGAGGCTTGATGATGAAGTGGTCTTGTCAAAGATGCATCTGTAAGAAAACATTGAAAATATGCTAGTAAGTATGAAGTAGTTAAGTATATGCTAGTTTATATTCCTACTGAATATATACAAACACATTAGCACATAGTGACTTTTTATGTATCAGTGCTTCAGTCAACTCAATACTGATTTGTAGCCTTTTTCTTTGAATAGTCTTCGTTATCTTCTCATGTTAACTTCACTTCATTCATAGCTTCACAACATTCTACCATAGGAAATAATGCCCAAAAACGTACTGAAGAAATCCCCATTGGTAAAAACTGGATGCAACCCAAGTGCTGAAATTCCTCTTATGCTTATTCTTTTCCCTCCATCTCTAATGTAAATGCGCTCACATGAATGTATATGCACAGACATGCAATTTTGGTGGCAAAAAAATCCTGTATGAATTTCTGGGTCTGAGGGATTAAATTCAGTTATGTGCTGACAAAACATACTTCCCAGAAGGATACCATAACTAACAATCTCATCAAAAAGATACAAGAATGCTGATTACACCTCCACACAATCACCAAGTCGTTGAAATAAATGAGAGAAAAATCTTGCACTTGTTGATCACTTATATATCTTTCGCTCAGCACTATATATTCATATTCAGTTTACTGGGTTATTTACCTTGGTCTTATTCATTTATTATGAATTCTGACTATTTGGGAACTTTGTCATAATAAGATATAAACATTTTTAAAAATCATTAAAAATCTTTTGCCAAACCTAATTTGTGTGTGTGTGTAGTCAAACCTGTAAGGTGCTCTGGGGGCTCAGTGAGTTACATGTTTAGCTGCTAACACAGGAAGGTCATTAGTTTGAACCCACCAGCTACTCCACAGGAGAAAGATAAGGCTTTCAGTTCCTGTAAAGATTTACAGTCTCAGAAAACCTAAACAGGTTCAATATGAGTCCAAACCAACTCAATGGCAAACAATCACCATCACCAGTACCTACTTATAAAGATCTCTTGATCAGTCCTGAGTTTACTCAAAGAGATCTAAGGAACAAAAAGTGTTTGATTCCTTCTTGGATTTTAGTTCAAATTTCATTTTATTTGGAAGACTGTCTTGATAGTCTGGCATGGTGCTGTTACAATTCTCAACAGTTTCATTATGAAAGGATTTCCTTTGATTTTCAATTCTTTTGACTGATTTACACAAGTAAAAGTCAAGTTACCATTAACTCGCTCATCCATATTTTCAAACAAAGCCTTACTAGCACGTATTTAAAAGAAGCTTCCATTAAACTCCATATAAGCTGTGAGACATCTTAAAACAAATTTTATTACAGCTGTTTTCAAAATTGCTTTACTCTTTAAGAAGTCATAAAATTTAGTACTTCTAGGTTATAAAAAGTCATTTCTGAAAGGTTAGCCACTGAAAACTTTATGCTAGATGAACACCTCAGGTTGGAAGGCACTCAAAATATGACCGGGGATGAGCTGTCTCCTCCTCAAATTAGAGTGAACCTTCATGAAGAAAATGGAGTATCTGAATGTGCAATGAACATATAAATCTTGAAAAACTTAAAGTTAAAAATGAAATGGAATGCATAAACATGAATATCCTAGGCACTAGGATATTCTAGTCAATAGGCCATTTTGAATGGGACATCATAAGGTTTACTATTCTGGGAATGGCATTGCATTCATTGTAATAAAAGAGTATTCCAAGATCTATTTTGAAGTACAATGCTGGCTGTTACAGGATAGTATCAATATAACTAGAGTCTTGGTGTGTCAGCGTAGGATAAGTACTGGACTACTAACCACAAGGTTGATTGTTTAAACGCATCAGTTCCTCGTAAGAAACCCCGTACAGGGTCACAATTTGGAACTGACTTAACAACAAGGAAGACCAGTGAATTCAAATTTATTATTCAAATTTATGTAACAACAATGAAATCCAATCCAGCAATGATCAAACATGCAATCAAAATGGATTGATAATTACTGGTGAATGGAATGTGAAAATGACAAAGAAAGTGGAAGGATCCCTAGTTTGAAAATATGGGCTTATTGATATAATTTCCAAGACCAATGAATTATTCATTGCAAATACCTTTTTTTATCAACAACATAAAAGGCAATTATTCACACAGACTTTCTCAAGGTAAAATACATAGGAATTAAACTGACTACATCTGGGGGAAGAGATGGTGGAGAAGCAAATTATCATCAGGTAAAACAAGGTCAGGGACAGACTGTGGAACACATTACCAACTGCTCACACACAAGTTGAGCCTGAAGTTGAAAAAAATTAAAACAAGTCCATAAGAGCAAAAATATTAACTTATTGAACATATCCCACCCCACCTGAATTTAAAGATCATCTCAAGAACAGATTTGCTGCATTAGACAATAATATCAGAAGACCAGAAGAGTTGTGGGGTAACATCAAGAACATCATACAGGAAGATAGTAAAAGGTCATTAAAAAGATAAGAGAAAGGCGCATGCTTTTGGCAGATTAGAGAGAGGCTCTGTGCAGACCTTCACCAGCAATAACACAAAATACTGGACAAAGCAGGTTCAGGGTACGGTCCCAGAACTCTGAATTACATATAAAGGAATATTTATAAGTATCAAACGCTTACTACTAGTGGGATTTGTAGCAGAAGGATGCAGAGTGCTGTTTTCTGACTGGCGGCTGCCAGTGACACCCAATGTAGTTATCTTAAGCAGGGCGGAGTTGAAACGGGAGCAGAAGCGAACTCCCACTGCAGAGAACTAACAGATTGTCAGACATAAACATGTGAACCATTGTTTTTCTGTTCATTTCTTTTCCTCTGTCTGTGCACCTCGACTTGGTGATGAGAGGTGGTGCCTGAGCAAGTGGACACTCCCCCCACAACCCCAGGGGGGATTCTATTTGCACAGATCTTCTCAGCAAAGATCACTTGGCCCAGAATCAAAGAAGGGGAGAAGTCAACAGGAACAGTTTAAAATGAAATGGTCTTCAAAAACTGCTCTTGACAGCCCTTGGCTGTTTCTCACTAGGAGAAACACCTGGACAGGCTTGTGGAGAGGGAGACAGGCAAAAAAGGAAAGAGACCAAGCATTTTGAAATTTCACAGGCAACCTTGAAAGCAAGAAGCCAAAAAAGGCATGTTAAAGTCTTATGCATTTTCTTTTTGTGATTATAGACTTTAGTATCCAAACGGTTTTTGTTTTGGTGCCCACCCCTTTTACCATGGTGTGGGCTCTTTCTCTCTTTACCTTACCCAAGAAGAGAGAGCAATTGTGGCCATACTGCCAAGTTATAATCACACCCTATAAAATATCAACATCCAGACAAGAGCCAATAACAGGTGCATGGACCAGACAAGAGTAGATAACCAACACGTGCTAAACTTACTCTGAGTTGAATAATAATAGAAGTGAAAAGGGAAGCCTAACTCCTGATCACATCAGCAGGCAATCAGAAAATTTAATAATACACCAACATACATTCATCTAATTATTGAAACTCCCGCAAAAATAACAGAATATCTCAGCTCATGTCCAGAAACAAGATAGAGAAGCTTAATCAAATGAGCTAGAGGTAGACCTAGAATTCTCATTGGAAGGACAGCAGGCTTTGGAACTACCTGATAAGGAATTAAGGAGAATGACACTGAAGTGCACCCAAATGCTCCACAAAGGGGTTGAGAAAATAAGGAAGAAGTCAGGAAAGTGTTACAGGAGCAATCAAATAAGATACAAATAGCAATGGAAACAATTAAAAAACTACAAAAACAGGTTCAAATTATTAATAATAAAATTATAAAAACTGGACAATACTGAAAGGGCCAAGAAGTAGAATTGGAAGCCAGAACTAGCAAGCTTGAAGATAAATCTCTCAATACTGCTAAGATAGAAAAGCAAGCAGAAAAAAGAATTTTAAAAATCTTAAGAAAGTTTAAGGTTCATGTGAGACAACATGAAGAGATGTAACCTAAAAATCATGGCATTCTGGAACAGGAAAAATCAGAGAAATCCACAGAGGAGACAGTTGAAGAGCTGCTGGAAGAAATTTTCCCTAACATCCTGAAAGATGAGAAGATAAGCATTCAAGAAGCTGAATGAATCCCAGAAAGGATAGACCACAAAAGAATATCATCAAGATATATCATAATCAAGCTCTCCAAAATCAAAGACAAGGACAGAATCCTGAAAGCAGGGAGGGAAGAGAAAAGTGTTACTTACAAAGGAAAGCAAATAATATTAAGCGATGAAACCATGCAGGCAAGAAGGCAACAGGGAGACATACATAAAACCCTAAAAGAAAACAACTGCCAATCAAGAATCATCTACCCAGCAAAGCTGTCAATCAAAACATTCCAGGATAAACAGAAACTAAGGAACTTTGTCAAAGCCAACCCAGCACTTCAAACATCCTAAAAGGAGTTCTTTGGACAGAGAAGCAACAAGAACACACAACAACCACAGACTGACGTATGTGGCAAAACTACCAGGAACTCAGACGACAGAAGAGTCCAGAACAGAATAAAACGAAAACAAACAAATTCAGAGGATTTGGGAGGTCAGTCTATGGTCAAAACAATTACAATGTGAAAGAAGGGAAAAATATAGCACCAGAGATCCAGGTGGTGAAGAGGTCAGGTAGACTGCAGGATAAAATAGACTATTTTAAATGAAGGATAAGTTAATAGAATATAGGGAAATGTCAAAGGTTATAACATATCAAGAAAATGAAAGTCCAAGAAAAATTTGGAAATGTTCAAACTATAAAGAAACTGACAAGAAAGAGCCTAAAAACCATGAACTCAATAAAGGAAGGCATGCAGAACAAAGAAACCGGCATGGCAGCACCACAAAAAACAAACATACTGACAGCAATTTATTCATACCCATCAACAATTACACTGAACAACACCACTCAAGAGACAGAGTGTGGCAGAACAGATAAGAAAACAAGATCCTTCAATATGCTGTCTGCAAGAGACATAACCTCACACACAAAGACAAAAGCAGATTAAAAAAAAGAATGTAAAAAAATTATATCAAGTTAATTGCAATAAAAAACAAGGAGTGGCAATACAAATCTCTTATAAAATAAACTTTAAGACAAAATCCAACATAAGAGACAAACAAGGACATTATCTCATTATTAAAAGGTCAATTGAACAAAAGGACATAACTACAATAAATATCTATGCTCCCAATGAAAGATCTCAAAATATATAAAGCAAACCGTAATAGAATTGAAGAAAAAAACAGGCAAATCTACAATGATTGTGGAGATTTCAATGCACCATTTTCAAAAAGTATAGAACGACCAGAAAGAAACTTGACAAAGACACAGAAGAACTAAACAACACAATCAGCCAACTTGACTTCATATAGATGTGTACAGAGCATCCAACCCAAACAGCACAATGCACATTCTTTTCCAGTGCACATGGAACATTCTCCAGAACAGACCATGTGTTAGGCCACAAAATAAGCCTCCATAAATTTATAAACATCAAAATACTACAAAGCATCTTCTCAGAGCACAATGCTATAAAATTAGAAATCAACAATAGGAAGACCAAGGAAATAAAGTGAAATACATGGAGACTGAATAACATCCTGCTTACAAGCTACTGGGTAATAGAACAAATAAAAGGTGAATTTACTAAATTTCTAGAAACAAATGAGAATGAAAACACAACAAACCAAAATCTTTGGGGCATGGCAAAAGCAGTGCTAAGAGAACAATTTACTGCAATAAATGCACACATTTAAAAAGAAGAAAGAACCAAAACCAGCATATTAACACAACATCTCCAACAATTAGAAACAGACCAGCAAAGTAAATCTACGTCACCAGAAGTAAAGAATAAAGATTAGAACATCAATAAAATAGATAGAAAACAGAAAAACTATAAAAGAATCAAAGTGACAAGAAACTGGTTCTTAAAAAGGATTAATAAACTGACACACCATTGGCAGACCTAACAAAAGAAAAATAGAGAAGACACAAATAACATGCATAAGAAACCACATGGGTGATGTCACAATACAACCAATGGATATTAAAAGGATAATAACAGAATACCATGAAGAATTATACTCCAACAAATTTGGAAATCTAGAAATGGATACATTTTTTGAAAAACAATGACCTACCTAAAGTTACACAGAATAAAGTAGAAAACTTGAACAGACCTGTAACAAAAGAATAAACTGATCTTTGACAAACAGCCACAGTACATTGAATCCCCGGGGAGGAAATACTCTCTTCAAATATGCTGCTGGCACAACTGAAAATCGATATGCAAACAAATGAAACAAAATCTTTATCTCACATCATGTACAAAAAACAACTCAACTTGGATTAAAGACCTAAATGTAAATCCCAGAATTTTAAGGGTTGTCAATGAAAACATGTGGTTACGAATCGGGCTGCAAACCGTATGGTCAGCAGTTCAAAACTATCAGCTGCTTCGCGGGAGAAAGATGAGGCTTTCTGCTCCCGTGAAGATTTACAGCCTCGGAAACCCTATACAGGGTCACTATGGGTCGGAACCGACTCTACGGCACTAAACAACAACAACAATGAAAACACAGAGACAAATTTAAGGCTTCTAACACAGGTTTAAAATTAAGAAAGGTGAGCAACAGGGTTGTATTCTTTCACCATACTTATTCAACCTGTATGCTAAGCAAATAATACAAAAAGCTGGGTTCTATGAAGACAAATGTGGCATCAGGATTGGAGGAAGACTCATTAACAACCTGCAATATGCAGATGATACAACCTTGTTTGCTGAAAGTGAAGAGGACTTAAAACATTTACTGATGAAGATCAAAAAGCACAGCCTTTGGTATGGATTGCATCTCAATGTAAAGAAAACAAAAATTCTCATCACTTGACCAATAAACAACATTCTTATCAGCAGAGAAAAGATTGAAGTTGGCAAGGACTTCATTCTTCTTGGATCAACTATCAACACTCATGGAAGCAGCAGTAAATAAATCAAACGGTGTATTGCATTAGGCAAATCTGCTGCACAAGACCTTTTTAAAGTGTTGAAGAGCAAAGATGTCAGCTTGAAGACTAAGGTGTGCCCAACCCAAGTCATGGTATTTTCAATAACCTCATATGTATGTGAAAGCTGGACAGTATATAAGGAAAATCATGGAAGAATTGATGCTTTTGAGTCATGGTGTTGGAGGAGAATATTGAATGTACCAAGAGCTTCCAAAAGAACAAACAGAAGTGCAGCCAGAGTGCTCCTTGGAGGCCAGGATGGCCAAACTTCATCTCTCAGACTCCGGACATACTGTCAGGAGGTACCAGTCACTGAAGAAGGATATCATGTTTGGTAAGGTGGAAGGTCAGAGAAAAAGAGGAAGACCCCCAACAAGATGGATTGGCCAAGTGGCAGTATCGAATGGACTCAAGCATGGCAACAACAGTGAGGTTGGCCTAGGATCAGGCAGTGTTTTGTTCTGCTGTGCATAAGGTCACTATGAGTCGGTACCGACTAGATGGCATCTAACAACAACAACAATACAGGGCACACACAGACTATCAAACATTGCAAGAATTGGACAAACAAAAGAAGACAAAATAGATTATTGGGACATACTAAAAATTAGAAACTCATGTGCATCAAAAGATTTCACCAAAACAGTAAAAAGGGAGCCCACAGAATGGGAAAAAAATGTTTCTCAAAGACATATCAGAAAAGGACTAACCTCTAAAATCTATAGGTACCTACAATACCTCTACAAGAAAAAGACAAATAATCCAGTTAGAAAATGGGCACAGAACATGAACAGACACTTTACCAAGGAAGACATCTAGGCAGCCAAAAAACACATAGGAAGAAATAAGCCATTGTGGTTGTTAAGTGCTTGACAAATTAGTGCTGACTCATTGCAACCCTGTATAGGGTTTCCAAGGAGTGGTTGGTGAGCCTGAAATGCCAACTTTGAGGTTCAAAGTGCCCTTGCAGTCCAGCACATTAACCTAAAGTGCCACACCATAGCCATTAGAGAGATGCAAATCAAAACTACAATGAAATATCATCTCACACCAGCAATAACAGAGACATTAAAAAAAGCAGAGGACAGTAAATGCTGGCGAGAATGTGGAGAGACTAGTATCCTCTTACATAGCTGCTGAGAATGTAAAATGGTTCAGACACTTTGGAAAATGGCATGGCACTTCCTCAGAAAGGTGGAAACAGAAATACCTTATGATCCAGCAATTCCTCTACTTGGTATATATAACCACAAAAAATATGAGTTGTAACACAGAATAAACATATCCATACCACTGTTTATCACAGCACTATTCGCAATAACGAAAAGAAGGAGACAGCCCCTAAGTACTCATCAATGGAAGAATGGATAACAAAATTTAGTACATATACATGATGGAATACTAGGCTACCTTGAAAAATAGCAGTGAAGCTGCAAACCACTGCAAAACATGGATGAACCTTGAGGATTTTATGCTAAGTGAAATCAGTCAGGCACAAAAGGACAAATATTGCATAAGACCATTACTGTAAAAGCTCAAGAAAAGGTACCCATACTTAAAGGGCAAAAAAAAAATTCTTTGTTGGTTACTAAGGGTGGGAGGGAAGACACATTAGAGCACAGGTTAAGGGATAATCACATCATAGCTCAGGTGTTGTGGATTACAATTTACAAGGAAAGGGAGGGCAATACACAAGAAGGAAGAGAGGGGTGGCGGAACATGGTTGATAGAGGAACACTTAGGTAGGTTTTCACAGGCTAAATGGGACAGAGGTCCCAAATAGTGTTGCATGCTAAATCTTGGAACAACAGTACTCTGGGATACAGGGATCAAGGTATAACCTGAATGGGAAAGAGGGGAAATAATTGTAAGATGCTTGACTGTCTTATGGATACTGCTTTTCCTTGCCTACTATTGTAAAATAGACACTTGAGTGGGATAGAAAGGAGTATCAGGAAACATGGTTACAGAAAGCTTGTAAACCTGTCTTCAGCCTATAACTGACTGGAATACCTAAAAGGGGTTCTAGAACTTGCCCAGTGAACTAGGCTCTTGTGGAGCCCTATAGTGTATAGGACCTTATATAGAATCCTGAGCCCCATCCAGAACCTTCAGAGGAGTCCCAAATCTCCTCACACTTTGGACCAAGCAGCCCTTCCTCTTCTCTCGCTCATCTCCAGGTTGATGGGAGTCTATGGAACGTGGTCAAACTCAGCCCGTATCGTCACTGCTACCTTTTCTCTACTTCCAATCACTAGTAGACCAATGTGGTTATCAGCAAGCTTACATGCCTGTTCATGTGTTCCCCGAGTTTAAGTTTTAGAGGAGGGTTTGTCCTGAAGGGACTTGACTGCTTGCCTTGATAACTCCCCGGCAGGAAAAATCATAAGCAAAAACAGCATTCTGGTTGACTACTACAAGAACAAGCAAGCTGTTCACCGGGAAGTCATCAAGGCATGTAAACTTGCTGGCAACCACCTTGGTCTACTTGTGAGTGGAAGTGGAGGAACGGCAGCAGTGAAGATATGGGCAGAGTTTGACCACATTCCATAGACTCCTGTCAACCTGGAGATGAGCAAAAGAAGAGGAAGGGCTGGTTGGTCCAAAGTGTGGGGACACTTGGGACTCCTAAGCCCATGGACAATGACAAGGCCACAGAGGGCTAGAGCTGAGAGTGATAGTCACAACTGTAAAGGCAGAAGTTGTGTAACAAAAAGGGAGTAGTAGTTAATCTTATATTCCAGGAACAGAGGACCCTAGGACCATCATGACAGAAGAGCATGAGCAGAGTGAGGGACCCTAACCAGAAAGCAATGATACCAGAGATGGAGGAAGAGGTGATGGCATGGAGAGGTTAAGCAGCTGAGGACTCTACACTCATAGAAAGAGAAAGGCTGTGTGCTGGCGGCCAGGAGGAAGGCTTCCAGAATGTGCCCTTTGGTTGTTTAAATGATTATATATTCCTGTATGGGGTTTTTTTGTACATAAAAAAAATAAAATAAATAAAAAAGGAGAGTTTTCATGATAAAAGAAACAGTCTATAATGGTTTTGGGGGGAAGAGAAAATGATTCATGTGTTAGACGGTAGACATGCATTGCCATGGGTGACAGAGTAAGTAATATACAACCAGAGGGACGTTGGCAGAGGCAAGATGGGGGTGGTGGGAGACAAACGGAGGAAAGCAGTGGTTCAAGTGAATAGAGGTAAATGCTGTTAATTGTTGGTCCAAGGAGGGGATTCCAACCATTAAATGATGCAAAGTGTATGATTTGTTGAATGATCTGCTCTGTAAACTTTCACTCAATTAAAAATAAAAAGTTTAAAAAATAAAGTCTTTGACAACTAAAAAAAAAAAAGGCAAAGAAAAGACCAAAATGGTTGTCAGAAGAGACTCTGAAACTTGCTCTTGAGTGAACAGAAGCGAAAGTATATGAGGAAACAAAGAAGTAGAAGAGATGAACAGTAGATTTCAAAGGGCAGCCCAGAAGACAAAGTATGGAAGAACACACTTAGCATTTCTCAAGCTGAAGGAACAGAAACAAGTCTCAAGTCTCAGGTTGCAAAATTGAATTTTATGGGCAAAATACTGAATGCTGCAGTAAGAGAAAAAAAAAATGTGAAGGAATTCAAAGTGTCACTGTAACAAAAATAAATAGACAGTGTTCAACCATTTTACAAGGTAACATATGATCAAGAACTGATGCTATTGAAGGAAGAAGTAATACATGCTGCACTAAAGTCACTGGTTATAAAAGAAAACAAACAAGGTTCCAGGAATTGCCGGAATACAAACTGTAATGTTTCAACAAACTGATGCAGCACTGGAGGCAATCACTCATCTATGCCAAGAAATTTGGAAGACACCTATGCCAAGCAATTGGAAAAGACCCATATTTGTGTCCATTCCAAAGGAAGTTGACCCAACAGACCTTCCTACATTGCTGGTGGGACTATAAAATTGTGCAATCACTGTGGAAAATGATATGGCACTTTCTCAAAAGATTGGAACTAGCAATACCATATAGCCCAGCAGTTTCTCTACTTAGTTGTTAAATGCCATGGAATCAGTTCCGGCTCATAAGGACTCTATAGGTTTCCAAAGGAGCAGATGGTAGGTATGAACTGCTGACCTTTTGGTTAGCAATCCAGTGCTTATCCTATAGTGGCACAAAAGTATATGTCATAAAACTCATGGCACAAGTTTTATGCATATCCATATTCACTGAAGTACTACTCACAATGACAAAAAAATGGAGCCAGTCTAAATGCCCATCAGTGGAAGAACGGATTAAAAAAACTTTGGTATATACACACAGTGGAATACTACCCAATACTGAAGAATAACAGTGAATCTGTTCAACACCTCACAATGTGGATGAACCTGAAGGGTCATTATGCTGAGTGACATTACTGAATCACAAAAGAACAAATACTGAATGAAACCACTACTGCAAAAATGCTACTAAAAGAAACAATCTTTGATGATTACCAGAGGTGGCAGAGAAGGGACAGTAAGTAATTCACAGGCTAGAGGGTAGGCACGTGCAAACTTGGGTGAAGAAGAAGGCAATATACAAGAGGGTGCTGGCATAAGAATGAAGAGAACGGATGAAACACAGGGAGGAATGCAAGGGTTAAAGGAGATACATATAAATACTGTTACATACACACCCTGCAGCAACAATGTTCTACAGGTAGCTAGATGAACAGACGCACAGGCTGAATGGGTATGGGAGGCAGACTGGGAGTATACCCAGAAATATATAAAGGTTTAACAGAAGGTGTTTGGACATAGTTTACCTTTGCTGCAAACATACCTAAACGTGGTGGGGTAAACGGGACAAAAAAGATGGAAACTTCTTAGACATTACCTAACATTTTGCCACAAGAGTAGCTTGGGTATGGGGTATGGGGACCAAAGTTTTGGGAGACACCATGCTCAATTGGTCCACAAAATAGTCCACAAAGACCATGATCTATATCCTACTTTGGTGAGTAGCAACTGGAATCTTAAAAGCTCATGAATGGTAATCTAAGGTGCAACTATTGGTCTTTCCATGTGTGGAAAAAAGAAGAATGATGAAAACGGAATGAATTAGTCCAGGAGTGGGGAATGTCCAGCTGGTGGGCCATATGTTGTTGTTGTTGTTGTTAAGTGCCGTCGAGTCGGTTCCGACCCATAGCAACCCTGTACAGGGTTTCCGAGGGTGTAAATCTTTACAGGAGTAGAAAGCCTCATCTTTCTCCCGCGGAGCGGCTGGTAGTTTCGAACTGCTGACCTTAAGGTTCACAGCCCGATTCGTAATTTGGTCTGGCCCTGCCAAGGCAACCGCAGCTCCAGTCATCATATTGTAGTAGTTATGTGCCATGGAATCAGTTCTGACTCATAGTAACCCTGTAGTAATAGGGTTTCTGAGGCTGTAAATCTTTACAGGAGCAGAAAGCCTTATCTTCTCCCACAGAATGGCTGGCAGTTTTGAACTGCTGACCTTGAAGCCCGACTCTTAACCACTACACTACCAGAGCTTCGTAGCCATCACACTATTGTTGTTGTTAAGTGCTGTCAAGACAATTAGGAGTGAATTAATAAAATGTTTGACCAAATACAGCAGGCAAATTTTGAAGTAGGTAATTCTTTATGGCTTGTGAATGATGTTATAAATTTTGACAGAAAAAAGGTTACTCACCCCTGAATGAACTAATGGATACGTGAACATCAGTCTCCAAAACTGAGACAAGAAGCACTAGACAGTGCTCACTTCTAGTAACAATTGCTCTGAAAAAAGATCACACTAGAAGGTTCCAGATAGAGTGGGAGACACTATGGAACAAAACAAAAAAGACCAGGCTTACTAGTAAGAAAGAGACTGAAGAAAATCCGACACTATGGTTCTTGGCCACTCATCGGGTATGGAATGAAATTCACTCTTGTGGCCCAATTTTTCACCAAGCGGCGGATAGGTATATAGAAGGCAGTAACACGAGTGAGGTATGATCACCTTTCAAAATGGAACAGGTTCGGAGGAGTGGAAAAGAAGTGTGGAATGGAAATACGAACCACAGGAAGGAAACGAGATAGCTGCTGTTGCATAGAAAAGATTGTAGTCATTGAAATGAAACAAGGTTTATGATATGTGGGATGTAAAATTGATCACCTGTTCTGTAAACTTTCACTCAATTCACCATAAAGTTTCAAAAAAAAAAAAAAAGGTGACCCAGGAGAATGTAAAAATCATTGAAAATATCAGTAATACATGCAAGTTAAAATTCTGGAGACAACTCATAAAGGGGTGCCGTAATATATCAACAGGGAACTGCCAGAAATCCAAACTGGACTCAGAAGAGGGCATGGAACTATGGACATCACTGCTGACATCAGATAGCTCTTTGCTAAAAGCAGAGATTACCAGAAAGATGTTTGCTTGTACTTTATTGACTATGTAAAAGCATTAAGTTTTGTGCATTATAACAAACTATGGATAACATTATAAAGAATGGATATTCCACTATGCTTATGAGGAACTTGTATATAGACCAAAAGGGAGTCGTTCGAACCAAAAAAGGGGATACTGAATGGCTTAAAATCAGGAAAGGTATGTGCCAGGGTTGTATTCTTTCACTTAATCTGTGTGCTGAGCAAATCAGAGAAACTGGATGATATGAAGAAGAATGTGGCATCAGAACTGAAGGAAGACTCATTAACAAGCTATTTTATATAGATAACACAACCATGCTTGCTGCAAGTGAAGAGGACTTAAAATACTGATGAAGTTCAAAGACCTGAGTATGGATTGCACCTCAATGTAAAGAAAATTAATAATTTTCACAAGAGGACCAATAAATAATATCATGATAAATGGAGACAAAAATGGAAGTTGCTTGGATACAACATCAATATTCATAGAAGCAACAGTCAAATAACCAAAAGACATATTGCATTATCACATAAATTTGTTGCAAAAGACCTCTTGAAAGTGTTCAAAAGCAAAGACGTCAGCTTGAAGACTAACATGCACTTTACTCAAGTCATGGTATTTTCAATCGCCTCACTTGCATGTGAATATCAGACAATAAATAAGGAAGATTGTAGAAGAATCAATGAATCTGAATTACGCTGTTGACAAAGAATATTGAAAGCACCATGAATGACTGGAAGAACAAACAAATCTATCCTGGAAGACATACAGCCAGAATGCTCCTTAGAAGCAAGGATGGCTAGACTTCATCAATCATACTGTGGTCATGTTATCAGGAAGGACAAGTCACTGGAGAAGACATCACGCTTGGTAAAGTGGAGAGCCAGCGAAAAAGAAGGCACCCCCTTCCCCGAACCCAACAAGATGAACTAACACTGGGGAGTAGCAGTGGGCTCAATCATAATTAACAACAGTGAGGGTGGTGAGGAACAGGCAGAGTTTCATGTTGTATGACATTTCAAACATTTAAATTTTTTAATGTTTTGTTTCATAATGAATAATTCGTTTGACTCTTCAGCCATCAGTTTAATTAACTGTTTATCTAGACAAGACAGATTGTCAACCACTGCAAAGAAGTGACATATTCTGCATTCCAAAACACCATTTCTCTTCCTTCCCTACTTTTATGTATTCCAGTAGAAATAAAATTGTCTTGTAATTATTTCCTGAAGTTCAACATGTCATTTGCAGGTAAAATATTATGCTATGCCAACTAAATTCTTGTGGCTTTATAGCATATACCAACCATAACAATTCAATATAAAAAGTTTTATTTATATATATTACCAAATAGATTTTATTAATTAGAAAACTTTTAAATGATTGCATTTCAGGTACAGTTGCTTTATAACTTTTATACCATAAACTACTCAAACGATATAATCTCTTGTTGCATTAGCACTGTTCATATGTATGTAAATGCATTTTTTTTTAAATGGCAAACTACTCACTAGGTCAGAGTTTCAGAATTACTAGACAATAAGAATGAATTTACATTTTAAATGTAAGAAAACTGAGTACTAGAGAGGTTAAATAACTTGCCCAAAGTCATTAAGCTAGTCACAGCTGTGCGGTAGCTCAGATCTAAAGCCAAGGCTCTGTCTACTATACCATGCTGTCTTCTCTAGTTATGTTTAGATGAAAAAGGCTTAAGAACTAAATGTTTTACAAGCAAATTAAAGCATATTAGATTTCTGTTGTTGTTTTCCACTTGGGAAAAAGGAGTCCAGAGCAGGGTTATGGCTTCACAATAGGGAATACAGTTTAAATTTCCTACCTTCATTCTCATATACCCACAAAAAAGAGTATAAATTAGTGCAACTCCTTGGACAGAAACGTACGGAGTATTTATTTGAAAGCTTTATCCTTTTGACTCAGCAGTTAGTCCTACAAATTCACCCTGTGGAAGACTCAGAAAACTACAAGAGATTTAAATGTCCATCATCAGAGAATAATTTAATATATAATTATTATGAGTACTAAATATAATGAGCTAGATTTTCATGTGCTAATTTGCACTAATATAGTAAAAGGAAAAGCACTAGACTGTTAATTGCAAAGCTGGGATTCAAACCCACCAGCTGCTCCTCGGAAACCCTATATAGGATCAGAAACTACTCAGTGGCACTTAACAACAACAACAAGGAAAAACATTCAAGATGAAACGGTAATTTAAGGAAAAAACAAAATGTAGAATATGCTTAAAATGGCCTCCCCCCTTTTTTTTTAAGTTTTTATTCTGAATTGACTGATAGTTTAACATGTAAGAACGTCGGTTTAACATTCATCCTATTGTATTTCATTTCACTACAATGGTTACAATCCCGTGTATCATTACTCAACAGTATTTGTTTCTATTCCCTGTTTTGTTTTTTTAACGTATGCAAAAACACTTAGGAATAATAATTATTTAAACAACCAAAGGACACATTCTGCAAGCCTGCCCTCTTGGCTGCCAATACATAGCTTTTCTCGTTCCATGAATCTAGAGTCCTAAGCTGCTCTATCTCTCCATGTCATCATATCTCTGCTTCCATCTTTGGTGTCGCTGCTTCTCTGGATAGGGCCCGACATTCCACTCGTGGTCTTCTCCTTTGATGGTACTAGGGTCCTCCAGTCCTGGAATGTAAGATTAACTACTTCCCACTTTATGTTACATAACTTCTACCTTTACCAGTTGTGACTATAGCAATTCATCATAACAATTACTCTATTGAATCACAAGAATCTTAGCCCAATCTTTCACCAGACCCATATAAACAAGATGAAAACTATTCAGTGGGGGTTCTACCTTCCCCTGCACACTCTTAAACTAAACTTCCTCTTGAAAACTTGTAAGCCAGTCACTTTGTGCCTTTATTGCACCCCCATTTTAGGTAGCCAGTGTCTAAGTTGCCCATCCCTATCAACTCTGTGTAGACAGGACATAGGTTTGATCCAAGATATGAAGACTCCTTCCCTCTCCATTGGTATTTTGAGCTACTACATCCATTTAAGTATAGGTCAAGCTCATCAAATTGTAGCAATTTACACTTGTTTCCTTTACCAAATTTTTTATTGTCCTCTAATCCAGTTCTGATCATCAAGCCATCGAAGCTAGATCAAAAGGGTACTATCTGTGAATTTGGGCGAGTCTCCCCTCACTTCATATAAGCTGGACACGTCGCTCTTGGCTCTAGCCCTCGATGGCTATGTCCTTGTCCATGGGCTCAGTAGACCCAGGTCTCACCATACTTCAGATCAACCAGCCCTTCCTCTTCTCGAGAGAAGAGGAAGTCTATGAAACCTGACAGGAGTCAATGTAATGTGGTCAAACTCAGCCCCTATCTTCGTTGCTGCTTTCCCCCCACTTTCACTCACCAGTAGACCAACATTGTTACCAGTAAGCTTACATGCCTGCCCATGTGTTCCCTTTGAGTTTCAGTCTTTAAGGACGCCCCCCCCCTTTATTTTTAAAGGAAAGAAATATAAGACAGCTTCAAAAAGTGTGTGGGAAAAATGAAATGAGAAGATAACAGAATTTTTCCATGAACTTTTTGAAGTCCCCTCATAAAAACAATGTACAAAGAAAAATTATGAGAGTTTTATAATAAGGTGTAAGTATTTGATATCTGAGGTATTAAGATTAATGGGACGTGAGAAGGGACTTTTGACTTATATGATTATATACCAGTTTGCAGTATGTTAAGATGTACAAAAACTACTTTAGTAACTGGGTCAAAAAAAAGTCTAAATTTGCTTTTGTCGTTTAAATGCTCTCAAGTCATGTATGACTCATACTGACCCTTTTTTGGTTAGCAGTCCAGTGCTTACCCTACAGAACCACACCAGGACTCCAGTCTAACTTTAGTACATTAAAAAAGAAATGGACTTACTTACAAATTAATTCAGTATATTATTTTTAAGGGGAGGAAGACCAGCAACCACACATTCTGAAGTCCTAATAAAAGATGTTCTACTAAAGGTGAATACCAACAAATACTCAAAAACAGTCCATATATCCTACCAGTGTTTGGACACAGAATTTTCAGGTTTGTCAAGGTTTTGAAAACACTAATCCTATTTGAAAACATGTTTTCTGGCTTTATAATTTAAGTTACAGTATTGAAAAGATAAATGACATTTATTCACATTTTTCACTGTCCAAATTCTGGATTGAGTCTAGCTGTGTCTACAGGATTGAGACTTAACAGACTTATAATAGTTGAAGGAAGAAATTTAAGAAGATATGCAATTTAAAATTATGATTCACTTATGGTGGTGGTGGTTATGTGCCATGGAGTCGGTTCCGACTCATTGTGACCCTGCATAAGGTTTCCGAGGTTGTAAATCTTTACAGGAACAGGAAGCCTTATCTTTCTCTCGCGGAACAGCTGGTAGTTTTGAACTGCTGACCTTGATGTTAGCAGCCCAACTCATAACAACTATACTACCAGAGCTAAAAGAGAAATTTCTTGGAAACGTCCACATTTATATCCAGAAATTTTTAAGTGTTTATTACTATATGTTTAATTTCCATTTGATTATTACATTATGCTTAATAAAGTAGTTAAGTATACATTAGACAGAATGAGATTATTTATAAATTC
Source organism: Chrysochloris asiatica (assembly GCF_000296735.1). NCBI lineage: Eukaryota > Metazoa > Chordata > Mammalia > Afrosoricida > Chrysochloridae > Chrysochloris > Chrysochloris asiatica. Next base: position 12,055,610 of record NW_006408522.1, read on the forward strand.
TTTAGCTATCTACCGGATATAAATTTCTTTAGAAAAGCTATGCCTGATTTTATATTAATTGCCTACAGCAAGTGACTACAACAACTTACTTCCAAATGACAATGCTTTCTGTCAAGAAACTTTCTCTTATGTCTGGAAAGTTTAAGAATGTTAAGACAAAACTCATAGCAAATTCAGAGTTGCTATGTCTAGAAACAACTACTAAGCTTTTAAATGTCTCTAGTTATTCCTAAAAAATAAATTTAAATTCCTTAAAATCCTCTTTTGTAAGAATTCAAAGTATCATCCAATGTACTGAAATTTTAGAGATACAAAAATGTAAATGATAAGATGTAAAATTGATAAAACATAATACTTTTTGTTTTGTAAATTGTTTGGGGGATATAGGGTGAATGGTGCATGAAATGGGAAAAATATACCCCATGTTAAAGCAAGTAAATATTAAAAATTTACGAACTTAGACTAATAAAAAGTTATTTCATCGACGAATGCACAGTTTCATTTATATGCTTCTAGGCTCTCGCCCAGTTAAATTTATACTTACAAGGTGGTGGCATATAATGCCGACATGATGAAAGGGAGGCTTGTGGAGGAGGCTGAGGTTGGGGTTGAGCAACCATGCCGGATCCATAGCCATCTATTGATAATGGCTGACTCGGGGCAGCAGCAGCAGCAGCCTGATGGCCAAAAATTGCAGCTCGGGAAGAAGAAACAGGGCAGCAGGGGTCAAAGGCAGATGCTCCATGAAAACCACCACTTCCATGACTTCTGATACCACTGTTGCTCAGGTCTACTGGCAATGCCTGCTGTACATAGAGAGGAACGACATTTTATCTTTCTGAAAACATTACTTCATGACATGTTATAAAAGTACTCCCAATACTGCATTATAAAATATTAAAATGATAAAATTCTTGGTATGAAGATCTCTTGTGCACCAATAAAGTGCTTATGTTATCAAAGACTATGAAAATTATAGTTGTTTTATACTTAAAATCTAAAAGTAATTTTTAAAAATCAAGCATACAATGATATCCTAAGATGAACCAAATTTTCATTATTATAATCTATTTCTCTTAAATTGTCTAGATCTTTCAAAAAACAAAAATTTTAAATCACATTTAAATTCATAATTTAAAACTCCAACAGACAATCATAACCCTGAGAGCATTAAGGATCTAGGTAAAGACTGGTGTGTCTCAGGATTCATGACCCTAAACAACAGCATTGCTAAAACTCTGGTAGTATAAACAACTCTACATTATCCAAAATGACAAAAGGTAGAAGATTATTCAAGGGAAAAGAATAATTTCTACTTGTAAACTTTTTCATTTATTATAAAAGAAAATAAACCACTGATTGCTTTTATCAGGAGTAAAAAACTAGGAAAGGCCCATTGACTAAGGAGTCAGACTGTATCTCTCTACCTATCAGTAGTTTTGGTTTTGGTTTTTTTACTAAAAGCAATGTGAAAAGTTCTAAGAAAAACAGCTTTATCTTCCAGTCTATAATAAACTACAGAAATACAACTGCTTCTTTATATTCTTAATTTAAATAAAAGCCAAAATGTGATTAAAGAAAATAAAGATTTGATGTTATATATAGAATACCACACAGGAATTATTCAATACTGAAAGCTGAGGGGAACAGAGAAGAAAAAAGCTTGGATAATGAATACATTTGCCAGAACCCCAGGTGACCCAGCAGTCTTCAGAGGGTCCATTAGCAGTCTTTGTACATTAATGGGCTCCAGGCTCAGGACAATAGGAACTCTGGACACTAAATAGAAAAAAAGGATGACAGCACAGCAGTGGAAGCTTACTGAGGGTCAAAAGGAAGAACTCCTTTGTCCTACATTATGCACTTAACAATCAATTAAAGTCAAATTTTTAGAACTCTGTATTTTGAATTGGTATTTGCAATGTGTGCACTCAATTCAGATAAAGTTTAAGAATATGAGAGTAAGTCAAAAGGTATTGTTACAAAATCATAGAAACCTTTATAAAACAAATGTATCAAAATGTGAAACCATTGTTTCTTGATATAACCTACATCTTTTCAAGGTGGTTTCCATCAGCCTAAACCTTCTCCAAAGAATTCTGCACTTTTCAATTTATACCATGCCACAGCTGTTTTGGTATACTTGAAACTCCAATCCTGTTCCTTTTACGTGTTTTTTTGAGTTGTGGGAACTAAAACACCTCTTAAGGGGCAAGAGTGAGGCTATAGCGTGGATAGGATAAGACTTCCCAATGAAATTATCCTACAACAACGCTTGCTAAGCAGGTGCATGCTGTGATAGAAAACATTCTTCAGCCCAACTTTATTAGTCTTTTCCTCACTAATTCAGTTTTTAACTTTCTGATAAGTTATTAAGACTCTGTGACCATCCTGTGTCCTCAGAGAAGAATCTATCAAAATTATCCTTTTGGAATCCTAAAACCTCCTGAGCTGATTTCTCTGCCTTAAATTGAACGAGCCCAGCACATCCCCATTGGACACCACACTGATTGGAAAAAAAAAAAATTTTTTTTTTAAGGCATCCTAACCTGTCCAACCAATTGGAAGAAATCCATATTTGTGCCCATTCCAAAGAAACATGACCCAACAGGTTTTGGAAATTATCAAACAGCATCACTGGTATTATACGCAAGTACTGAAGATTAAAAAAAAAAAAATTGGCTGCAATAAGTACATCAACAAGAAACTGCCTTATATTCAAGCTAGATTCAAAAGGAGCATAAAACTAGGGATATCTCATTGCTGGCATCAGACGAATCTTGGCTGAAAGCAGAAAACACAAGATAGATGTTTACTTGTGCTTTTTAACTATGCAAAGACTTTTGACTGTGGATCATGGCAAGCTAAGGATAACATTGCAAAGAATGGGTATTCCAGAACACTGAATTGTGTTCATGAGGAACTTGTGCATAGACCACAGGGCAGTTGTTAGAACAGAAGGGGACACTGAATGGATTCAAATCAGGAAAGGTATATGCCAGAGTCATACTCTTTCATCATCCTTATTTAATCTGTAAGAAGCTCTGGCAGCACAGTGGTTACGAATAGGGCTGCTAACCTCAAGGTCGGCAGTTCAAAACTACTAGTGGTCCCATAGGTGAAAGACGAGGCTTTCTACTCCTGTAGAGATTTACAGTTTCAGAAACCATATATAGGGTCACTATGAGTCAGAACCAACTCCACAGCATTTAAATACTAACTGTATGCTAAGCAAATAACCCAAGAAGTTGGATTATATGGAGAAGAATGTGGCATCAGGATTGGAGGAAGACTCATTAAACAACCTGTTGTCCTTGTGTGGCACTAATGGTTAAATGCGCTGGACTGCAAGGTTGGTTTGAACCACATGGTTGGCAGGTCAAGCTCACCAGCTGCTTCTCAGAAACCCTACAAAGGGTCACTATGAGTTGGAATCAACTCAATGGTACTTAACAACAACATATACAGATGCTTGCTGAAGGAAAAGTGGACTTAAAATAGATACTGATGAAAATCAAAAACCACAGCCTAAAACATAGATTGCATCAATGTAAAGAAACAAAAATCTCACTACTGGACCAATAAATAATAAATTTGAAACTATCATGATAAATGGAGAAAAGAATAAAGTTGTCAAAGACTTCATTTTTGCTTGAATCCACTATCAATACTCATGAAAGTAGTAATCAAGAAACCAAACAATATATTCCGTTAGGCAAATCCACTGCACAAGACCTCTTTAAAGTACTCAAGAACAAAGATAGCCGCTTAGGGATTAAGGTGTGCCTGATCGAAGCCATGGCATTTTCAACTGCCTCATATGCATGCAGAAGTTGGACAATGAATAAGGAAGACCATAGGAGAATTGATGCATTTGAGTTATGTTAGAGAATAATACTAAAGTACATTGACTGACAGAAGAACAAACAAATCTGAGAAAAAGTACAAATAGAAAGCTCTTTAGAAACCAGGATGGCAAGATGTCATCTCTCAGGCTTAGTACATGTTATCAGGAGTGAACAGTTCCTGGAGAAGGACATCATGCTTGGTGAAGTGGAAGGTTAATGAAAAAGAGGAAGATCCCCCAACAAGATGGATTGGCACAGTGGAAGCAGCAAAGGGCATAACTACAATTGTGAGTATGGCGCAGGACCAGACAGTGTTTCATTCTGTTGTGAACGAGGTCATTATGAGTCGGAACCAACTCAATGGCACCTAACAACAACATGTCCTATTTTGACACTGTAGGATAAAACTGAGCTGCTAACTGTAAAGTAAGAGGTTCAAAAACCTACCAGCCATCCTTGGAAACTCTATACAGTCACTATAATTTGGAATAGACTTGACAGCACTTACAACAGCAAATGAAACTAAAGGAGTCATGGTGGTACTGTGTGATAAACAATGGGCTGCTAACTGCAAGACTGGTGGTTCAATCTCATCTGCAGTTCCTGGGAGAAAGATGATGCAGCCTGTTCCCACAAAAATTTAGTCTCAGAAACACTATACAGGGTCATTATGTGTTGGAATCAACTTGATAGCAGTGAGGTTTTAGTTGAACGAGACTAAGACAAAGGTATTACTAAGAGAACTTGTCTGCAGCCATACACTGATTGCAGAGACATGTTGTTTGGAATAAACCTGTGCACATATGAACTGCAGCGTAACTTTTTGACTTATCATCATATTATTATGAACTTATTTATGGTCAATCCCTTCCCTATTATTTAATCTAAAAGTTAAACAAACAGACTATGCAAGTAAGCAAGTTGCCCCACTTTCAGCCAACAATAGTGAACAATAATATCCATGAGGAATATGCTCCTCAGAACAATCATATGAGAACAAAAGGGTAGCATTTGTCCAAATCCAAAGTTCAGATGGTAGGAAGGGAAAGGAAAGATGGGTTAATGTTAACAGGGAACTCAGGGTCAAAATGGGAAGAGTGCTGCTACATTGAGGGGACTGCACCTAACGTCACAAAACAAAAGATATAAAGTCATTGAATGGAAAGCTAATTTGTTCTCCAAACTTTCACCCAAACCACAATCAAACGTTTAATTAAAAAGTAAGTAAGCATGCTCTTTCTATCTTCTTCTCCAGTCAGTGATTAAGAACACTTCTAGAGAGAGTAAAGTAGGACAAAAGTCTTCCTAGAAGGAACAATTAAATGAAAGATTAAAAATAAAATAAAAGAGGAACAAACAAGATGGCGGAGAGGGTGGAAATGCAGTGAGGAACTCCGCCAGCAACAACACAGAATACCAGACCAAGCAGGCTCAGGGGATGGTCCCAGAACTCTGAACCACATATAAAGGCATATTTAGAAGGTTGGAAAGCTTACAGCTAAGGGAATTTGTAGCTGAAGGAAGAAATCCATTGCTTTCTAATCCAAGATGCTTAGCTGCTTCCTGAGCCACCATCTTGGGTGAAACCAAGCAGGGGAAGGATCAGAGCAGCAACGGACGCCTGACAGAACCACGGAGATGCAGGTGTGGACGTTTTTTTTTTTGTTTTTTTTTTTTTCTTTTTCTATCTGTTCATCAGTCTCTTGCTTTCTGTGCACCTCCATTCTGTTGACTAAAGGGGGTGCCTGAGCGAATTGACACCGCACCCCAGCCCCCAGGAGGGTTCTACTATGCATGCACACAGATCTCCTCGAAATTTAAAGTGACACTTCCCACTTATCACCAAATGGCAGTACAAAACAGCCACAGCCAGCCCTGAACTCTTTATCACTAGGAAAAATGTCTGAATGGGGATTGTGCAGCGGGACAAGCAGACTAAAAAGGAAATAGGCCAAAAACTAAATCCTGAGTTATGTCTTAACGACCAACAGTGGCATCTTCATATTTCTCAGGAAAGCTCATCTCCTGATCACATCTACCTGGACGCAATCAGAAAGCAAAAAAAATATCAAAACACACACCCATCTAAGTACTAAGGCCACAGATAACCCCTGAAGATGCCCGAAAAACAGAAACAGATGACCATATCAGGACATGTCCAGAAACGAGATAAAGCAACTTGAGACAAATGATCTGGAAGTAGACCTACACTCCATACTGGAAGATGGGCAGGCTTTGGAAGTGCCTGAGAAAGAATTTAGAAAAATGATTATAAAATGTATCAAAACACTACACAGTGGAGTTGAGAAAAAATAAGGAAGAAGTCAGGAAAGCACTACAGGAACAATCAAGTAAAATAGATAAAGCACTGGAAACAATTCAAAACCTACAGAAAGAGGTTCAAACAATTAATAATAGAATATCAAAATAGACAGTACACTGAAAGGGCAAAGGAGTAGAATTGAAGAGATAGAAGCCAGAACTAGTGAGCTAGAAGATAAATCTCTCAACACTGCTAAGATAGAAGAGCAACCACAAAAAAGGATTAATAAAATCTGCCGAGGCCTGGGATTCATGTTGGACAACATGAAGAAGGATATTTAAGAATTATCAGCATTCTGGAACAGAAAGAATCACACAAGTCCACAGAGGAGGTAGGTGAAGAGCTTCTAAAAGAAAATTTCCCTAATATCCTGAAAAGCTAAAAGATAAGCATGCAAGAAGCTCAAGGAACCCCAGGAAAGATGAACCCTACAAGACAATCACCAAGACATATAATAATCAAGTGCTCCAAAATCAAAGATAAGGACAAAATCCTGAAAGCAGCTAGGGAAAACAGAAGTGTAACATATAAAGACAAGCCTACTATTGTAAAATAGACACTTGTGTGGGATAGAAAGGAATGTCGGTAAACATGATTACTGAAAACTTTGAAGCCCGTCTTCAGCCAATAACGGACTGGAATACCTTAAAGGGGTTCTAGAACTTGCCCAGTGAAATAGGCCTCTTGCAGACCCTTTGCAGAGTATAGGACCTTGGGTGGAATCCTGAGTTCCATCCAGAACCTACCCACAAGCAGACCAGCCTGGAACAGCTAGAGCGACAGAAGATACATCTTCAATGAAAGATCATCAGGAAAAACCCAAAACAAAAATGTCAGCATGACTGGCTCCTACAAGAATAAGCAAGCTTACAAAGGCAAGAAGTGACTGGCTTACAAGCTTTCAAGAGGGAACCTAGATCCAGGGGGCCTGGAGGAAGGTAGAATCTCCAGTGAGTAGTATTCAATCTGTCTAGGCAGGGCTGATGAAATGAAATGCAGATAGGTCTCTTGTGATACAATAGTGAGTAATTATTATCAGGACTGATTGTGAGGGTTGGAAATGTAAAGGCAGGCATTTTATAGCAAGGAGGGGAGTGATTAACTTTTCAGTCTAGAAGCAGAGGTCCCTAGGGCTTGCTGGCGATCACATCAGTCTACTGGTGAGTGGAAGAGGGGGAAAGACAGCAATGAAGAAATGGGCTGAGTTCAACCACAGTCCATTGACTCTCACTGACCTGGAGATGACAGAGAGAAGAGGAAGGGTTGGTTGGTCCAAAGTGTGGTGAGACCTGAGGACACCTGAGCCCATGGTCAAGGACATAACCAAAGAGGGCTAGAGCTGAGAGTCAAGCATCCAACTGATATGAAGTGAGGGGAGATGCACAAGAACACCCAAACTTGCAGACAGTACCCATTTGACCTAGCCTCGTGACCTAGCCTCCGTGGCTTGATAATCAGAACTCAACTAGAGGAAGATTTTTAAAAAAAAATTTTTTTTTTTTGGATAAAGGAAACAAGGTTAATTGCTACAATTTGATGAACCTGATATATACTCATCGAGGTAGTAACTCTAAATATCAACAGAGAGGGAAGGAGTCTTCACATCAAGTATCAATGCTATCCCCTCTGTACACAAGGTAGACAGGGACGGACAACTTAGAAATTGGCTACCTAAAATGAGGGGGCGATAAAGGCACGAAGTGACTGACTTACAAGGTTTCAAGAGGGAGTTTAAGAGGGTGTGGGGAAGAAAAAGTCCCCAATGAATACTTTTCATCTTGTCTAGATGGGTCTGGTGAAAAGAGATGGGGATAAGACTCATAAGATTCAATAGTGTATAACTGTTGTCATGACTAACTGCAACTGTCACAATTGTAAAGATATAAGTTTTGTAACAAAAGCAGGGGAGTGGTTAATCTCACTGTCCAGCAACAGAGGACCCTTGGACCATCAAGGGAGAAGAGCACAAGCAGAATGTGGAACCTTACTCCAGAGAAGCAGCAACGCCAGAAACAGAGGCAGAGATGGGAAGATGGAGAGGGGGAGAGGCCAAGGACTCTAGATTCATGAGAAAAGAGGGACTAAGAGTTGTTGGCCAGGAGGCAGATTTGCAGAATGTGCCCTTTGGAGGTGTAAATTATTATATATGCCTGAGTGTTGTTTTTTTGTTTTGTTTTAAAAAGCTAAAGTGGATAGAGAGAAATACTGTTAATTGATGGTACATAGGGGGATCATAATCATTGTGATGAAACAAGGTGTATGATTTGTTGAATGTAAAACTGATGATCTGCCCCGTAAACTTTCACTCAATCCATAATAAAAACCTTAAAAATAAAATAAAATAAAATAAAGAACAATGTGGTCTATCCACAAGAGGGCTTCAAAAAGTTTACAGAAAATTTCTATTTTAGAAAGCAAAAAGAATAAGCAGGATAGAGATGGAAAATTACAATACTCTCTGAAGATCATAAATATGCTTAACACTAACTACAAACATGCTTTCAAGAGAGAACATTCATATTAAGGGATCAGGTAGGGCTACAAACTAGTACAATTTCTTCAAGAGCCTACTCATCCCTAATCTTTCTTTGCCTATCTACAATCAGGTGCTCAATCATAAATCATCTTACATAATCCCAAATCTTCAGACCAGTTATTTTCTGTTTCCATTTCTAAACTTTCTGCTGTGACCAAATTGGTCTCAAATGGAGACTATCTGAAGTTAGCTCATGTGCATGTAGCTAATTTCAAAGTCCACCAAACAAGATATAGCAAACAGTTTATATCTTCAAAAGTTCACTTTTTGTTCTCTCTCTTACCGATTATTGCCACTGAAATGTGTGGGAGCTTACTTATTCTCCTCAAGTTTTGAATAGAGTTCAAATACCTCAAATAAGAGATACATAAATAGCTTACATCTATTTTACACTGGCAGAAGTGTAAAAGACACTACATATATAGATAACTCAGTTGAAAAACAAAATGTTGCATATACATCAGAACTATATTATTGTACTAGTTCAACAACCACAAGAAAATTCACAGTATTTTTTGGCAGCTATTGAAGGAATGTGGAGAGAAGTAGGTAAACTCACTTTTTTACCATTTACTTATCATACTTGATGAAGCTGTTGGTGGAGTGGTGTGTCCTGCGGGTATTTATCAACAGCCCTGAAGCAGCTATGTAACACTGGCTGGCAGAGCGAGACCTGCCTGTGGGTATGGCTGAGGAGAGGTTATTTATCCTGACAGGAAGAACTGTGCCCTGAACATTTCTGATCCTAACTTCCCAAGTAAATCCCATAACTGTGAGAATGGTGTCTGATTTCTGTGTAGCCACTGCAATGAATTATTGAACCCAGTTGAAAAGTAGAGAGGACTGTGGGAGGAATGGTCAGTGATGTTTTCTCCACACAGTATAGCCAGCCTTGTTTACTTCCTATGAACTCCAATACGATTTTAATATTATTGGCTATCTCAAGCTAACAATAATAATAAAAGTTACAATAATATTATAACAACTAATATAAACTACTTAATTAAGAGCCCCTGAGTAATTGCAAATAGTTAGTTAATGTGCTTGACTCTGAAGCAACAGGTTGGTGACAGTTTAAGTCCACCCAGAGATGCCTCAAAAAGAATAAAAAAAAATAACCTACTTTCAAAATATCAACCAATGAAAACCCTATCAGCAGAGTTCTACTCTGTCACACAGGGGTGTTGTCATGAGTCAGTATCAACTCCATGACAACTGGTTTCTTTGTAGTTTTTTACTTAATTATAATTATTTTTATTTTTATGACATTTCAATTCTCTATTTGTTTGACAGGCAAAGAAATTCATTAATGTCAAATCAAAAATCTCTCTGCTCTAGTTTGCAGATGATGAAGCTGTCCATTTCTACCTAACAAGCAGAGGTTATAGAAAGCTCTAGAATAGAATATTAAAAAGGAACAAACTGGGAGATTTTTCTAATTTCTCTGAATTAGGTTTGACACTGTGGCTTCATCACCATTTCTGAAATAACTTCCTCCTAAGAGGAGACTGATCTGCATTTGACTAAAAACATCAAAACCATTCTAAAACAAAGAATTAAGATTAAGTAGCAATTCTGATTTTACTATCTCTAATCCCCATCAATTAACTGCATCAATTGAGACCATCTGAAAATCCTGGAAAATTGGTTTGGTTTTTTGTAAAACTATAGGAGGCTAAATAGGTTATCACATAAACAATAAGAATATGATTTGTAACATGTGTAACAATCACTCTTCCACTACAATTAAAAAACAGGCGCGCGCGCACACACACACACACAACTCTACATACCTGGTCATGGTAGTTACTACTAGAACTACTATTTGCTCCACAAGGTGCTTGCACTTGTGGTGGCCTTTCTACAAGACAAGCAGGATCCGTGAAGGAGGGAGAAACTGGGACAGCCGGGAGAGGAGTATGGTGGTGGTGGTGGTGGTGTTGAAAGTGATGACCATGCTGCTGAAAGCAACTTGTGTGTGGGTGTCCTAATGCATGGTGATTCTGTGTTGATCCTCCACATGGCGAGTGCTGGGGACAGCAGGAAGGTAACCTTGGCATTGCAGGAGGGCCAGTTTCCGTTACAGCACTAGATGCAGCTCTCCTTGAGTCATCTTGAAGCAAACAAACAAACATGGACAGATCAACTGATCAATTATCACTATATAAAAAAAAAGGTACTATGTATAAATAACAGTATAAATTTAAAAAGGTTTAATAAATTCAAATCTCTATAAATAAAATTGACTTTAAGGGTCACACTCTCAACGTGGTGGTGCAGGTGCTGGTTCGATTCCAACTCACAGAGACCCTATATAGGCTTTCTGATACTGTTAATCTTTATAGAAACCACATCTTACTCCCATGGAGAGGCTGGTAGATTCGAACTGCTGACCAACTCGTAAGCCACTATGTTATCAGGGCTCCTTAAATGCTCAACATACACACATATAATTTTGGGTAATGGCCTTTATTGGGATTATCCTGAAAGCCAAAGTTACTCATGAAGTTCTTGTTTATAATAATGTAAATGTAATATAACAAATAATTAGTTATAGGTCATAGCAAATGATTAGTTACTCAATCTTTTCCTAAGTCATAACAGATGGTTAATTATGAATAACATTGCATTAAAAAATGTAAGTATCATGAGTTTTCCCATTACATATTAATCAAAGGGTCTTATCCTAAACTTCTCTTATTTCTACTATCATAATTTACTCCTACATAATACAGACTGCTATATAATTCTTAAAATTTCGCCTTCTTAAACTCTCAACCTATCTAGCTAGTTCTCCCTAATCTCCAACATCTTTTCCTTTCCTCTAGCCTCTCAAGTTGGAACTAATGGAATTTAAGAAATGGTAAGACTCTACTATTTAAAATATAAATAGTATATAAAGTGTGACTTATAATAATCTTATGACTTAGTGGGAAAAGCAGTGCATCAGATGGGCTGGGTCCGAGGACTAAATAAACCTGGGTGGTGATGGTAGTGAGCTGTCAGGTGGATTCCGACTCACAGTGACCCACTAGGCTATCGGGGGCTCCTAAGTAAGACCTTTTATCCTTCTTCTTACCTATAAAAAATGGGGTGAAAATTACCCTGCATTGCTTTTTAAAAAGATAACTTTCTAGGTATGAAACATCTGATCCTGAGTATGCTCTCTGCCATATGCCCAGAGTTATTTCCATGACACATCTTTCCATACATGAAGAATTCATTGCAAGAGTGTAATTGTAGGGGTCTATTTTAGTGTCTCAAACTCATCTAAAAAGCAGAACTCTTTCTTCAGATGATTACAGAGAAACTATATAGACAGGTAAAATTAGAGACTTCCAGTAAATTAGAAGAACCGAGAGAGCTCACGGTCCTGCCCTTGACACCTCCGCAGTAGTTCCTGGGACACCCCCTTCTCAGAACCTTTATGATTCTGGGCATCATTTTTGCAGTCTTGTTTCTAAAGTAAGTAATACCAGGTATATACCTTGCTCAAATTTGGCTCACAATATTTAGCTAATCTCTTCGGGGCCAATGTATCAATCAGGTATCTTCTGGCTACTTACAAATAAAACAAAACTGATTTAAACAAAAAAATGGACAAAAGCTCACATAAATATATCTCAGTGGGAGTGCTTCAGGCTATGGTTGATATGACCCCAAAAATTTTTGCATTCTACCCTCTCATACATCTATTATTTCACTGCTGAATTTTCTTCTGTACAAGATCTGTGACCTAAATTCTGCCATGAACTATCTCTATTCTAAATCTTGGCATATTTGTGTTTTCTAAATTCCTAGTCTAGCCTATTTAGGCCTAACCTCCTGAATCTTCTGGTAAAGGTTCTTAATCTGGGGAATGAGAATTCCCCAGTCTAAGAATTTAGCATTACTAATTTTCACTAATTTCTAACTGACATTTATCGTTTATTACAATTAGGAATTTAACTGACAAAAGAACGACACGGTGCAGTGAGGTTTTTCTTATGTCTCTTCCAACCATAGCCATAGTCTTTATAACTCCCACCAAACTACTATTTCCTGATGGGTCTGGTTAAGAGAAGGTGGGAGAAGATACTGATAGCATGTCAGGATTCAGCTGTGGATGTTAACAGAGTTAACTATAATTGTAAAAACTTGAAACTCTAGCACGGGTATAAAATGAGCCATGTCAGAAGCAGGAGGAGGTATCTCACTACCATCAAAGGGGACCTAGAGATCCCTGCACACTGAGCCTCCTTAACCCAGGGACATAAAGTTGTGACACAGGAGGAGTGACAAAACAGAAGCAACAACAGAGCCAAGAGCAAGAATAAGAGCATGAGATAAGAGTGGTAGGCCTCTGATGCTGAATGACATTGGGTAGGAGTCGTGGCTATACAAAGAAATGCCTCTAGACACTTAATTGGAGGAGCTAGGTTTGCTGACCCAAAGAGCTAGAGCAAATGCCTTTAGGCTGAGGCTACCATGTAGTGTTGTAAATTGTGGACATTTACCAGCAGTCAATAAAAGAACTTTGTAACATTAACCAGGCAGAGAGAGGCTCCTCTGTGGGCATGGCTGAAGGGAGACTGTCTTGACTGGAACAAACATGCTCTGAAATGTACTGATTCTGCATTGTAAACTCTTGACTTCACTAATAAACCTCAAAACTGTGAGTATGCTGGCTGAGTTCTGTGTGGCCAATGCAAAGAATCATCAAACCCAGTTGAGCAGAGAGTAACGTTTAAGGGTTGGCTAGTACCACAGTTTTTGCAAACAGTAAGAACTTTATATCTGTATCTTTCTCCCTTCACCCCACTTAGATACTCTGCTCACCTCCTGATATGAGCAATACTTTGTAAGCATTAGTTCAAAGGTTAAATATTCTAAATAACTTGTAACAAAAAGTCAACAAATTACTTACTTTTTAAACTGGTAAATTGCAGCAGATTCAAAGTCAATTCTATAATCACATCACTTTCATGAACTTGTACTCCTAATTTGTCAAATAATCTAGGTGGGGGTCAGGTTTACACCTGTTGTATAGATATGGCAGGATCTATCAGGCACTGCCCAATTAACTTATTTTGTTGTTGTTATTATTAATAGCCACTGAGATGGTTCTGACTCATAGCAACCCTATATAGGATTTCTGAGGAGCAGCTGGTGGGTTTGAACTGCTGACCTTGTAGTTCGTAGTTCAGTGCTGATCAGAGCCACAGCAGGAATTCCAGCTTATTTTAGCTACGCTGAATTCAACATCCAGTAACTGCTATCTACAGGTGTGATATCTGTAGCAATTACCTATTGTTAGAGTAGTTTCTGTCACTTTTGTAGGATTTTATTTCAGCTCCTAAGGTACACATGTGAATGTAGTTATTGATACTTCAGAAAAAAAGGTTGAAACATCTGAGACATAAAATCTATTCAGTGGGTGTTTTAAACAGCTGTGATGATTCCTTCTAACTCTGAAAGCCTCTAATCTTATAAATCAAGTTATATGAAGAGTATGTGTGATTCAGAAGAGAGATTTGTATCTGTGAACTGCTAACATGACAGAGGTAAGAGATGTAACACTTATTTTGCCCAGAAAGAGCAAGTCCTCCTTGTCTTTGAAAACTATTAAAACATCAGAGTGAGAAAAGAGGAAGCATTAATGACTACAACATACTTAAAGCCAAATACATTATTAAGAAGTCTGATTGTTAATAGTGTGACCTCAAAATAGTCTGTCCTTGTAGCTCTACGTCCTGGGTACCATTTTCACTTGCAATTAAATACTTTCTTTTCCTAGAGTCCTCAAGCTAGCTTTGTTACATAACCAAATATTACAGTAAAATTTCTCATCCTATTTACGTCACTAGTGATTCATCACCTTTCTTTCAAGAGCTACTAATCAAAGAACGCCAGGTTAAATTAAAATACATAGTTACCTGATCAAACAGATAAATGCTTTCCTTATTAATCTTAGCCCACAGAGGGACCACTATGTCACAAAACTGCAGCAGGGGAAATTAATGCTATGACCCAGTGACATCAACCTGGTTAAATGCCTCCACTATAGTAGGATTATAGAGATATACACATGAATTTATTCATTCATTTAGCATGATCTAAACATAATAATGGCATGACACAGTAAAGGAGCTACAAAAGGGACATAAGAAAAACACAAAAGGTAAAAATGAAAATCTTAGACTTTAAAATAACTTATGATATTATCTGGCTTGGTTTGTTTTGTTTTGTTCTTTTATCCCTAGCAACAATAGGCATATACACAAGTGTCTCAGTAAGTATTGCTAAATTTACATTACTCCCATAAAGGAACAGAGGCATGCATGCATCCACACATTTTTTTTTTCAGTTTGTGGTTAGATGCTGGGAAGAAAAAGAACACTTCACCTTTGGCCCTCAAAGAACTCATCAAACACAGAGACCATGTAAGATCTGAATCAACCATTATCGTGACAGAAGTTGTTATTGTTGTTGTTGTTAGGTGCTGTGGAGTCAGTTCTAACTCATAGTGACCCTGCATAAGGTTTCCGAGGCTGCAAATCTTTACAGGAGCAGAAAGCCTCATCTTTCTCCTGCGGAACAGCTTGTAGTTTCTAACTGCCGACCTTGAGGTTAGCAGCCCGATTTGTAATCACTACACTACCAGAGCTCCTTATGACAGAAGTACCGGGTTCTATTACAGCATGGAATGAAGTTGAAGGGGGAAATTGGCAGGGTCAGGAGTAAAAAGTCAGTAGAATTGAGCCAAAGTAGTTCATAGTGGTTACAAATCGGGCTGCTAACCTCAAGGTCAGCAGTTCGAAACTACCAGCTGTTTCATGGGAGAAAGATGAGGCTTTCTGCTCTCATAAAGATCTGCAGCCTTGGAAACCCCGTGCAGGGTCACTATGAGTCAGAACTGACTCCACGGTACTTAACAACAAGTTCCAATTCTACAAATTTTTACAGAAGCACAATGCTTTATCGTTCTCATGCACTGCAGTTGGTGAGTTCCCGCTACTGACCTTTTGGTTACCAGCCCAATGCTTAACTCAACGTATCAACAGGGCTTCTTAAACAAAACATTGGCAGTGACGGTAATTGAACTCATGTTCCCAAAGAGTTTGGAGCCTAAATTCAGTGCCTTAGATGGCTCAGGCACACTACCACACATGACATATAGTAGACAAGAAGTAAACAAAATGAATATATGAGGTATAATGTAGGCAGAGATTAAGGAGCACAGGGAGAAGACAGGTAGATGATTTGTTTGGGGCATGTTGAATTTGTGACTGCAAAATGGTCCAGTGGCTGTGTCCAATAAGAAACTGGATATGAAGGCTTTAAAACGAAAAATAGTAGTCTAGAAATATAATGCAGTGGCAGAAACACCTGAAATTAGGAGATGGGTTTCTGAGATTGTAAATCTTTATGGAAGAAGACAGCTTCATTTTGTCCCTCGGAGCAGCTGGTAGGTTTAAACCTTGGTAGGTTTAAACCGTGTGGTTACCAGTTTAATGCTTAACCCACTAAGCTCCCAATAGTCATTGATGTTGTTAAGTGCCACGGAGTCAGTTCCAACTGACACAGACTGTGTATGAGTTTTCTGAGAAATGACTGGGAAATGACTGGTGAGTCTGAACCACCAACCTTACAGTTCAAACCAACCTTGCGGTCCAGTGTTTACTACCAAAGCCCAAGATTGTTACTGTTAAGTGCCATTGAGCCATTTCTGACTCACAGTAACCCTGTATAGGGTTTCTGAGGAGCAGCTGGTGAGCTTGAACCGCCAACCTTGTGGTTCAAACCAATCTTGCAGTCCAGCACATTAACCCATAGTGCCACACCAGGAAATTAGAAACTATAACGCATGGAGGCATTACTTTGCTTGTTTGTTGTTGTTACGTGCCGTCGAACCAGTTCCAACTTACAGTGACTCTATATAGGGTTTCTAAGGAGTAGCTGGTGAGTTTGAAGCACCAACCGTGCAGTTCAAATCAACCTTGCAGTCCAGTGCATTATTCTGCAAAGCCATACCAGGACTTCTATTTACATGAATTTTACCAGCATGCTTTATGATTCCGGGTAAGAGAAGATGGATAGCTTGAGTGATTCAACATTAGAAACATGCAAGAAAGGACAGATGTGGGAAAAGAGTTAAGCTGATGCTGTTAGGGTCAAAGACAGAAGTGAAATCAGAACTAAATGTTTCTGATTACCTATATGCACTTCTATCATTTCATATAAGGCAACAATTTGGGCTTGAACAAGGTTCTCCTGGTTTAGAGAAATACACTATGAGCAAGTCTATGCCAAAGTTAGTCACCAGAATAACTAAGACTAATATTAACAACAGGCCTCTGTGATTCAGGGATCGAAGCAAAGTCTGAATGGGTAAAAGAGGGGAAATAAGTTAAGATGATTGACTGTCATATGAATATTGGTTTCCCTTGCCAACTAATGTAAAATAGACATTTGAGTGGAACAAAAAAGGAGTATCGGGAAACATTATTACAGATCATGTCTTCAGCCTATAACTGATTGGAATACCTAAAAGAGGCTCTAAAATTTGACCAGTGAAACAGGCTTCTTGAGCAGCCTTTGTAGTGTGTAGGACCTTAGGTAGAATCCTGAGCCCCATCCAGAACCTTCTGAGGTGGGACATTCCCACATGAAAGGACATGCAGATTAGCTCAGAGCGGCTAAAGGAACAGACAATACTTCCTAAAAGAAAGACAAGCAGGAAAACAAAATAAAAAACAAAAATAGCTGCAACTCAAAGGGAACACACGAGCAGGCATGTAAGCTGGCTGGCAATCTCAGAAAATTGGTAATTGTCTAATATGAAATGCAACATATAAACATCAATATCCTAAGCATTTGTGACTTGAAATGGAATGGTATTGGCCATTCTGAATCAGACAATCACATAGAATACTATTCTGGGAACGATAAATTGAAGCAGAATGGTATCACATTTGTCATCAAAAAGAACAAATCAAGAGCAGTCATGACAGGTCTGGAGAAAAGAGATGGGGATAAGATTCTTATGATTCAATAATGAGTAACTGTTATCATGACTAATTGTGACTGCCACATCTGTAAAGGTAGAAATTTTGTAACAAAAATTGAGGAGTAATTAAGTTAACAGTCCAAAAACAGAGGACCCTAAGACCATTAAGGGAGAAGAGCTCAAACACAGTGCAGGACCCTATCCAGAGAAGCAGCAACACCAGAGATGGAGGCAGAGATGAGGACATAGAGAGGGAGCAGCCAAAGACTCTGGACTCATGGAAAGAGACGGACTGGGTGCTGGTGGCCAAGAGGCAGGCCTACAGAATGTGCCCTTTGATTGTTTAAATTACTAAATATTCCTGAGTGTTTTTGTGTACATCCTCCTACCCCCTTACCCCCCAAAAGAGGAACAGAAACAAATACTGATAAATGATGATGTGTGTATGGAGGAGATTGTAATCATTGCAGTGAGATCATGGTGTAAAGCCGATGTTCTCCCATGTAAACTATCACTCAGCTCACAACAAAAACTTCCTACAAAGAAAACCAATTAATACCACTAGTATTCAAATGTATGCACCACGCACGAAAGCTACTGATAATGAAATTGAAATTGACAAATTCTACCAACTTCTTCAGTCTGAAATTCATCAAACATATAATCAAGATATATTGATCATAACTGGCAATTGGAATGCAAAGGTTGGAAACAAAGAGGAAGGATTAGTAGTTGGAAAATATGGCCTTAGTGATAGAAACAATGCTGGAGATTGTATGATAGAATTTTGCAAGACAAATGAATTCTACATTGCAAATACCTTTTTTAAACAGCACAAAAGATGAATATACACATGGACCTGACCAGATGGAACACACAGAAATCATATGTGGAAAGAGATGGTGGAAAAGTCAAACATCAGCCAAAACAAGGTCAGGGGCATTAACTGCTCATGTGCAAATATAGGCTGAAGCTTAAAAAAGAAATGAAAACAAGTCCACAAGAGCCAAAATATGACCTTGAATATATATCGCCTAAATATAGAGATCATCTGAAGAACATATTTGAAGCATTAGACTCTAAAGTCCAAAGACCAGAACTGTTGTGGGGTGACATCAAGAACATCACACAGGTAGAAAACAAAGGTCATTGAGAAGACAAGAGTGAAAGAAAAAAATGGGTGTCAGAAGACACACTGAACTTTAGACTCTAACATAGAGCTGCTTTTAAAGCAAATGGATGCAGTGAGGTACAAGAGCTAGACAGAAAATTTCGAAGGTCAGCTTGAGAAGACAAAGACAAATATTGTAACAAAATATGCAAAGACCTGGTGTTAGAAAACCAAAAGGGAAGAATATGCTTAGCAATTCTCAAGATGATGGAACTGAAGAAAAATTCAAACATCGACTTAGGCAAAATACTGAATAATGAAGAAAGCATCAAAAGAAGGTGGAAGGAATACAAAGTCACTGTACCAAAAACAAATGGTTGATGTTCAACCATATCTAGAGGAAGCATATGATCAAGAACCAATGATCCTGAAGGAAGAAGTCCAAGGTGCATTGAAGTTATTAGCAAAGAACACCTCACCAGTATTTGATGGAAAACAAACTGAAATCTTTCAAAAAAGTGAAGCAGCACTTGAGGAACTCACTCATCTATGCCAAGAAATTTGGAAGACAACTACCTGGCCAACTGACTGGAAGAGGTCTGTATTTGTGCCCATTCCAAAGAGAGGTGACCCAACAGAATGCAGAAATCATCAGACAATATCACTGATATCCTATGAGAGTAAAGTTTTACTGCAAATAATACAGGTATAAGGAGCTCTAGAAGCGTAGTGGTTATGAATTGGGCTATGAACCTCAAAGTGAGCAGTTCGAAACTACCAGCTGTTCTGCGCGAGAAAGATGAGGCTTTCTGCTCCCATAAATATTTACAGCCTCGGAAACCCTGTATAGGGCTCGCTGTGGGTTGGAACCAACTCCATGGCACATAACAACAACAACAATACAGATATGGCTACAACCATACACTGACAGAGAACTTCCAGAGGTTTAAGCCAGTTTCAGAAGAGAACATGGAATAAGGGATATCATTCATGCCGTTAGATGGATCTTGGCTGAAAGCAGAGAATACCAAAAAGATGTTTACTCAAGCTTTATTGACTATGCAAACTTTCGATTGTACAGATCATGGCAAGTTATGGACAACACTGCGAAGTATGAGTATTCTGGAACACTTAATTGTGCTCCTGAGGAACCTATACATTAGCCAAAAAGTAGTTGCTCAAACAGAGCAAAGGAACACAGAATGTGGTTGTCTTCTTTCACCAAGCTGATTCAATCTGTAATCTGTATGCTGAACAAATAATCTGAGAAACTGGATTATGTAAAGAAAAATGTGGCATCAGGATTGGAGGAAGACTCATTAACAATTTGCAATATGCAGATGATTGCTGAAAGCCAAGAGTACTTAAATAACTTACTGATAAAGATCAAAGATCACAGCCTTGGTTATGGGTTGTACTTCAATATAAAGAAAAAACTCCTCACCAATGAACCAATAAATAACATCAAGATAAATGGAGAAAAAAGATTGAAGTGATCAACGACTTCATTTTGCTTGGATCAGTCATCAACATTCAGGGAAGCAGCAGTCAACAAATCAAAAGAGTATTGCACTGGGAAAATCTGCTGCACAAGACCTCTTTTAAAGTGTTGAAGAGCAAAGATGTCAGTTTGAGGACTACGGTGGATACTGAATACTAAGACCATAGAAGAATTGATGCATTTGAATTATAGTGTTGGAGAATACTGAAAGTACGATGGACTGCCAAAGCAACAAACAGATTGTGTTGAAAGAAGCACAGCCAGAGTGCTCCTTGGAAGCCAGGATGGGCAAACTTCGTCTTTGATACTTAGGACATATTGTCAGGACGGACCAGTCGCTGGAGAAGGATATCATGTTTGATAAAATGGAGGGTCAGATAAAAAGAGGAAGACCCCCCCCCCCAATGAGATGGACTGGCAAAGTGGCAGCATCAATGGATTCAAGCGTGGCAACATTTGTGAGGTTGGCAGTGTTTCATTCTGTTGTACATAGGGTCGCTGTGAGTTAGTACCAAATTCAACATCAGCTAACAATACTACTGCCTTCCATTCTGCAGTACTGTAATGTCTTTTTCTATGATACTGCATACTATTATTCATTCTTTCTTTACAGAATAAGAAAAACTATTATTATAAAAAATAAAAAACATTTAATATGTTTATATATATGTGTGTAACAGGGTGGGAGACCTGCTGATTCCAATACCAAGAGAAACTGGGGTTAGGAGAGAGAGAGAATTGCAGTGAGAAACCAAATAAGTGACTCTAGATGTATTTTTTTAAAGATTATTTTTAAGTCTCTATTAGACATTTTGGAGTCCTGGTGTCATGCTGTGGGCTAATGTGCTGGATTGCAAAATCAACTGAACCTCAAGGTTGGTGGTTCAAACTCACCAGCAGTTCCTTCCTATGGGTTAGAACTGACTCGACGGCACTTAACAACAAATTTAACACTTCTGCCATCTACGTCAATAGCAGTCTCCACAAAGTAACCAGAGATGTAGAGTAGAAAGAACGGCACATTCTAAGAATGAAATAGGTTAGACTAGGGCTACATTCTGAAAGCTGACAACACTTCTGACTTAAGCTCTGCAAGAATGATAGACTCCAGAAAAAGCAATTTTTTAAAATTAAGGAACTAAAACTACTATACTAAAGGCTTGTGGGAGAAAGGTGAGGCTGTTTGCTCCTGCAGGGATCTATAGTCTCTGAAACCCTACACAGGGTAGCTAAGAGTCAGAACCGACTTTACAGACTTAACATACTAAAAGGAGCATTGGTGGTGTAGTGGGTATGAGTTAGGTTGCTAATCTCAAGGTTAGTAGTTTGAAACCATGCAGGAAAAAGATGAAGCTTTCTGCTCCCATGAAGAATTACAACCTCAGAAACCCTCTACAGGGTCGCTGTAAGTCAGAACTGACTTCATGGCACATAACCAACCAACCAACCAACCATATTGAAACTGGAGTCCTTGTGTGGCGAAGTAGGTTAATGTGCTGGAGTACAAGGTCAGTTTGACCTGCAAGGGCAGAGGTTCAAACTTACCAGTCACTCCTCGAAACCCTATACAGGGATGCTATGAGCCAGAACAAACTCAACAACACTTAACAACAACATATTTAAACTATTGTACAGAGTCCAGCATCAAACAATTAAAACATGTGAAGGCCAGTGATAACCTTTTAATAAGAAACTGATAGTTCATATTGTACAGAATCATACATTATAATCAGTTTATCACATGAAAGAAACTCTGGTAATCAACAAGGCAATAAAGAAGACACAAAGTTAACACAGAAGAGGTTCAAGTACTCAAGAAGAGAAATAATCTTAATGGGACTAGTAACCACAAACTCTCTGATTGAACCAAGCAGCCATTCTGTGGGAGAAGGATAAAGCAGTCTGTTGTATTATAGTCTCTGAAATTCCATGGGACAGTTCTACTCTTACAAATTATATTACAGATTCAAAACCAACTCAACAACAGTGGTTAATGCATCCAGTATTTTAAAACAGCGATATAAAACTTGGATAGACCATAAAAATAAGATACACCAAAAACAGGGAACAATACTTCAGTTATATTCACAATTTTCTGAATTATTAAATAGCATGTGTAAGCTGGGTCTCAAAAGTCTACGTGAGTTTTAAAAAAGAACAGAAAACAGGTAATTTAATAGAGAGCAAAAACCAAAACAAAGCAAAAAATTCAACTTCATGAAAAATTCAAAGTTACTTTCAACTAGTTGATATACTACCTGTAAGATAGCAAAGGATCCTATTTCCATTAAAATCTGAATTAAATGAACAGACTTGTACTGCAATAGTTGTTTGCAATGTGATAAAATTTCCACAATGAGGAAAGCGTACCTCATTGGGTAAATAAATTTATTTCCATTTATCGCAGGAACTAGATGTCCTTCTGCTTGTGGTAAATGACAGCACAGTAGGTAACTTTAAAATATCTTCCAGTTAAACAAAATGTGACCAGAAAAAAAGGCATTATATTTTCAAAGCAATTTAATTGAAAGTGTAGAATATTGTCGAATCATGACTCAATTTTTTAATCACCAATTTTTCCTTTTTCGTTTAACAAATTCAAAATTGCCACTTATATGATTTTTCTTTTTTTCTACCCACTTACATCTATTACAAGTTATTCTGTATACAACTTCCAGACAAAAACTAGTTGCCATTAAGTCAATTCTGACATTTAATTTTGAATCAATATTCTTAGTTTTTAAAAATCCAATCCCGGTAGTTGAGCTACAATACTTTGGTTACATATGGTACACACACTAAATTATGAAATCATAATCTAACCCTAATAAAAACTACAGAGTTCACATATGAAGCTTACCCTAATCTAAGATATGCTTTTGGTAATACAGCTCAAATATTAAAATATCAATAATTTTCCTAACAAAGGGAATGACAAAAGGTTCCTACCAAATTTATTTTTTACATACCTCCTATAGAAGTACCAGTGGTACTACTGTTTGTGAGAGTAGCTGAAGTCTCTGACACTGTCGAAGGTTGGCTACTGCTGACAGCTGGAGCAGGCTCAGAGGTCTGCTCAGAGGTAGATGGATTTGAATTGCTAATGGAAGCGCTTGTAGTTTGTGATTCCATTCTAGTAGAAGTGGTTGGTACTACAGTAGGCTCTACAAAATATAAAATGCTTACTCAGCTTTTCAAAAGCAAATTCATAAAAATTTATATTTTAATCCAAGCTAACATTTTATAATAATTAGAATGCTTCAAAATACAAGATCTCTAAAAATACAGTACATACATAGTAAAGAAAGCTTTCATGACGTTAAACTATAAAACCAAACTGAAATGTTACTAAAATATGATTACTGCATTTAAAAAAAAAATCCAGACCAGTATGTGCACATTCCAATAAGTTGAGTTATTAACAGAGTTTTTTGTTTTTTGTGGGGGAGCTAGGGGATAACTACTATGTAAGTAAAAGAAATACAAGGTTCCTCTGCTACGCCCAAATCTCATAGGCTGTCAGAACAGTATTACAAATAGGATCTTCTCTGAAACAGTATGGGGTTCTAGACTAAAATAAAATTGGGTCAGTAACAATGTTTTTCCTAGAACAGTTGTTAAGATCATGCATATACGGCACTTAGTACAATGCCTTACACCTAGTAATCAGTTAATAAGCAGTAACTATGATTTTTATTATCTGTCCTAATCTCTTTTTTTCCATGTAGTAAATTTAGTAAATATCAACACTCATCAGTGCTTTCTGATAAAAATTAAAATGTTTGTACAAAAAGTAATTTTAGACAGGCCTCAATTTATGAACGAGTTATATTTCAGATGCTCGATTATAAAACAGTTGTTTAGAATTGTGAGCACTAGAAATATATCTGTCTAAGACATAATCATAACAATCAGACTGAATAGAAGGATCTCTTTTAATGTGATACAGAATGACAGGTGGTGCTGGTGGTGTGCCATGGAGTTGGTTCCGACTCATGGCGACCCGGCACAGGGTTTCCGAGGCTGTAAATCTTTACGGGAGCAGAAAGCCTCATCTTTCTCCCGCAGAACAGCTGGTAGTTTCGAACTGAGTTTGAGGTTCACAGCCGGATACGTAACCACTACGCTATGTACTATTAAATTTTAATTCATACAAATAATCTCAATGTATAGGTTAATCCCTCAGGAACAAAAGAACTTTTTGATTCACACAGAACACTATGTATTTGGTCCTTAAACAAATATAACTGCTCATACATAAAAAGTAGAAGAGGAAATCTCTGCTTATTTGTCAATGGTTGAACTCAGGGTTCTCAAAGTTGGCACTACTGTCATTTAGGGCAGCACAACTCCTTGTTCAAAGAAGGTCTTATGCAATTACTAGCTTCCACCCATTAGATGTCAGTAACACTCTCCTCCCAAATGTGAGAAACAAAAACATCTCTAGACATTTTCAAAGGCACTATGGGGTCCTAAACTGTCCCTGGTTGAAAACTACAAGTGTAATTGATACACTTAAGTTTTGCATTTATTTTTAGTAAGACAGAAGTCTATTTAATTAACTCTAAACTAATTACATTAACCACTGTCTTGCAATTTATGGTACTTTACAGTAGAAACTGAGAAATTACCAAAGGGAATACAGGCAGTGGAAATAAAGTGTCTCTTCAATAACACCTTAATTCGAAACAACATTCTTGGAAAATGATGATCACCCTAGCTGCAAGCAGCCTGTATATGAGCTGAGTGCGTATGGCCTCTAACACTTTCCGCCTATTAACTCTATCTACATACCTTTCCCCAACTGACAGTCAACTTCCAAAGCTAACAAGCTCTTATAGTTTATCATTGTCCTTTAGAGAAATTAGGCTTGATAATTTCCTCCTAAAATGTAAATAATACCTCAAGTCAACCAGAAAGAATTTTAGGCACAATTTATACAGTGAGGTTATTTATTATCAATTCAATTTTAAGACTAAAAAATCTGACAATGACCTACTAATTTAGTACTAGCATTTCTAGGATACTAAATATTTTATTTTAGCAAATTCCTACCATCTTCATCAACAGTAAGGTCCACAACTTCTCCTGCATTCTGTCTCAAGGGCTGTATAACAGTAGAAATCCTATTGCGGTTCCTAGACTCCTGTGGTCGATTCGTATGAGAACTTGAACCTTGGCTCCAATGAGATCGGGAGTGTCCAAGGGTTGAACGAGATCTAAAATGACAATAATAAAGAAGTAAATATTTAAAAAAATAAAATTTAAGTTACCAAATAATCCTAAGCCTTTTTAAATTCTTCATGCAAGATTTCTCCAAAGAAATAATGGTAATAGAATTTAAAACTATTCCTAGCACAATGCCTGGTACTCAGTAAGCATTTGCTGAATGAATAAATCACTAACAAGCAGACTTAAAAATATAAGAAATACTATGCTAGACCAATATACAATATACAATTCTGAAACAAGAATGGCTGTTCTCTCTTCAATGGTTATTTAAAATATCTACCTGGGTTATAATCAAGTATTTACATTTTATATAAATACCTGAAACTATTCACTATATAGGTTGCCGTTGTTGTTAAATGCTATCCCCCTCTCCCTCTGTCCAGGACCTTCTATTGTGATCCTGAGCAGGAATGCAGGACCTTTTTTTCTACCAAAATGTATAGCATTGTTCATAGGCCACACAAAATTATCAACTAAAAAATTAGCCTGCTGTATTTCCTGGACTTCTAGTGTGGCACTGTGGATCAACACTGGACTGTGAACCTCAAGGTCTTCAGTTAAAACCCACCAGCTGTATCTTGCTCTGGTAGTGTAGTGGTTACAAATTGGGCTGCGAACCTCAGGGTCAGCAGTTTGAAACTACCAGCTGTTCTGCGGGACAAAGATGAGGCTTTCTGCTCACGTAGAGATTTGCAGCCTCGGCTACCCTGTACAGGGTGGCTATGGGTCAGAACCGACTCCACGGCACATAACAACAACATTCCTGCTGTACAGGGTTTCCGAGGGTTTAAATCTTAACATGAGCAGAAAGTCTCATCTTCCTCCCACAAAGTAGCTAACAGGCTCAAACCACAGACTTTGTGGTTCATGGTTCAGTGTTTATTACTTGGAGCCACCACGTTCCCTTTTACTCTAATTAATTATCAACACCCAACACATTTAATAAAAGTCCACATGATCTTTAAGTTTAGCCTAGGTTCGATTTGTAAACATGGCTTTCTATTTTTCACTTTTTATTGTAGGTGGGTGAAAGTTTACAGTATAAATTAGTTTCCATTCGAAATTTTTTCAGATTTTGTTTCGTGACATTAGTTGTAATCTCAATGTAACAGCATTCTTCTCACTTCTTTGAGTTCCCTGTTTCCATTCATCCTTCTTTCCTGCTCCTTCCTGACTTCACGTAATAAGCCTAGTTATTTTTTAGCTGAAAGCTGATCCCTTGAAGGTGTTTTCAGTTACAGGCTTAAAGGGTGTAAATGTAGAATTGTTGTTGTGTTGTTGTGAAGTGCCTTTGAGTTGGTACCGACCCACAGCGACCCTGTATAGAGGGTTTCTGAGGAACAGCTGGTGAACCTGAACTGCCGACCTTGCAATTTAAATGGCTTTGCAGTCTGGCGCATTAACCCACAGCGCCACACCCAGAATATAATACCCTAAATCACTAAGAGATAAAAATAAATCTGTTTTAGCAAGGTGGAGGTCAAAAAACGCAAGAGCTTATAAAGTTGGCTTTGTTTTATTTTGTTTTTCATCCTGTTCAAACTGAATGTAACTCTGCTTATGAAATTATTTTGTCATATGTATGGAGAGAGCCAGACTCATAAATATGCTAGATCACCAGAGATGTGAGCTCTGAACAGATGAGCATTCTAAGTTCAAACTGGCCTTGGTGATTATACAAAATTCTAGAAAGAAATTTTCAAGAAACAAAAACATACAGGTTAATTCCTAAAAGGCTATAAAATTCAATGCATACCAGCAAGTTATACAGCTTGAGGTATGATGGCAAACAAATGTCTCAGGATAAAATGGTTTTGGAAAAGTAGAGAGATCAACTTTGAGACACTAAGAGTCTAGGACGAGACTGAACAGTTTATTATCACTTTGTTGATAAGTTCCGACCCATAGCGACCCAAACCAACTTTGCAGTCCAGTGCATTAACCAGCAGTGCGCCACACCAGGACTCCACACCTGCACAAATACCAGGTCCACTTTGAAGTACTTTTGTGAAAATTTCATACGATGTGCTAACTCCAAATATTCTGCGTAATGGAACAACAGCTGAATACTTAATGTAGGAGGAATAGTTTCACGTAGGCCTTAGTGGCCCTATGGCTCAGTGGCAACGGCCAAATCTTAACACAAAAGAATTTGAAACACACATGCACTCTCTCTTAAAGAAGGGTCAATGTTGGCCAAAAAATGACTAAATTAATATTCCAGGTATCAATAAGAAGAATAACAATAGATCATGAACAATGTTGGTCTTTTTTCAAGAGCACTGTCCCTTTACTAGGGTAAATTTCTGCAGAACTTTTAGCTCATAAAAACTGAGGCAGTGTTTTGACAAACACTATGCATAGTACAGAGTTAACAAAGCACTTATCTTAAAGAATCAATTTTATTAAAAGATTTAAAGGAAATTATTTAAAAATTAAAGCAATCGGGACACATTATAGAATAGTGATAAAACTACAAGAGTTAAGATAGAACAAGAGTGGATAAAGAAATGTCTTGAGTGCAGAAGGCCAACTGGAGTCTAAATCCCAGATCTAAGAGCACTCATGCTCTTTTCCACACAAGCAGAAAGAGTTCTCCCATAGACAAACAAGTGGAGAAGCATGTTCTAGGTACATGTGAAAAGTGATTCTGAAATATGCCTACTTTTAAATCATGACCAGCAGATGAAAATATCACATGCATCTCAAAATTCATTTGAACACAAAGCTTTAAGAGCTATCCATTAGTTTATAAATTGGATATACCGTATGTAATTGGAGTCCTGGTGTGATGCTGTGGGTTAATGCACTGGACTCCAAAGTCTGCTTGAACCGGGAGGCCTGCAGTTTAAGTTCACCATCTGCTCCTCGGAAACCCTATACAGGGTAGCTATGGGTCAGACCCCAACTCTACAGCATTTAACAACAACATCATATGTAACAACAATTTTTTACCACTTCGATTGCCAGTATCTGTAATCATTTGAAGAACAAATGAAGAACTGGTGTGCTTTCTTTTGTTTGCAGTGAGGCCAAAGTAATTTTGCAAAAGTAGTTCTGCCATTTCCAGGTATTTATAAAAACAGTTAGAAATGAGGATTTTTTTTTTCCCATTCATATGTCAATATAGAGCTTAGAAGAAATTACTGAATGAAGGATAATAAAATTTTAAGCATTTATTTTATATTAGGCTACCCAAACATAATAGCACACAAACTTCACTAGTATCAAGGAGTAGGATCTTGAACCAAGTGGATTATAACTAAAAACTATTTTAATATCGATATTGCTTAATATTTTTTTACATTCAATTACAACACCAGCCCCAAATTATTTGCATCTAAATTTCAAAGGAGTTCATGAATTCTGTGTATTAAAAACATATTCAATTTTTAAGACACTATAGAAATTTATTATTTACAACAATGACTTTACTTAAAACAACTCTTAATGTACACTAAGGGTGCTTTAAAATCCTACTGATATCTAGGAATCTTGTTCACTAATCTGGGACAAGGTTCAGGCAGCACTGTATACATCCTGGTTTAAAAACAACAACTTTACAAGCACGTGCATTCTCAAACACAAAAATGAGTTGTTGTTAGGTGCCATCGAGTCAGTACCAACTCGTAGCGACCCTGTGCACAAACAGAATTCAAATATCTATATAGCACAAATATGTAAATATGTTTAAGTATTTATATTTAGATCTTCAAATATACAACTAGGAATTATAATCTCACCGATAGCTTTCACCAACTGTTACAATCTCCACTTCACTGTCAGTTGAGGTAACATTAATTTCTTCATTGGCAGTGACCTGAGGAGTAGAGGAAGCTTCTATCAACACAACATCTTCATCAATACTTCCTAGGAAAAAAAGAGAAAAAAACACATGAAGGGCATCTATCACCTGTCAACCAACTGCTAGGCAAACGTTTTTATTTTGAAGTGGACAGACTATGAAATTTATTATCAAGGTCTTATCTGTCAAACTGAAAGGTTTTTTGGTGAAAATGGTACTCTAGGGCTTTGTTTTAATCAGCATTCTTGGTTATGTCCTTGTTTATGAGTTTTGTGTTATCCAAATTTTTAATGATTTCCATAAGAATTTGTATGATCTTATGTTGTAATATCTAAAGGTAATAGTATAACATTAAGGGCTTCATATAAGATCATACAAATTCTTATGGAAACCACTAAAAGTTTGCTTCTTTTGGTAAACATGCTTATTTTGAGCATTATCTATGTTATTTTATATGAAAATAATTTATTACTTGGGTAAGCACTGGACTACTAACCACAAGGTTGGTAATTCAAACCCACCAGTCACTCCTTGGAGACCCTATACAGAGTCTCTATGAATTGAAACCAACTTGGGGGCACTTAACTACAATAATTACTAAGTAATATTTCATGGTATGGCTATACCACAATTTACTTATGAATTCACCTGTTGATGGACATCTGAATTTTCACATTTTTCTCCAGTTTTGGGCTATTACAAATAAAGCTATTATAAACATTCATGTATAAGTCTTTGTACAGATGTGCTTTCATTTCTCTTGGGCACAACAGTGGGTGGCACAAATTGATTAGCACTCAACTACTAGCTCAAAGGTTGGCAGTTTGAACCCACCCAAAACTCCTTAGAAGACAAACTGGCAGTCTGCTTCCGAAAGGAAGTTCTACTCCATCAGGTTTCATATAGGGCTGAGGTCGCCATGAGTCCACGAGTCAGAATTGACTAGAGGGCACCACAAGTTTATAGTTACCTTTTTTTTTTTAATTCCAAAATTGAAATAGAATTGAGTCTAGATATAAACCCATACATCTGTGGTTAACTGTTTTTTTTATAAGAGTGCCAAGTTCATTGATGGGAAAAGAATCTGTTCTATGCATTAAAAACAAAACACCCCACTGCCACTGAGTTGATTCCAACTCATAGCTACCCTATGTAGGGTTTCTGAGGCTGTAAATCTCATGAGAACAGAAGACCGCCTCTGTCTCTGTGAAATGGCTGGGGGATTTTAACTACTGTCCTTGTGGTTACAAGCCCAAAGCATAGCCCACTATGCAACCAGGGCTCCTTCTTCAATAAATGGTATTGAGAAAATTGGATGTCCACATGCAGAAAAATAAAAACAGGACACATGCCTCACATCATACACAAAAACCAGTTCAAAATTTATCAAGGACATGAATGTGAAAATTAAAACCTTAAATTCTTAGAAGCAACTGCAAGGGCAAGGTTGCCAGGCCTATCTTTTTAACAATGGGCTATCTAATATGTTAACAAAAGTCTAGCAGTCAAAGACAAAATAAATGGGCCCTCATAAAAATTTAAAACTATTGTTCATCAAGAGACATTATCAAAAGATTGAAGATACAAGCTACCAAGTATGAGAATCTCTTTGGAAACAATTTATCTGGTAAGCATCTAATAACCAAAAAATACATAAAACTTTGACAACAACAAAAAGATATACAACCAAATCAAAAAAGGAGAAGAGGACTTCCATATACATATCATGAAAGGGAACATTCAAATAGCCACCAAACACATAAAAAAGATGCTTATCAACATTAGCCACCAGAGATATACATAACAAAACCATATCGAGATAGCAATTCACTCCCACCAGGATAGCTAAGAACATACCAAATGTTCATGAAAATAAGTAGAAACTGGACCCCTTGTCTACTGCTAGTGCTATAATGCAAAATGATACGGCAATTTTAGAAAACAATATGGTGGTTCATCAAAATACTAACAATAGAACTACCACATGATCCAGCAATTCCACTGCTAGGAATATACTGAAGGGACCTGAAAGCAGACACGAACCAACATATGCACACCAATATTCAAAAAAACAAGGCAGAAACAACTAACTTAAATGGCCATCAACCAAATGTGGTACATATAGCAGGTAAGTCAAAAATATTGCTACAAAAATCATAGAAACCTTTATTAAACAAAAAATATCAAAATGTAAAGCTGTTGTTTCTTGACATATCCTGCACTTAAATTAACATACACTTCTAAAGGTGGTGTTCCCATCTCTCAACCATTCCCTGAAGAATTCTAGACCAGTCTGAGATTTATTTCTCACAACTAAGAAAAGAAGGGTGAGAATGGATGTATAATTTGAAATATGAAATCAGTGTCACTAAATTGTACATGTGGAAGCTGTTGAATTAATGTATGTCTCACTGTGCATATTCTCAACAACAAAGTAAAATTTAAAGGAAAAAAAAACAACGGCTAAGTGCTCATTTTAAAAAGTGAAACCACTCATAATACCACCTTGATGAACTTCCACCTCCCTCCTACTTAAACACCGTAAATGTTGTTGAATGCCGCTGAGTCACTTCTGACTCACAGGATTTCCGAGGAGCGGCTGGTGGTTTGAATGGCTGACCTTGTGGTTCACAGTCCAGTGCTGATCCTGCAGCTCCATACCAGGAGTCTTTTATATAGTGTAATAGCATCTTCAAAATGTGATCTTATATAGTTTATATAACTATAATTATATTTTATATAATGTGCCCATATTAAAACAAAATGGAAGTATATTACATAGACTATTCTGAAGCCTTTCTTCCTCACTTTAACAATGTACTATGGATAGCATTTCATGTAAGTAATTAAGAGAAAACTTACAGAATTTATCCTAAAATTATTGTTGGGTAAAAGACAATGAACATCTTAATTTTTTATTTAAAATGCCAAATTATACTCTAGAGCAAATGTATCTGTCTTCAACCAATGTATCAAATATATCAAATGTATCTTCTCCTTAGATACTACTAATCTTCTGAAATGTTTTACCATCTTAAGAGACAGAAAATGACACATTCTTCTAATTTGCAAGTCTTTCATAAATATCTTTTGATTCCATTAGCCATTACACTGTGTGTGTATGACACATCCTTATTTGCACTAGTTGCTGCTGTTGATTGCTGCTGACTCACATGGACCACATAGGACAGGGCAGAACTACCCCCATAGGATTTGTTGTTGCTATTAAGTACCATTGAGTCAGTTCAGACTCATAGCAAACCTGTATAGGGTTTCCGTGGAGCAGATGGTGAGTTTGAACAACAGATCTTGCAGTTCAAAGAGACCTTAAAAGGTTATGTGCTTATTCTTTGGCACCACACCAGGACTCCTAAGTCTCTCCTCTTATTTAACTGCTAATGTATTCAAATTACCAACAATTCAATTAGCAGTTGCTACTTATACAGTGCACAAGGGCTCCTTTTCTCATAGGGTTGTATGAATTTTTGTACTAAAAAATAGTTGCATCCTCCTTGCCTTGCCAGGATACAGAATAGTTTATAATACGAAGACTCAACTGGCTAATCAAACAGGACTCTAAGGGTAGACTACACCTAAGATAGGAATTTGGGTTCTTATAACTGCTTGGCCTTGAACAGGTCATTTAACTTCTCTGGGTTGTCCTCAACTATAAAATGAGATTGAATGATAGGTCCTGCCTCAGATGTTTGTGGAAGGTTCCAAATGTGGTAATACTTAGCATCGACCTGCCACATACTAAGAACAACAGTTAGCTGTCATACAAGTATCTATAAGGTCTCCAATGCCATAAACAGAAAGCACCAAACCTTCACAAATAGTAAAATAGACAGACCTGAGGAGGCTTCCAGAAACTGTGGACTGACTGGGTGGGGAGAGAGGGAGGTCATCTGGGTAGGGTGGTTGTGTTGCACTCAGGCAATGCAGAACACAATTTCAAATTCTCATGGACTCCAGACTTTCTGGAGCCGTGGACAGTAGATGAAACTCTGTATTTACAAAGTCTTTGAATCTTAAAATGTAACAATAGTTTAGCTTAACTAGAAAAGAATGCCTGCCGTGAACACTGTGTGCTCTTTAAGAACTGTCTATATGGGATCATATGTAAATAATTACTCAAAAGATTAGATAGGAAAT
Source organism: Chrysochloris asiatica (assembly GCF_000296735.1). Classification (NCBI taxonomy): domain Eukaryota; kingdom Metazoa; phylum Chordata; class Mammalia; order Afrosoricida; family Chrysochloridae; genus Chrysochloris; species Chrysochloris asiatica. The sequence goes on from NW_006408522.1 coordinate 12,089,110, forward strand.
AGAGCAATGAGTTTGTGTTAATGGTGGAGGAGCATTTCAGTAAAGGACGTGAGAATGGTTGTACAACTTGAGAAATATGTTCAATATCAACTGAATTGTACACACTGACATTGTTGACCTGTTTTATGCTTTGTTGTGCATATTCTCAACAATAAAATAAATTATTAAAAACAGAAAAGCTCCAGAATTAACAGCAAAGATTTTAAAAAACAGAAAATAAATGCTGGAGAGGGTGAACCCTCCTATATTGCTGGCGGGACTTTAAAATAGTTCGACGACTGTGGAAAACTATATAGTGTTTCCTCAGAAAGTTGGAAATAGAAATACCTTAAGATGCAGCCAGGGCACAGGTAGATATACGAGCACAGATGTTCATCACAGCACTATTCACAATAGAAAAAAGATGGCGATGGCCGAAGTGGCCATCAATGGAAAAATGAATAAACAAACTTTGGCACGTACACACCATAGAATATACCATGCAATCTTGAATAATAATGATGAGTCCGTGAAAAACCTCATATAAAATGGATGAATCTGGAGGACATTAAGCTGAGTGAAATTTGTTGTTGTTATTAGGTACCACTGAGTCAGTACCGACTCATAGGGACCCTATGCACAAATGAACATAACACTGCCCGGTGCCAACCTAACAATCGTTGCTATATTTCAACCCATCACCGCTGCCACTGTGCCAATCCATCTAATTGGGGATTTCCTCTTTTTCTCCAACCCTCCACTTTACCAAACATGATAATAATTCTCCAGGGACTGGTCCCTCTTGATAACGTGTCTCAAGTATGAAAGGCGAAGTCTGGCCATCCTGACTTCCAAGGAATATTCTGGCTGTACTTCTTCTAACACAGATAAATCTGTTTTTTGAAAGTCCATGGTACTTTTAATATTCTCCTCCAACACCATAACTCAAATGCATTAATTCTTCTACAGTCTTCCTTACTCACTGTTCCAATTTTCACATGCACATGAGGCTACTGAAATTACCATGGCTTGGGTCATTTTGCTCTTGAACACTTTTAAGAGGTCTTGTGCAGCAGATTTGCCATGTAATACATCATTTGACTTCTTGACTGCTGTTTCCATGAGTGTTGATAGTTGATCCAAGTAAAATGCAGTCTTTCACTTCATTCTTTTCTCCATTTATATGGATGCTGTTTACTGGTCCAGTGATGAAGATTTTTGTTTACTTTACATTGAGGTGCAACCCATATTGAAGGCTGTGGTCTTTGATCTTCATCAGTATTTAAGTCCTCTTGGCTTTCAGCAAGGAATGTGATGCCATGTTTTCCTTCATATAATTCAGTTTCTCAGATTATATGCTCAGAAAACAGACTGAATAAGTATAGTGAAAGAATGCAACCCTGGCATACACTTCTAATTTTAAACCTGTCAGTGTTCCCTAGTTCTGTTCCAACAACTTGGTCTATGTACACGGTCCTCAAGTTCATTAAGTGTTGCAGAATACTCATTCTCCTCAATGTTGCCCATAGCATGTCATGATCTACACTATCAAAAGCCTTTGAGTAATCAATAAAGCATATGTTTACCTGTATAAACATGTTTCTGGTATTCTCTGCTATCAGCCAAGACCCATCTGAAGTTAGCAATGATATCCCTCATTCCACGTCCTCTTCTGAATCCGTCATGACAATGAAACTCTGGAAATTCTCTGACAATGTATGGTTGCAGCTGTTTTTAAATTATCTTCAGTAAACTTTTATTTGCATGCAATATTAATGATACTGTCCAATAATTTCCACATTCCATTGTGTCACCACTCTTCAAAATGGGCACAATTATGGATCTCTTCCAGTCAGTTGGCCAGGTAGCTGTCGTCCAAATTTCTTGGCATAGATATGTGAGTGCCTCCAGTGCTTCATCAATTTGTTGAAAGATTTCAATTTGTATTCCATCAATTCCTAGCACCTAGTTCTTTGCCAATGCCTTCAGCGCATGTTGGATTTCTTACTTCAACATCACTGGCTCTTGATATTATATAACCACTTGGTACAGTGACTGTATATTCCTTCCATCTTCTTTTGATGCTTTCTGCATCATTCAATATTTTGCCCCTTGTTGTTGTTGTTAAGTGCCATCAAGTTGATTCCAACTCATAGCGACCCTGTATAGGGTTTCCGAGGAGCAGCTAGTAAGCTTGAACCACTAACCTTGCTTGCAGTTCAAACGACTTTGCAGTTTGACACATTTACCCACAGCTCCACACCAGGACTCCATTGTTAAGTGCCTCTGAGTCAATTCTGACCCATAGTGACCCTTTGTAGGGTTTCCAAGGAGCAGCTGGTGAGCTTGAACCACCAACCTTACAGTTCAAATGACTTTGCAGTCTGACGCATTAGCCCACAGCGTTACACCAGGACTTCAAAATTGCAAGTCGAAGTTTGAATTTTTTCTTCAGTTCTCTCAGTTTGAGAAATGCTGAGCGTGTTCTTTCTTTTTGATTTTCTAACTCCAGGTCTGTGCATATTTCATTATGTTTGACTTTGTCTTCTTGTGCTGACCTTTAAATTTTTCTGTTCAGCTTCTTATACCTCCTCACTTCTTCCATTTGCTTTAGCATCTCTTAAGAGCTCTGATAGCGTAGTGGTTATGAGTTGGGCTGCTAACCTCAAGGTTAGCAGTTCGAAACTACTAGCTGTTCTGCTGGAGAAAGATGAGGCTTTCTGTTCCTGTAAAGATTTACAGCCTCAGTAACCCCATAAATGGTCACTGAGAGTCAGAAATGACTCTAAAACACATAATCACCATGCTGAAGAGAAAGTTTCAGTCTCTTCTGACATCCATTTTGGTCGTTTCCTTCTTTCTTATTTTCTTACTTCCTGTATGATATTTTTAATGCCATCCCACAACTCTTCTGGTCTTTGGTCTTCAGTGTCTAATACATCAGTGTTCTTCAGATGATCTCTAAATTCAGGTGGGATATATTCAAGGTCATATTTTGGTTCTCATGGACTTGTTTTAATGCTCTATTCCACAGTCTGCCTCTGGCCCTGTTTTGGCTGATGATAGGGAGCTTTTCCACTGTCTCTTTCCATAGATGCAGTTAGTCAATTTGATTTCCATGTATTCCATATCTTGTGAAGTCCATTTGTATGGTAGTCTTTTATGTTGTTTTAAAAAAGTATTTCCAGTGAAGAAGTCGTTGGTCGTGAAAACTTTTATCATGCTATATCCAGCATCATTTCTATCACCAAAGCCATATTTTCCAAGTACTGATCCTTTCTCTGTTTCTAACCTTTACATTCCAATTGCTGGTAATGATCAATACATCTTGATTGCATGTTTCATTAATTTCAGATTGAAGAAGTAAGATTTCTTCAATTTCATCAACACTGATGGAAGGTGCATAAATTTGAATAATAGTGGTATTAACTGGTCTTGTGTGTAGGCATATGGACATTAACCTATCACAGACAGCGTTGCACTTTAAGACTTATCTTGATATGCTCTTGTTAATGATGAATTTGACATCATTCCTCCTCCATCTGTTATTCCTGGTGCATTAAATCACATAACTGTCAGATTTAAAATAACCAATACCAGTCGATTTCAATACACTAATGTCTAGGATATTGATATTTATGCATTCCATTTCATTTTGAACAATTTTCCAATCTTCCTAGACTCATATGTCATATATTCCATGTTCCAATTATTAATGGATGTTTACAGCTTTTCTTCTCATTTTGAGTTGTGCCCCATCAGCAAATGAAGGTCACAAAGGCTTTACTCCATTTGCGTCATCATGGTCAATTCTACTTTGAGGAGGCTGCTCTTCCCCAGTGGTATTTTAAATGCCTTCCAACCTAAGGGGCTCATTTTCTGGAACTATATCTGACAATATTCTGATGCTCTTCAACATGTTTCAATATTCAACATTCTGGGGCTGACTGTTTCACTACTATAAGGTTTTCAGTGGCTAAATATTCAGTAGCAGTCTGTCTAGCCTGTCTTCGTCTGAAAGCTCAGCTGAAATCTGTCCACCCTGAGTGATCCTTGTTGTTGTTAACTGCCATCGAGTCAGTTCTGACCCATAGCGACCCTGTATAGGGTTCCTGAAGAGCAGCTTGTGAGTTTGAACTGCCGACTTTGCAGTTCAAATGACTTTGCAATCCAGCACATTATCCCACAGCGCCACACCAGGACTCCTGAGTGACCCTACTGGTATTTAAAATAACAGTGGTATAGCTTACAGAAGCACAGCAACACACAAACCACAACAGTATGACAAACTGACAGATAAGTGGTTGTTACTGAAGTTAGCCAATCACATAAAGACAAATACTGTATGAGACCAATACTATATAAGTTTAAGAAAAGAATTCCATGCTAAAAGAAACATTTTTTGATGGTTAATCAGGAATGGGAGGATAGAATAGTTCACTGGCTAGACCTTAGCTCCAGTAACAGGCAGGGCAATATACAATAAAGAGGAAGGAAATGCATAAGAAGATGGAGGGTAGCAGATTAATAATGAAGGTAAGTGAAGACACAGGGAGGCATGCATGGGATAAAAGGGATAGAGGTAAACAGTGGTATATACACAGCCTTGGAACAACAGTGTTCTGTGAATAGTCGAGTCAGTTTCGACCCAAAGTGACCCTGTACAGGGTTTCCAAGGAACAACTGGTGAGCTTGAACTGCCAACCTTGTGGTTCAAACTGACTTTGCAGTGCAGCGCATTAACCCAGAGTGCCGCACCAGAAGTCCAGGCTGAACAGGTAAGGGAGGGGAAAAAGTTCTGTGTGTTTGAATGCCTTATAGATATTGGTTTCCTCTGCCTACTACTGTAAAATAGCCATTCATGTGTTATGGAAATGAGTATTGGGAATTATGATTACATAAAGATATAAATTTACCTTTAGCCTATAATTAACTAGATTTGCTAAAAGGTAGTTAGAATTTGCCCAGAGAAATAGGCTGTTTGTTAAACCTTTGTAAGGCATGGGGCCTTACGTGAACTACTGAGCCCCACATCTAGAACCTTCTGAGTTGGGACATTTGCATTTCAAAAGACATATAGACCAACCCAGGACTTTTGGGAGAAGATTCTTACTGCAAGAAAGACATTCAAGAAAAAGCAGACTGTTTTGGCTTTTTGTGTTTCAAGCAAGCCATTTGCTATGGAGGCGTCTAGGCAAGAAATGCCAGTCCATCAGACAACAATCCCTTCGAGGACTGAAAGCTAAAAGGAACCCAAGAACAGTCTAGGATGCTTGCTGGTGGTCCACCTAGATCTACTTGTGAGTGGAAGTGGGGGAAATGCAGCAATGAAGACAGAGGCTGAGTTTGGACATGTTCTATTGACACCCCTGTTCACCTTGAGATGAGAGGGATAAAAGGAAGAGCTGGCTGGTTGTAAATTTAAGGAGTTGTGTGAACTCCTAATCCCACAGGCACTGACCTAGCCCCTGGGGGCTACTAAACCTGAGAATAAAGGTGCCAGCTGGTCTGAAATGTAGGGAGGTGTGTGTTAACTCCCAAACTTGCAGCTTGATATTCATTTGACCTAGCTTGGATGACTACAGCTAAGCTGACTAGAACCCAACCAGATAAAAATAAAGATGTTTGATACTGTTATCAAGTGTAAATTGTTACAATTTGATGACCTGGACTTTTGTTCCATTGACGGATGCTGTTGCTCAAAATTCCAACCAGAATTAAAGATTCTTCACACTAAAGAACATGCTTGTCTCCTCAGTGTATTGGGTTGATGTTGTTGTTATGTGTCATCAAGTCCATTCTGACCCATAGCGACCCTGTATAGGGTTCCCAAGAAGCAGCTGGTGAGCTTTAACAGCCAACCTTGCAGTTCAAATAGCTTTGCAATCTGACGCATTAACCCAAAATGGGGTGCCATAAAAGCATGAAGTAGCTGGCTTACAAGCTTTCATAGGTGTGCTTGGCAACAAAATGAAAAGACTAAGGAAGAATCCTCACTGGGTAGTTGTCCATTTTACCAGACAGGTCTGGTGAAAGGGGCTGCGAGATGATGCTGATAGGGTATCAATTGTGAGTAATTGTGTGCAGGACTAATTGTGATTGGTCACAACTGTAAATGTAGAAGATGTATAAGTGAATGGGGGTAAGTGGTAAACCTTTCATTTCAGGAACAGACAATCCCAGGACCAAAAAGAAGGAAGAGCATGGGTGAAGCATGAAATTCCTACCTAGAAAAGCAGCTACCGCAGAGACAGTGAAATGGAGAGGCAGAGCAGCTGCAGGCTCTAGGCCCATGGACTGAGTAAAGCTGTGTGCCTATGGGCGCAGGAGGCTGGCTTACAGAATGTGCCCTTTGGACATTTAAAGCAATACATGTTTTTTCTTTTGTATGTGTGCATCAAATATTTTTGGCTTGTTCACTTGTGAAATATAAATATTTATATGGGGTTCCCCTCACCCCCCCCCCAAAAAAAAAGCTAAAGAGGATAGAGAGAAACACTGTTAACTGATGATGTATGGAGGGGATTATAATCAATGTAATGAAACAAGTCATATGAATGGTTGAATGTGAAACTGATGATGTGCCCTGTACACTTTCACTCAATCCACAATAAAAACCTTAAATAAAATAAAATAAAGATTTATATGGGGAATCAAAGAGATTTCCTGTAGGATAACTGTTGTTACATGGAGGGGACTGTAATCACTGAGCTGAAACAAAATGTAAAGCTGATGATCTTGTCTATAAACCTTCACTCAATTCACAATAAAAAGGTTTTTTAAGAAAAAGTATTCCTATAAAATTATGGAAACATTAAACAAAATCTCAAAATGTGGCTTGTACAATTTTACATTTCCATCAGCAAACAAGGGCTCCAGTTTTTTCACATTCTTGTCAACACTTGTTATTGGCTCAATCTTACTGTAACTATTCTAGTAGGTATACACTGATATTGCATTGTGTTTTTTATTTGAATTTCAATGACAAATAATTTTGAGTATTTTTTTCATGTGCTTTTTAGTCATTCATCTTCTTTGGTGAAATATCCAAGCAAATAAAATGCATGGAATCCTAAAGAGGGGATTGGCTACTTCTACCATTCTACAAGATTTAAAATGCACCATCCCAGATGCAGAAAGGGGATCTCACTATCATCAAGAAAAAAAAGAATCAAAAGTGAAGTGTGTCCTTTGGACCCAAGATCTCGGCACTGAACCTCTGCAATCCAAGAGGCATAGAACTATGACACTGGAGACTGGCAGAAGATTACAAGGAGCAGCATCAGGAAAATGGCACAGCACAAGGCAGAGTGATGGGCTTCCCAGCCCATGGAGCAAGAAAATTCAGTGCCTTTAAGCAAGAGGGTAACTAGCAGAGTGGAGTACCTTCCAAGTACTTCATGCAGTTGGGGAGCTAAAAGAGCTTTGTAACATCTGTCAGAGCAGTATGAGGGATGGACCAAGAGACCAGGGCCAAAGAGCTTGCAGGCATGGCTGAGAAAAGGCTGTCCTGATCAAATAACTATACTCTGAGAGCTTCTGAGCCACAATTGTAACTTGTTACTTCTCTAACAAATGAACAAACCCAGCAAAGAAGCAGAGAGTGCTATGAGACGGATGGTTTATAACAGAACTGGTAAAAAGGCCTATCTGATCTGGCCTCTGCCTCACAGGAATCAGCCCAGCCACAAGCTAATGCTGATGGTGATTCTCTCCTCCTCCCACTTGTAAAATTAGAGGTGGTCAGACATCACCCCCCTACTATTCTTACAGTACATACACTATTGATGTATATTCATTAAAATTCAACTTTTTACTTAGCACAATCATAACAAATGGTTCAACTTTCTTGTCACTATAAATTTGTACACAGTCTATATTCCTTCACCCAACATGCCATCCCCTGACAATTTAGAGTCTCATCTCTAATGAATCTTTACATTATCTACACTACTTTAAAATCTGGCCAGTGTCTGGAGAAGGTATCATAGAGTAACTTGCAGTCCATGAAACAGATCCACAAGATACTCTATGATACTCCAACAAAGTGGTGGTGGTGGTGGTGATGTGCCGTGGAGTTGTTGTTAAGTGCCGTGGAGTCGGTTCCAACTCATAGCGACCCTGCACAGGATTTGGAGGCTGTAAATCTTTATGGGAGCAGAACGCCTCATCTTTCTCCCGCGGAACCGTTGGTAGTTTCAAACTGCTGACCTTGCGGTTCACAGCCCGATTCGTAACCACTACACTACCAGAGATCCTTCATTGGTAAACATGAAACCAATGAAAGATAATCTGATTTGGAGAAATGAAGTTATTTTTTCGAACACTTTATAGAAGATATATAACTAGGAATATCTGCAAATTATTACAGCAATTAAACAAAAGAAAATTAAGATTTAGCAAAAGTTATGGAATGCACAAATTGTTGAAGTAGTTCCTAAATCCTAAAAATTACATATATAAACAGATTGAAGTAAGATGCATTTTTAACAGTACAAATATATCTCACAAGGACAGAAAACAAGTAAACACCCTTGCTCAATTTGCTATTTAAAATATTCTAGATTCAATTTCCAAATTCCTTATACAACTCCTGTTTCATAACAATAAACATAATGCAGCTCCTTGAAAGCCAGGATACTTCAGACATACTGTCTGGAGAGACCAGTCCCTGAAGAAGGTTATCATGTTTGGTAAAGTGGAGGGTTGGAGAAAAAGAAGACCTCCAACAAGATGCACTGGCACAGTGGCAGCATCAATGGGCTCAAACATAGCAACAATTGTGAGGTTGGCCCAGATCAGGGCAGGTTTCATTTTCCAGTGCATAGGGTCACTATGAGTTGTTACTGACTCAATGGTACCTAACAACAACAATTTAAGTTTAAATTATTAAATACAGAATTAGCTAATGATTCTAGAAGTACTATAAATATATATACATATACACACACACACATAAATCTAAATTTCTTTTTTTTTTTTTTTTAACCTATCAACTGGATACTATCATTCAACAAGGAGAAAAGTTTGACCTACATACTAACTATATTTAATTAGAGATATCTTTCCATGTAGGTGTAAATGGAATTTCTTTAAAAGTCTGTAAAAAATAACTTCGTATTATCAAACACTTTTTACACAAATTTGTTGTCATTGTTTAATGATGTCGAGTCAGTTCTGATCCATAGCAACCCTATATAGGGCTTCCACAGAGCAGCTGGTGGGTTTGAACTGCTGACCTCATGGTTCACAGCCCAGTGTTTATCCTACAGCACCACACCTGGAGTCCTTTTAAAAGGACTCTGCAAAGCTAAATTCCAATATAACAATTTGGAGTCCCGATGAAATATAAAACAAAGCTAGCTTTGTTAATGCACTAAAACTCAATTTATAGGACTTTTTTTTTAGTATATAAATGTTATCATTTTTTTAAATTGTGGCAAACACATATATAACAAGACATTTGCAATTTTGACATTATTCATATGTACAACTCCTCAGTGTTGATCATGTTTGTACAACCATCACTATTATCCATTTTTAAATTTTTCTACCTATGTAACTTTTTAATGAACACAGAGATGGTACAACTCAGTCACAAAATTAGCTCACTTAGGCACTCTTATTCCACTGCTTATACATCATTATTTTTCTAAAAAGGTCTTTACTACATCACGCCCTATACAAAAATGAACTCAAGATGGATTAAAGATCTAAATGTGAATCCTAAAATTATGAAGATCAATGAAAAAATAGGGATGAACGTGAGGGTGCTAATTCAGGGAATATAAAGACTGCCACACATTTTGAAAAATACACTAACAAAAATAGACAAAATAGACAAGTGGCACATACTAAAATTTAAAAACTTGTGTGCATCAAAAGACTTCACCAAGAGAGTAAAAAGGGAACCCACAGACTGGGAAAAAACATATGTCGTTCTGCAACGACATAAAGGATAAGGGACTCATCTCTAAAATATATAGGAAATTACTACACATCTACAAAAACAAGACAAATAACACAATCAAAAAATGGGTACAGGATATGAACAGACACTTCACCAGGGAGGAGATCTGGGCAGCCAACAAACATGAAGAAATGTGCACGATCACTAGCCATTAGAGAGATGCAAATCAAAACAACACTGAGATATCATCTCACACCAGCAATAACAGCAAAGATAAAAAAAAGTAGAGGGCAATAAATGCTGGCGGGGATGTGGTGAGACTGGGACAATCCTGCATTGCTGGTGGGACTGCAAAATGGTCCAACCTCTCTGGAAAGCAATATGGTGTTTCCTCAGAAGGTTGAAAATAGAAATACCATCCAATCCAGCAATTTCTCTACTTGGTATTTACCCACAAGACAAACGAGCCACAACATGGGAAGATATATGCACACCAATGTTCATAGCTGCACTATTTACAATAGCAAAAAGGTGGAGTCAGCCAAAGTGCCCATCAACTGAAGAACGGATGAACAAGCTGTGGTACATACACACAATGGAGTACTATGCTACCTTGAAATATAGCAAGGAAGCTGCATGCCACTTCCAAACATGGAGGAACCTTAAGGACATTATGTTGAGTGAAATTAGTCAGTCACAAAAGGAAAACTGCATAGGACCACTAATGTAAAAGACTAAGAAAAAGAACCCATACTAATCCACTAAAGTGGATTCTTAGCTGGTTGCTAGGATGTAGGGGTAGGGTTAGGGGCGGGAGGGGAAGGTGGAGCACAGGGCAGGGAATAGACAAAGGATAATTTGGGTATTGGGGAGGGGGCAATATACAAGTAGGGAGAGGGGAATCGAAGAACAAAGCAGATGGGAGGACAATTAGACAGGTATGAATGGGCTAAATGGGACAGAGATAAAAAAAGATGTAGGCACAGCTTTAGAACAACAGGGCTCTGGAATACAGAGACTGAGACATGGATGGAATGGGGAAAAGTGGGGAATAATGTTAAGATGCGTGGCTGTCTTTTGAATCATGGTTTTCCTTGCATTACATTATAAAACAGACACTGGAGGGGGAGAGAAAAGAATAACCAGAATTATCACCGTGGAAAGCTTATAAACCCGTCTTCTGCCTGTAACTGATTGGAATACCTAAAATGGAGCTACAATGTGTCCAGGGAAGGAGGTTTCCTAAGGAGCCTCTGCATTACATGGGAGTATAGGTGGAAGCCCGAACCACATCCAGACCTTCAGAGATGGGAAATTTTCCACTGGAAAGGACAAGCAGACCAGCCGGGAGCAGCTAGAAAACCAGAAGATACTTCTTGAAAGAAGGACCTACAGGAAAAATACAAAACAATAAGGGCAGCCCAACTGTTACCACAAGGACAAGCAAGTTGCTTGCCCAAGAGACATCAAGGCAAGTGGTCGGGTCCTCTCAGTGCAAATTCTCTTCCAAGGCTAAGACACAAGGGAAATATACGCTTTGATTGGCAACCACACACGTCACCCAGAAGGGAAAGTGACCGAAGAACATTAATGAAGTAGCGAGCTAAGCAAACATCATTCAGCAAACTACTGTGAACCCGGGTGGAGACCTGGTCGGCCAGCAGCGAGGCAAGACCTAGGGACTCAAGGGCTCAGAGTCAATGACACAGCCACAGAGGACTAGAATGGAGAGCAGGGCGGCCAGACGCAAGAACACCCACACTTGCAGATGATACCCACTTGACCTGGCTTCAATGACTGGACAAACAGAGCTCAACTCGAAGAAAGAAGAGGAAAAAAGCTTCATCTGATACAACTCGATAAACATGACCTACACTTATAAATGCAGTAGCTCGAAAGAGGAAATAAATCCCTGTTGCAAGAACTATGCCCACCCCCTCCGCACAAAGAGGCAGGGATGGGCAACTTGGACATAGGCTACCCAAAACGGGGGGAGGGATTCAAAGGTAAGAAGTGACTGGCTTACAAGCTTTCAAAAGAGAACCTAGATCCAAAGGATGTGGAGGAAGGTAGAGTCTCCAATGAATAGCATCCAGCCTGTCCAGGAAGGGCTAATGAAATGAAATACAGATGGGTCGCTTGTGATGCAATATTGAATAATTGTTATCAGGACTGTGAGGGTTGGAAATCTAAAGGTGGACATTTTGTAGCAAGAAGGGGAGTGATTAACTTTTCAGTATAAGAGCGGAGTACCCTGGGACCATCAATGGAGAAGAGCGGAGAGCGGGATCCTACCCAGAGAAGCGGTGAGGCCTGAGATGGAGGCAGAGAAGATGAAGTGAAGAGATGGAGTGGCTGGGGACTTAAGATCAGGAGATGGAAAGGGGCTGAGGACTGTGGTGGGGGGCTGCAGGCTTACAGGGTACACCCTTTGGCTGGCTGAGGATG
>NW_006408522.1:12101546-12118604 GCF_000296735.1 Chrysochloris asiatica
AATAAAAAGTTGAAAATAAGAAATAAAAATAAAAAGATCCCTTACAATTGGCAAAATTTCAGCATCAACAAACTAGTGTTTTCTCTAGTAATACAATTATTTAAAACAAAATTAAGGGGGATATAAAGTAAAGACTTAAAATTATTATTAGGCTACTACCCTTGGTACAGCTTTTAAAAAATCATCACAGGTAACTTTTTACTGCACCAATTTTATTTTCATGTTTTTATTTCTAATTAGAAATATTAAAGGATGACAACCTTGAATACCACTAATACATTAGAGTGATGGGACTGTAGGTGAATTCCTTTTATCTCTTTTCTCCATTAAAGTTATTTATGTTTGGTAAGGTTATTTATGTTGTTTGCATTTTAAAGCATCATGAGAAAAATACTACAAGGGGGCTTTAAAATGTTCTTGGAAAAATTACAACACAATGGAATTTTTGAAGCCATCTCACATGTTGTTGTTAAGTGTTCCAATTCCAAAGTTCAAGTTCTTAGTATTAAGTACATCACACGAATATAACCACTCAACATTGGAACTAGTTGCTATTAAAATCATTTCCCTTTGCTCAAATAAACCTTATGTGGTTTGGGGGTTTTTTTGTTTTTTTGTTTTTTGTTTTAATTTTAAAACACTGTCCCTGCTAACAATTGCTTTGGCTGTTGCTGTCTTTTGTAGTCATAATGAAAGCTACTGAAATTACAGCAGTTCTTACTCTATTTTGAGACTCTTAGATACCTACTCAATATAAATACAGGCAGTCCTTGGGTTATGAATTAGTTTATAACTATGTCAAGAATTCTAGGTGTTTTGGTGGTGGTGGTGGTTACATGCCGTGGAGTTGGTTCCAACTCATGGTGACCCTGTACGGGGTTTCTGAGGCTGTAAATCTTTACAGGAGCAGAAACCCTCACCTTTCTCCCGTGGAACAGCTGGTAGTTTCGAACTGCTGACCTTGCAGTTCGCAGCCCGATTCATAACCACTACGCTACCAGAGCAGGTGCATAGTTCTACTGTAGCCTTACTTTACTGCTGGGATGGGGAATGTCTGGCCTTGACAAGGCAACTGTAGCTCCATCATCCTTTGAATTGTTGTTGTTGTTAGGTGCCATTGAGTCGGTACCAACTCATAGCAACCTTATGCACAGCAGAAAGAAACACTGCCCGATCCTGGGTCAACCTCACTACCGTTACCACGCTTGAGTCCATCGATGCTGGCACTGGGACAATCTATCTCGTTGGGCATCTTCCTCTTTTTCTCTGACCCTCTAACCTTACCAAACATGATATCCTTTTCCAGTGACTGGTCCCTCCTGACAATATGTCTGATGTATGAGAGGCGAAGTTTAGCCATCTTGGCCTCCAAGGAACACTCTGGCTGCACTTCTTCCAGAAAAATCTATTGGTTATTTTGGCAGCCCATGGCACTGTCAATATTCTCCTCCAACACCATAACTCAAAAGTATCAATTCTTCTACGGTCTTCCTTAATCACTGTCTAGCTTTCACATCCATATGAGGTTACTGAAAATACCACGGCTTGGGTCAGGCTCACCTTAGTCCTAAAAAGCTGACATCTTTGCTGAACACTTTAAAAAGGTCTTGTGCAGCAGATCTGCCATCACATTAAGAGTGAGTTAATTATACATGCTCAAATTTATGATATAAGTAATTCTCAAAGTGAACACTGAGTGGCTACCCATTTGCTACCCATGCTAGAGAATAAGATCCCCTAAGAACTGGATTGAACCTCAGCATAGTGATCCTGCTTGGTCACCTTAGAGCAGGTGGTGGGCCAGCAACGTCGAGCGCATGGGGTCCCCAGCTGATCTCCTCCCTCCCTGCCTTCCTCGGATGGCAGCTGTTTATGCTGGACGTGTGGCCAGAGACGGGTAAGGATCACGTGGAACCTCGGCTACTTAAGACAGAGACATTGCCATGCTGCAATGAGTCTCAATGACTGGTAAGACTGAGGAATTCGCACTGACCACCTAAGACAGGCAGCGTCCCTTAAACAATCAATAAATAAGGAGGACTCAGATGCAGACAGCACAGACCCCGTCAGGAGGCCAAGCCCCTGTGGGCCCAAGCGTTGTTGACCGTCCAAACCATAGGCTCTGAGGATCAGACTCTAGCCACCTAGTAGACATAACAAACTGTCCCTCATCTGATTATTCAGTAATGCTTGTTAGTAATCTCATACATGAGCCCTGGATATCCACAGACAAATGTAAAAACCTTCCCTAAAAGCCAAGACTGTAAATTCCAATAAGCCAAGTCCCCCCCCCATCCAAAAAAAAAAAGCTAAAGAGGATAGAGAGAAACACTGTAAACTGATGATATATGGCGGGGATAATAATCAATGCAATGAAACAAGCTATATGAATGGTTGAATGTGAAGCTGATGATGTGCCCTGTAAACTTTCACTCAATGCAAAATAAAAACATTTAATTTAAAAAAAAAAAAAAAGAGTGAGTTAATTAAATGTTTGACCAAATATAGCAGGCTAATTGTTAAGTTGATAATTTTGTGTGGCCTGCTAATGTTACAAATTTTGGCAGAAAAAAAAAGGGTTCCCATGTAAACTATCACATAATTCACAATAAAACATTAAAGAAAAAAAAGGGTCCCCTACCCAGAGAAGCAGTGATGCCTGAGATGGAGGCAGAGACGTGGAGTGATGGAGCAGCTGGGGACTTTAGATCCAGAGAGGGAGAGGACTGTGTGCTGAAGACTTGGCGGGGGGGTTGGGGTAAATAGTGTAGAGGGCAGGCTTGCAGGGTATACCCTTTGGTTGGCTGATGACGCATGGAAGGGATTATAACCATGGCAATGATACGAAGTACGATAGAATGAATGTAAAACTAATGTTCTCCCATGTAAACTATCATATAATTCACAATAAAACACTTAAAAAATAATAAATTTATGCTTCCAAAAAAAAAAAAGGGGTCCCACCCCTGCTTTAGTGTGCATTGGTTTAAAAGCTGCATGTGCAACAAGTGAAAGTGATTGAGAAGAAAAATTCGTTTTGAACAGGGGTTTGCTCAAGGAGCCCTAGTAGCATAGTGGGTTATGTGTTGGGCTGCTAACCTCAAGGTAAGCAATTCGAATCAACTGGAGAAAGATGAGACTTTCTACTCCCATAAAAATTTACAGTCTTTGAAAACCCCATAAATGCTCAGTATGAACTGGTCAACATGCACGTAGCAGCGGGGTTAGCACAATCATTAGAGTGAGAGCAAATTTATATAAAGTTAGGACAAATTAGAAATAATTTAAATGTCCGTCAACTGGTAAACAGATCAAGAAAATGTAGCATACCCATACAACAGAATACTAGAAATAACTAAATAACAAAAAGGAACTAACTAATAATGATAGCCACATGCATGAGCCTCAAACACATTATGCCACATGAAAGAAGCCAGACTCAAATAATCACATATTATTTGATTCTGTTATATGAATGTTCAGAAAAGGCAAATCTATAGAGAACAGCAAGCATATTTGGGTTTCGCTAGGACTGAAGGTGAGAATAATGAGAGACTGAAAACACACAGGAGAAATCTGTTAAGACTGACAGCTCTTTCGAGACTGTTGTGATGGTTACACAACTCAAAATTCAATAAAAATCATTGAATTGTACACTTAAAATTATTTTCATGGCATTTTATGTTATAGCTCAATGAAATGTTTTTAAAATCTATAAAACACTCCCTGAAAGATTCAAAACTAGACTTCAACAAAGGAAAACACATATTCTAGAATATGAAGACTTACAATCATAAAGATGTCAGCTCTCCCTAGGTTAATCTACAAATGCAACCCCAACAAAACACCTAGGTTTTCCCCACTACCAACATCTTAAGATAAACAAGTTGATTATAAAATTCATTTAGAAGAATAAAAAAAGCAAGAATACCAGGAAAATATAAGTGACTATAAAATAAGATGGTGCTTAGATAGACGGAAAGGATAGAATAAAAATGTCATAAAGAAATCCAAATGGATACAAAAATTTGTTGTTGCTGTTAAGTGCAGACAAGTCGGTTCCAGCTCATAGCAAGCCTGTACAGTGTTTCCAACGAGTGACTGGTGGATTTTAATCACAGACTTTGTGGTGAGTAGTTCAGTGCTTATCACATCATATAAATATGGCATCTCAAGTCAATAGGAAAAAGACAAGATTTATAATAACTGGCTTTGTTGGGGTAACTGGATAACAACATAAAGAAAGAAAACTGGATCCATTTTTCAAAATGTATACCAAAATAAACACTAAATGGATCCCAGCTCTAAGCATAAACAAAGAATTGGAGGGAATTAGATTCATTCCTCTATAGTCAGGGATTGGGAAAAAATTTCCCAACTATGAAAAATCTAAAAGCAATAAGGATGAAGGGTAAGACTACATCAAAAGAAAATTTGAAATGTTAAGAAAACATAATAGGTCTGAAAATACAATAATTAAATTATTAAATATAAATTTAACAGTATTGATTTTTTTTTGGAGGGTCACACTTAATCTTGCTATTTATTAATTTCTAAGTACACAGTCCATTGAGGAAACTAAATTATTTGAAATCATACCTGGATATTAGTACATTTCTTTCTATTACGTGGTCAAGAAGCCATGAGAGAAAAACAAAATCATAGATTATGATGATTGTGACCGTTAAGGTTTTGTGTTAACTTGACCTAGGTCAGGATTCTCACTGGCAGCTAAAATGAAGTAATCGCTCAGGATGAGATCTGCTCTGAGCAATTAATCAACTGAAAGGAAGTTTTCCTCGGGTGTGTGTTCTGCTTCCAATACACTGAACTTTTGGGTAAAGCTTGCTCGCTTTCTGCTGGGTCTGGATCTTGCATCTGAATTATCATCTGAACTTCGGTTTTTTTTGGTGTTGAGCCAGTGGCCTACTCTATTGCCTGTCATTCCTAGGAGCCATTATTGTTGTTGTTAAGTGCCTTCGAGTCGGTTCCGACCCATAGCGACCCTGTACAGGGTTTCCGAGAGTGTAAATCCTTACGGGAGTAGAAAGCCTCATCTTTCTCCCGCGGAGCAGCTGGTAGTTTCGAACTGCTGACCTTATGGTTTGCAGCCCGATTCGTAACCACTACGCTACCAGAGCTCCTTTAGGAGCCATTAGCAGCCAACAATATTACCTGCCCAAGTGCCATCTCATCAGCCAATTTTGGTTCATCCCTGCAGCAAGTCTCCAGCCTGACATCTGACAAACAGACTTGGGAATTGCCTACCTCTACTACTGGTGTCAGACTGCAAAGTTGTCTGATCTGCAAGGTTGGTGGTTCAAGTTTACCAGCTGCTCCTTGGAAACCCTATACAGGATTGCTATGGGTCAGAATCGACTCAATGGCACTTAACAGCAACAAGAACACCACAACTGTATGAGCTATTTCCTTGATATAAATCTCTCTTTAAATATACATATATAAGCTTCACTGTAGTCCTCGTGTGGTGCTGTAGGTTAATGTTCTGGATGGCAAGGTCAGTTTGAACTGCTGATCAAGCTCACCAGCCACTCCCAGGAAACCCTATACAAGGTCGCTGCGGGTTGGAACAGACACAAGGGCACTCAACAACAAACTTCACTGGGACTCCTGGTGTGGCAATGTAGGATCAGCACCAGACTGCAAACCACAAGGTCAGCAGTTCACATGTACCAGCTGCTCCTCAGAAACCCTATACAAGGTCACTATAAGTTGGAACTGACTTACTGGCACGTAACAACAACAAATTTCACTGATTCTGCTTCTTTAGCACACCCAGCCTAAGACAATTACAGAAGAGAGAAAAAAAAAAAATGAATCACTAGAAATAAATCAACTGGTATAGGTTTGCATTTCCTGCTTTACTAAATTCAGAATTTATTTACCTTAAAAAACTCTTATTTGCTCTTTAAAAACCTTCCCATACTCCCAAGTACAAAGCCCCTACATGGTGCAAATGTTAATGCATCCAGGTAGTAACAGAAAGTTTGGTGGTTTGAATCCACCCAGAGGTGTTTTCAGAAGAAAGGCCTAATGATCTACTTCCAAGGAGTCAGCCACCAAAAACTCTATGGGGCAGTTTCATTCTGACAAACAAGTTATTCACTTGAGTCATAACTGACTCAGCAGTTACTGGTATTGGTATCCCCATTCACTTACATTTCAAAAGAAACTAACCTTTCTCTCACTTCAGAATTAGCTCTTCAGTGCTCATTTCATCAACTCACTGTACATTGCAACTGTAAAAATGATGCATTAACATAGGATGGTTTACAGATATGAAATATTTTATACTTTAAAGACTGTGCATTACCTTATTCTGGTTAAATACAAGGAGGCTTCCAAAAATATGTGGGAAAATTCCATTATCTTTTAATTCCATTTTTCCATGAACTTTCTGAAGTGCCTTTGTATAACATTTACTGTGTGTGTGTGAGAGAGAAAGCTAGATAATGACTGTATAAGGCATATTCCATCATTTAAATCTTAACTGACAAATTGTATGCTCTATAAGCGCCAGGCTGCAAAGCCATTTGAACTGCAAGGCTGGCGGTTCAAGCTCACCAGCCGCTCCTCGGAAACCCTATACAGGGTCACAATGGATCAGAACTGACTCGATGGCACTTAACAACAACAATAAGTGCTGTCAACACTTAAATTTTGCTCTCCTAAGGATTTACAGTTTTGGAAACACTATGGAGTAGTTGTACTCTATCCTAGAAGTTCATTATGAATCAAAATCTACTCAATGGCAATGTACGATATTATAATAAAAGAGACCTCCCAAATATCAACAAAAATATAGCACTTAAAGGAAATGAACACTAATGGACATCCAAGGTACAACAATTTGTCTCTATTTGCCTGGGGCAACAGAATAAGATGAAGAATCCAGAATAGGGTAGGACAAAGAATGTGTGGCTAACTGCCTCTATAAATAACTGCCTCCTTTGCCATGACACCAGAAGAACTGGATGGTGCCCAGCTACCATTACTGAACATTTTGATTAAAGATTCTATAGCAGAATCCTGATCGAAGGGGGAGGGGGGGAGATGCAAAGATGAATTTCAAAGTCTCACGGACTCCAAATTTTCTGGAGCCATGGAGACTAGCTGAATCCCTGAAACTATTGTCCCATGATAATCTTTAAAATTTAAACCAAAAATATTCTCTGAAATCTTAAAACCAAATAGTTTAGCTTAGCTAACAACACATGTCTACCCTGATCATATATGGGATCCATATGACAAAAGCAACTTGAAAGATTAGATAGGAACCTTAGGGGGATAAGGTGTTTATGTTAATGGGGAAGAACAACTCAGAAAAGGGCAAGAATGGCTTCACAACTCAAATAATATAAACAATGTCCCTGGAATGTACATGTAGAAATATTTGAACTTGTATATGCTTAGTTATATATAGTCTCAACAACAATAAAATAAACATTTTAAAAATGTAAAAGTAAAATACAATGGTACAGTCACCGTGGAAAGCAGTTTAGTGGTTCCTCAAAAGCTGAACTTAGAATTACCATTGACCCAACAATCCCAAGCCAAGGTGGTTGCTGTCAGGTGCCATTTAATCCATTCCAATTTACAGCAATCCTATGCACAACAGATTAAACCACTGCTGAGTCCTGCACCACCCCACAAGTCAAACAGTAAAAGCAGGAAGGCAAACAGAAACACGATTTAAAGAGAAATAAATCCTGATAAATGCCACAACATGGATGAACTTTGAGAACATGATGCTAAGCAAAAAAGATCAGACACAAAAGGACAAACTCTGTATGTTTTCACTTATAATTAAGAGACAAATATACAGAAAAAAAAAGCTATTAGTGGTTATTTGGAATGGGAGGAAGGGAAGTTGAGGACGTTTTGTTTAGGAGGGTAATGAGTCAATGTTAATGGTGGCAAAGTGGAAAAGGATACTGAGACTGGTTTTACAACTAAAAGAATGAGATGTTACACATGTAAAATTGTTGAATTGGCATATGTTTTGTATATATTTTCATACAACATAGACACATACAAAATCTACCAAGAAAGGGAAAATAACACTAGTTAACAGCCTTTTCAGTGGCTAGAAATGTTCTTATTGTGGTTGCATGTAAAAGAAATTTGTTATGTAGCTATCTGAAGAAGTAGTCATAAAAAAAAACACTACAGGAATAATCTGTGCACCACAAATAAACATCTCACATAAAACATAATTCAGTATATGTTGTTGTTGTTATGTGCGGTGGAGTCTGTTCCGACTCATAGCGACTCTGTACAGGGTTTCCAAGGCTGTATATCTTTACGGGAGCAGAAATCCTAATCTTTCTCCCACGGAACAGCTGGTAGTTTTGAACTGCTGACCCTGTGGTTCACAGCCCGATTCGTAACCACTACGTTACCAGAGCTCCAGGAATAATAAGTAAGATTGTTTTTGTCTCTGCTAGAATTGAAGCCATGGTTTAATACTCTAAGTAATTTGTTTATATAGCTTAAAAAGACAAGTTAATAGAGGCCTGGTATTTCTTCTAAATAAAACAGTAAAACACAGAAGTAAAAAAAATAAGCACAAATATAATGCAATATATCTTCCATATTTTACTCAAATGAGGTAACATTTTTGTTTTACCTGAGGGAACAGCTGGATTGTTTTGGTGGTTTTCACTGGTAGAAACAAACAAATCTTCTTCTCCTTCAGTAGATGAGCTGGAAGAAGACTCACTACTGAGGTCATTTTCACTGGAACTACTAGAACTGGGTAGCAATGCGTACTTTCTTCGGGCTAACACCTCTCGTTTTTTCCTCTGCATTAATATCCTCTCTTTTTGTTTCTGAGTCCTCTGTGAGGAATTATTTTTTACAAATCTCTTTCTACATGGAAGTCTCCTTAATGAACTGCTATGAAAACAAGGCCTTTTCATTAATAATCCTGATACAGATTCTGTCTCAGTCCGAGGCCACTTTTGGGACCGTGCACTATGAGTTCTACTTTTAGCACTCAAAATAGCCTGGGAATGTCTTACTGAGACTTCCTTGTCCTCATCAGAAGTCACAGTATCGGAATCTCCAAAATGCAGACTAGATGAAGGAGAAGACGGACAATCACTAAAAGAAGAATCATTATCTTCATCACTTGGTGTTTCTAAGTGTTGCCGCAATCCTAATATTCCCTGGTTCTCTTTAACACAATTCTGCATGTAGGAAGGGCCAGCCTGCTGGCTTTTGCGTTTTTTCCTTACAACACTTTTTTCTTGCTCGGGTTGGTTACCATTCATGTCCTTCTCTTGTTTTTGAGAATCATCACACAAGTGAGTGAATTCATTCCCCACTTTACTATTAATCATCTCAACTTCTGCAGGAAAACTTTTGGCTGCCCCAATGGGCTCAGGATGCAAGAGGATCCCTTTCAGACTCTCTGGTGTCTTTGGCGCATCAGAAGGAACCTCACTCTTCATATCCACTTTTAAGGTATACAGCTTCTTATATACAGGAGTCCATTGAGACATGGGAAATTTTTAAGGAAGACCTAGAAGATACAATTAGATATAAAAAAAAAAAATTAGTGTTTTATTATACTATTTAAGACTTCTCAGACCCCATTAAGATTATCCATACATATCTATGTAATAATGTAATAAGGCAGAATTGTCTTTTTATTAGCATATAAAACAACTGTAATGAGTCACCTTACTGTTTTTGTAAAACATTTTTCTGATACCTGTACTCATGTACTCAAATGTCCTAGAAATAAAATAAGGATCACAGAATATAAGCCTACTGGAATACTTCAATTAACCATAATCTGCTCTTACTATGCACCTTGGTACTTACAAAAACACAATATATTTGGACAAAAATCAAACCATTTCTTGAAAAGCTATTATAATAAAAATAGATAAAAGGATTATGATTAGAAGTCAAAAGACTTTGATCAGTTAACAAGTATCTCTTCCTAGTATATCACATTTCAAAGTGGTAATTATTAAATCTTTTCTATACATCTAGGAGAGGAAATACAAGACAGACAAATAAGGGACTAGCAATTGGAATAGGGAAAGTATAAAATCCAAATCATGAAGAACCAAAACCACCAGTATTCTGTTAACCACTGCTAATGCACCAGACTGCAAAGCCGTTTGAACTGCAAGGTCGGCAGTTCAAGCTCAACGGCTGCTCCTTGGAAAGCCTATACAGGGTCGCTATCAGTCGGAACTGACTCGACAGCACTTCACAACAACAACAACAATCCAAGTCTAAATTCTCATAATCTTTTGTCTACATTACTGATAACAAAACTCTAATTGGTTTTGCTTCTTCTAACACTCCATTTCTATATAGCAACTAGGATATACCCTAAGATTGTAAATCATCATATCACACCCCCTTCAAAATCCTCCCAGCATTTTCAAATTCATGGATCAAACTGTGTCAGATAAAGATGTATCAACTTGGCCAGGCCACCATTCTTTGTATTATGTAATTATCCTCCATTTTATGATCTGAAGTAATTATCTGTGTTGTAAATTCTAACAGGATCAGCACTGGATTACGATCCATTAGGTTGACAGTTCAAACCAGCCAAGCTACTCCTTGGAAACTCTATACAGGGTAGCTATCAGTAGGAACTGCCTCCACAGCACTTAACAGCAACAATGATGTTAATGAGACTGAATTAGAAGCCGTTAAAAGCACTGGACTGTGAACCACAAGGTCAGTGGTTCAAACCCACCAGCTGCTTCTTGAAAACTCGGTACAGGGTTGCTATGAGTTGCAACCGACTCAGAATCACTTCAGAACAACAATTATATTAATGAAGTAGGATATAATCTACAGGATTAGGTTGTATTTTACACCAATCTCTTTTGAGATTTTAAGAGAAATTAAACAAGTGAGCAAAGAGCAGAGGGACCTATTACTAAGTAAGAAAGCTGAAAGGGTAGCTTTCTATTAGACCAGGAGTCCCTTTGCTGAAAACCTCCTAGACCCAAGGAATGACTTGATGCCAAGACACATGTAGATCTCCACGGAATTACCAGGATCACAAATGTTGAAAGGAGACAACAACTTTCTTTCAGAGTCAACAGTGAAAGAAAGCCTTATCCTAGAGCTATACCCTGAATTTGTTTCTAGCCTGAATTGTGAGAGAATGAATTTATATTTGTTAAAGCCATCCATCTGTAATGTTTGTTATGTTGTTGGTTAAGTGCCGTTGAGATGGTTCCGAGCCACAGCGATACTGTATATATAGGGTTTCTGAAGAGCTGCTGGTGAGTTTGAACTGCTGACTCTGCAGTTCAAACCAACCTTGCGGTCCGTCCAGCGCTTATCCTACAGTGCCACACTCCCCAGAACTCCTATTTGTTATGCTGTTAAGTGCCGTCAAGTTGGTGCCAAGTTGGTGCCAACTCACAGAGGTCCTGGATAAGGTTTCCGAGGAGCGGCTGCTGAGTTTGAACTACTGATCTTGCGGTTCAAAGCAACCTTGCAGTCCAGGGCAATAACCCACCGTGCTATTCCAGGACTCCATACTTGTTATAGTAGCACTATATACTAAGACACCAAATGCCCCCAATATAAAAATGCAAAACTCTTTATCATAGCTTACAAGCCCATTCATAATCCCATGTTCCCTCTATAACTCACTCTGCCTCACCTCTTTATTTGCTAGGCTGCAGTCAAAATGAACCTTTCCCCTGTGTTTGGAACGCTTTCCCCACAGGTATCTGAAAGGTTACCTAGATTCTGCTCACCATTCAGGTCTTGGCTTAAACGTCACCTCCTTGGGAGGGTTCTCCCTGACATTCTGTGGCAGTCATGATAACTTGTCTTATAGACTCCTAACTACAAGGAACTCCGCTGACCAATACTCCTTAATGTTGGACTCTAAAATCCAACACTGTGTTTGCACCAAAATTACATTTCCTGCCAGCTGCTCCCAGAGAATGACTGAACATGGCAAGTCTACTAACACAGGCCTAACCCTTGGAGACCCACAGGAATCCTTCGACAACTGATTTAGCTCTTGCACTCTTTATGACCTTGCCTTGCTGAACTCCCTTACACTTCACTCAACCTTCCTTTGTTTTCTCTTTCACTTGATGTCAGACCTACACTGGGGTCTTTTTACTTTGTCTTCTCCAACTCCCTGCCTATTTTCTTTCAGAAGCATTTACTCTAATAAAATCCTCGCACATTTAATCCATCTTGATGTCTGGTTCTTGGAAGACTCAGAATAAACAAACACTCCACTTCAAAAACCATCCTCTATTTTTCATCAGTCAATATCACAACCTGAAACCTGCTGCCATCAAGTCAATTCCAACTCACAGTGCCTCTTTGGGACCGAGGAGAACTGCCCCCATATAGAGTTTCCAAGGCAGTAATCTTTACCGAAGCAGACTGAAAACATCTTTCTCCTACAGAGATACTAGTGAATTTGAATTGCTGACCTTTCAGTTAGAAGCCAAGCACTTAACCACTGTGGTACCATGGATCCTAGCCTTCCAGTCTAACACAATAAATTTACTAAATATACCAAAAAAAACAAACAAAACCAAAAAAACACTCAATGTCTAATTAGACTAAGAAAGGGACTACAAACATAATGAAAAGTATCTTAAAATAAAAAATGAAATTAAAATCTATTTGAGAGGGGACAACTTAAGCTGCTTATCTCTATGGATCATAAAATGTTGCAAAGAGTCATTGAGTCAATATGGGTCATAAATTCTTGTTAAGTTCTGTCAAGTCGGTTCTGACTCATAGTGACTCTGACCCTGTATAGGGCTTTAGAGGAGCAGCTGATGGGTTTGAACTGCCGACCTTGCAGTTCAAACTGACTTGGGGTCCAGTACATTATTCTGCAGTGCTGTACCAGGACTCCTGGGTTACAAATAAAGACCCATAAATATTTCATCAAAAGTAAATTAAAAGATCCTTTCAATGCCCAATATTTACCCTTTTAAATTTATAATTTTTAAAAAATATGCTATGATTTAGAATTTAAATGATATACATTCAACTAAGATAGACCACTGCTGCATTTAGCACACAAGTAGCTTGATTGTTTTTCCTGTAAGAGCTGAGCCATTACAAAGCATTCAACAACCACATTCCAGTTTTTAAAGTTTTATACCTTATCAAAATGACCTCTTGCAGAAGATAATC
Source organism: Chrysochloris asiatica (assembly GCF_000296735.1). NCBI lineage: Eukaryota > Metazoa > Chordata > Mammalia > Afrosoricida > Chrysochloridae > Chrysochloris > Chrysochloris asiatica. Next base: position 12,114,735 of record NW_006408522.1, read on the forward strand.
TTGAGTATTTCCAGACTTCCTCATTATTAACCTTATATTCAATTAAAATAATACACAGCATTCTGTAGAGCTCCTCACTTGTTTCTGTCTCTACTTTATTTCACTATTTTTAGAAAGTGTAGCAAGTTGTAGCATTCTCTGGTGGTTTTAAAACTGCTTATTAGCTGACCTCACTGGCACCTTACCCCTGACAGTCACTACTGTGATATGCTGAAACTGAAATTAAAAGTACATATTAACAATTATCAACATGATGTCCCTGGGGATCATTCCCATAACCAAATGCTTCCATATTGTGACGTTTATTAACTGATTCTCTACCCTGGTTTCTCTAGGTCAGGTGTCTTATGTTTAGATTAAGAACATGCTTAACATTTCCCAGTAAGCAGTATACAACTCCCTAAATTTACTACAAATAAAAGCTTTATCAAAAACTTCAAAATCAATGGGAAAAGAACTAAGATAGCAGACTACAATATATACATAGTATCTGCAGAATTGTCTAGTGAAGCTGACAATCTCCTCTACTCCAAAAAAGATCACACCCCAACAGCCTCAGGAACAAGAGCCGCGCTGCCATGACAGGCTTGTGTTCAGCAGTTCCACCCAGTTGAAGACGAACTAAGAATACGGAAAGACTGATCTTTACAGCCAGACTCCGATAAAGCTAGTTTCTGAAGCCACAGAAAACATTTAAATTATACTTGGAGCTGACCAAACTCTTAAATGGAGAAACTGAACATAAGAGAGCCAGTGGGGCTTTTGGACTTATGTCCCCTCCACAGTGGGTGGGAAGCACCTTCCTCACAGGACATCAAAGTAAGCCTGAATAAGAAAAACTATTTCTTCCACTTAAGCCACAGCATATTAATTATACAGAATTACCACTTTGGGAAACAGTCTTCAGGAGAGCCTACATGAGCTCATACAGTCTCAAAAGATCACTCCCCAACTTGTCCTTCAAGTTCTAGTTCAATTTGATAAGGCTATAAAGTCAGCATTAGCTCAGGTCAGGGACAGAGTCAATTTCATGGGCTCTCTCTAAATATGTACAGATTCTACCATAACTGTGGACTTTTGTTTTGAATTCAGAGAGGTGACAGAGATTATTAAAGTGGATAAAGCAAAAATTGTTGCCTGTTATGGTAAAAATACTGGCTCCAATACTACAGAATGAATAGGGGCAAAAAATGGCTTTTTTATACCATCTTCTGTTTATTCATCTCTTTTTGAAGAGAAGCATAGAAAGAGACTTTAAATTTATTCTAGCAAAGCAGAGATGACTGCACTGTACAGAACCAAAGAATTCCAGGAGAAAGAAGCTTGTAACTTTGTAGCCTCTTATATTACCCTTTACTATACAGCATGAGGAGTCCTGGTTTGGTGCTATGTGCTTTGCAATCAGATTGCAAAGTCATTTGAACTGCAAGGTCGGTCGTTCAAGCTCACCAGCAGCTCCTTGAAAACCCTATATAGGATCGCTATGGGTCAGAATCCAACTCAACAACACTTAACAACAACAAACGGGCAAAATTTGAATGACACAGAAAGCATCAAAAGGAGGTGGAAGGAATACAGTGACAGTGTACCAAAAAGAATCAACCCATTTCAAGAGACAGTACATGATCAAGAACCGAAGGTATTGAAGGAAGAAGTCCATGCTGCAATGAAGGCACTGGTGAAAACAAAGCTTCAGGAATTAACAGAATACAAATTGAAATGTTTCCACAAAGTAATGCAACAAATAACCTGAGACGCTAGATTACATAAAAAAGACCTTGGCATCAGGATAAGAGGAAGACTCATTAGCAACCTGCAAATATACAATCGATACAACCTAGCTTACTTGAAGCTAAGAAGACATGAAATACTAATGAAGATCAAATACAAAAAGCTTTCAGTATGTATTGCACCTCAATGGAAAGAAGACAATAATCCTCACAATTGGACCAATAAATGTTTTGCTAAGTGCCATCAAGTTAGTTCCAACTTAGAGTGATCCTGTATAGGGTTTCCTAGAAGCTGCTGGTGAGTTTGAACCGCAACCTTGAGGTTCAAACTGACCTCCTAGTCTAGTATTTATCCTACAGCATCACACCAGGACTCCAGTAAATAGGATCATGATAAAGGGAGAAAATACTGAAGTGGTCAAAGATTTCATTTCGCTTGGATCCACAATCAACATTCACTGAAGCAGTAGTCAGGTAGGTAATCAAAGGGAAGGAGACAGCAGGATAGCAGAGTAGGTAGAAACACTACACATACCCTTTACAACAAAGATACAGAAAACACAAATGATATTGATGCCACTGACAGTCCAGAAACCTGAGCTTCAGAGAAAAGGACAGAGAAGTAGGATGCAATGCTTACTTGGAGAGAAAGCTGAATAGATGCAGCAAAAAAAGAAGAAAGACAGGTAAACTGGGACGGCTGACCAAACAGGGCACAGCCATCTTAAATTTTTGTGAGCAGCTTTAGAGACAAGACAGTGCTTAGTATAGTACAAACATACCAGTGACTCATGGGGAAAAAGGTGCAATGTTTTTTTCTTGTTCCCTAAACTCCCCTGGTGTGGTGCTGTTGGTTTATGCACCAGACTGCAAAGCCATTTAAACTGCAAGGTTGGTGGTCCAAGCTCACTAGCTGCTCCTTGTAAACCGACGAGTCAGAACTGACTCGACAGCACTTAACAACAAGAAACTCCCTTAGAGATCAGAGGCATGACCAGCCCCAGATCAGATCAAATACACCCCTGCTCTTCCAATACTCGGAGCCACATAATAGTAAACTATGCAGTGTTAAGCCACATCAAACTAAGTTGGGTATTATTTACATAATCCCCAGAGCCTGGATTCAGGTGAACTATGCTACAAACCTGCCAAGAACAGACAACACCTAGGCTTATAGGAACTCTAACTAGGGCCAGGATCCCAACCATCTCAAACCTAGTCCACAATCATTTGATGTCAGGAGTCTAGAGTTTTCTCCTATGTGGGTCTGGCATTTGTCCCCGTTTTTTTCCTTTCATTGCTTTTGTGCGTTTATTCTTTCCTACCCTTCTTTTCCTTCCTCTCTTTACCTTCCCTTGCTTTTGATCCTTTCTATCTCCGCTTTCATTTTTCTTTTGTGTCTTTGCCCACTGCTGCTTCTTTCTTTCTATTTCTCTGTTGTTTGCTGCTGCTATTGATTCCTCTTTACTACTCACTCTGTGGGCTCTCTCTCTTTTACTCAATTATCTCCCAATTGTGTTTAGTACATTTTCTTTCTACTAGTTTCTTTCCTTTATCACATTCTTTTCTCTTTTTGGTTATTTAATTCTTTTTCGAGCAATTGCCCACATTTTTTTTCTCTTTTTACTGATGTTTCCTATTCTCTATCTTGTGTATGTGTTTTTTGCACTTGCCTCATCCCAATGGAGGATAGCAACCACAGCCATACAGTGCAGCCACAGCCATACCTTTTACAAACCCACCCACTGGGAAAGAGCCAAAATAAGCTGTTATATACCCGATCAATGACAACAACGAACATCAGCCAAACCCATCTTAAACTGAGCTTCACAAATGGAGAACAGAGAACCTTACACATGCTTCCATTCTATAATTACAACCATCAGGAGGCAGGTGATGAGTGCTTAAATTGTTGTTGTTATTGTAAGGTTTCACCCAGTCGGTACCAACTCATAGCGACATTATGCACAGGAGAAAGAAACAATGTCTGATCCTGGGCCAACCTCACTACTGTTGCCACACTTGAGTCCATCAATGCTGCCACGCTGGCCAATCCATCTCGTTGGGGTTCTTCCTCTTTTCTCTGACCCTCCAGCTTACCAAACATGATATCCTTCTCTAGCGACTGTTCCCTCCTGAC
>NW_006408522.1:12119843-12121310 GCF_000296735.1 Chrysochloris asiatica
CTTCAGTGCACCTTGGACTTCCTCCTTAAGTATCATAGGCTCTCGATCATATGCTACCTCTTGAAACAGCTGAACATTAACCATTTCCTTTTGGTACAGTGACTCTGTGTATTCCTTCCAATAAGTACACACCAACGAATCATCAATTAAATACAAATGCAACAACACAATATCTAAGAAGAAACAGACAATTTCTGTTCACAGAAAGAAACAAAGCAAAGTAGCTCAAACAAATGACCAGGGAGAAATAGAAAACGTTTTTGAGGGGGGAAAAAAGCATTGAACTACCAGAAAAATAATGCTAGCGAATGATACTGATGTAGCTTCAAATGATTGACAGAAAGGTCAAGAAAAACAAGTAAGAATTCAGGAAAACACTAAAAGAACAAACAAAACAAATAAAGGTTTGGAGACAATACAAAACCTGCGAATAGAAATCCAGAAGATGACTAATAAAACAAGATGAGAAAATAAGCATTCAAGAGACTAAGTGACCACCAAACAGTAAAGACCCCAAAAGAAAACTGCCAAGACATATCATAATCAAACTCCAAAATCAAAGACAAGGAAAAAACTTTGAGAGCAGCTAAGGAAAAACAAAAAGTTACTTACAAAGAACCAGTAAGATTAAGTTCTAATTATTCAGTAGAAACCATACAGCCCAGAAGGCAATAAGAAGACATATACAAAACTCTGAAAGATAAACTGTTAACCAAGAATCATATACCCAGCAAAACTGTCCCTGAAAAGCAATGGTTAAATTAAAACACTGCTAAATAAACAGAAATCAAAGGAATTTGTAATAAACAGACAATATGTACAAAAAATATTAAAGGAGTTCTTTGGACTGAAAACGAACCACAGCAGACAGCAACCTGAGACCGACATACGCAGCAACAACACTAAAAAATGAATTCAGGTATGTGGTTTGATGTTAAGTGCCATAGAGTCATTTCTGACACATTGCAACTCTATATAGGGTTTCTGAGGAGGTGCTGGTGAATTTGAACTGCCTTTGCAGTTCAAACTGACCTTGTGGTCCAGTGCTTATACTACAGCGATACAACAGGACTCCAACCCAGACATAGAAGTATCCAAAGTAAAACAGACATACAAGACTGATAATGAGGAACTAGAGATATCAATATGTAATGAAGTGAACTACAAAGTAAAAAGAGGGAATAGTATAGATATACAATATACCAAAACTTTTAGGACACAGCAAAAGCAGTGCTCAAAGGGCAATTTCGAGCAATAAACACACACATCCAAAAATATGTAAGAACCAAAATCAGCAAAACAAAAAGGAAGAACACGCTCAGTATTCCTGAAGCTGGGGGAACTGAAGAAAAAATTGAAGCCTCGACTTTTGTTATTGAAAAATTCTCTGGGCAAATTATTGAATGATGCAGAAAGCACCAAGAGAAGATGGAAGGAATACACAGAGTCACTGTACCAAAAGGAAAT
>NW_006408522.1:12122041-12127225 GCF_000296735.1 Chrysochloris asiatica
TGTATGCTGAGCAAATAATACGAGAAGCTGGGTTCTATGAAGAAAAACGTGGCATCAGGATTGGAGGAAGACTCATTAACCTACCTGCGATATGCAGATGATACAACCTTGCTTGCTGAAGTGAAGAGGAGTTAAAACATTTACTAATGAAGATGAAAGAGCACAGCCCTAGGTATGGATTGCATCTCAATGTACAGAAAACAAAAATCCTCACCACTGGACCAATAAACAACATTCTTACCAAAGGAGAAAAGATTAAAGTTGTCAAGGACTTCATTCATATCAACACTCACGTAAGTAGCAGTCAAGAAATCAAACGACGTACTGCATTAGGCAAATCTGCTGCACAAGATATTATTAAAGCATTGAAGAGCAAAGATGTCAGCTTGAACACTAAGGTGTGCCTGACTCAAGCCATGGTATTTTCAATAACCTCATATGGATGAGAAAGCTGGCCAGTGACTAAGGAAGACTATAGAAGAATTGAGGCTGTTGAGTTATGGTGTTGGAGAATATTGAAAGTGCCATGGGCTGCCAAAAGAACCAGTAAATCCATTTTGGAGGAAGTGTAGCCACAGTGCTCCTTGAAGGCCAAGATGGCCAAACTTTGTCTCTCATACTTCAGACATCTTGTCAGGCGGGACCAGTAGCTGGTGAAGGATATAATGTTTGGTAAGGTGGAGGGTCAGAGAAAAAGAGGAAGACCCCCAACAAGATGGATTAGCCAAGTGGCAGCATCGACGGACTCAAGTGTGGCAACAGTAGTGAGGTTGGCCCAGGATCAGGCAGGGTTTCATTCTGCTGTGCATAAGGTCGCTATGGGTCGGTACCGACTCGATGGCACCTAACAACAACAACATCAAGAAATACACTCCCAAAAATTTAAATATCTAGACTAGACAAATATTTTAAATAACACAACCTCCTTAAACGAATAGACTGAATAGACAACTTGAACAGATCTGTAGCCAAAGAAAGTGGTCAGGTCATTAAAAACTCTCAACCAAAAAAATTTCGGGCCTAGATGTCTTTATCAGTGAATCTAACAAACATTCAGAGAAGAGCTGACACCAATTCTACTGAAACTATTCCAGAACATAAAAAAGGACGGAAAGCTTCCCAATGTATTTTATGAAACAAGCATAACCCTCATACCAAAACCAGTCAAAAACATCATGAAAATGAAAAATATTGATGAATATCCCTCATAAGCATTATTGTTGTTGTTGTTGTTAGGTGTAGTTGTGTCAATTCTAACTCATAGCGACCTTATGCACCACAGAACACAATCCAGTCTTGTGCCATCCCACAATCACTGTTAAGATTGAGTCCACTGTTGGTGCCACTGTGCCAATCCATCTCGTTGGGGGGGGTCTTCCTCTTTTTTGCTGACCTTCCACTTTACGTAGCATGATATACATTCTCCAAGGACTGGTCCCTTCTTACAATAAATTCAAAGTATGAGAGATGGAATCCTGCCATACTGACTTCCAAGGGACATTCTGGTTGTACTACTTTCAACACAGATTTGTTTGTTCTCATGAACATAGACACAAAAACTTCTCAACAAAATCCTAACCTAGAAAATTCAATAATATATCCATATACACACACACACACACACACACACACACATCAAGGCCAAGTAGGATTAACACCAGAGATGTAAGGATGTTTCAGTATTTGAAAAACAATCAACACAGTTCAAAACAAAGGAAAAGAACCATATGATCACATCAATTGACTCAGAAAAGGCATTTGACAAAATCCAATATCCACTCCTAATAAAAACATTCAACAAAATAGGATTAGAAGGGAAATTCCTCAGCATAATTTAGGGCAGATATACTGGTGTGGTGTTGTAAAATCAGTACTGGACTACAAACCACATGGTCAGCAGTTCCAACTTACCAACTGCTCCTCAGAAACCCTATACAGGGTCACACTATGAGTTGAGGAACCGACTCCAGGGCACTTAACATGAGAAACTGTTGCCTATACTGAGGAACACTCAAGTAATCCAATCTGTATTCATTTTAGCGAGAGTGAGGTTTTCTTTATTTGATTTTGCAAAATCAGGTACCCCAGCCCCATAGACATGGGCAGACACGCCATATGGCCCTCCACAAACGGTTTGTATTCTTGCCCCTCCCCCCAAAGAGCCCCTTCTCTCCAGTTCCAGTTCTCCATATACAACTATATGGTACATCCCATTTTCCCTTCCCTCAGAGAAGCCAAAATGGCTTACCCAAGGTCTTAATGGCTGTATTTTTATTTAAATTTCCTAGTCCCACAACAGCCTGCTTAAATCAACCATCTGTCTACCAGGTCTTGCAATCTCATGAATTCCTGAAGATGGACCACAAGAGTTATTTCTCATAACAACAACATACAAATCCAAGTTTGAAAAATAACTTTTAGATGTTCCATCCTCAGGAATTGGTTTCCAGGAAATTGTAGGCTAGTATAACAATAGAAGCTCCTGGGGGAAGGAGAAGAAACTTGTTCAGCAGACTAGGAACTTTAAATAAGGAATACAATCATCAAGGCAATAGGTGATGTCCAAGAAAAGAGTGTTAACCCCATAGTACCCAATCAGTGAGGAACCAGTCTAAGAGATAAATTCTTTGTGAATTGGCTGTGTAGTGTGTCTGTCCGTCTGCCCTTGTCTTCTGAGTTTGGTACCCAATTTTGTAAAAACTGAATTTAGCCTCACTCTCGCTAAAATGAGTACAGATTGCATTTTTTTGAGTGTCTGTTGGTTAAGAACTTGTGATAACTCATCTGTGACCTCTTACAGGATAAGGCAGTCTGCCCCAGTTCTCCAGAGACTCACAGGGGTAAAGTCCTAGTTCAGGGGGTTATACTAACCCACTAGTGCCTAAGAGGGACCAAGGCAGTGTCTGGGGTATCGAAAAGGTTTCTCATACAAGGAGTCCTGGTGTGGCTCTGTAGGATAAGCAACAGACTGATAACCACAAGGTCGACATTTCAAACCCACCTTGGAAATCCCACACAGGATCACTACAGGTAAGAACCAAAAGTCCTTTAACAACAACAATAAATATACAAAGCCAATACTCAGCATTACTCTCAATGAAGAGAAACTGAAGCATTACCTTTACAAACAAGAATGAGACAAAGGTGCCCTTTATCACCACTCCTACACAATATTGTGTTGGAAGTTTTAGCCAGAGCTATAAGGCAAGAAAAAAGAGCTCTGGTAGCGTAGTGGTTATGAATCGGGCTGCTAACCTTAAGGTCAGCAGTTCGAAACTACCAGCTATTCCATGGGAGAAAGATGAGGCTTTCTGCTCCTGTAAAGATTTACAGCTTCAGAAACCCTGTACAGGGTCGCTATGAGTCGGAATCAACTCCATGGCACATAACAACAACAGAAGGCAAGAAGTGAAAATTAAAAGCATCCAAATTGATAAAGACGTAAACCTCTGTATTTGCTGATGATATGATCCTATACTTAGAAATTTCCAAAGACTCAGAAAGAAAATTATTGGAACTCTTTGAAAAATTCAACAAAAATGCAGGGTACAAGAGCAACATACTAAAATCAGATTCCTTTACATTAATAAAGAGAGCCCTGAAAAAAAAAAATCAGAAAAACAGTATCATATACCATAGCAACCCAAAAGATGAAAAATTTGAAAAAAAAATCTTACCCCCCAAAAAAGAAAACTATAACAAACCAAAAGAGACTTACAAAAATAGAATATACCAAGCTCATGGATAGCAAGACTTTAAAACTATGAAAATTTAAACTCTATCCAAAGCTATCTACAGATAAAATGCAATCCCAATCCAGATTCCAACATCATATTTTTAAAGAGATGGAAAAACAGATCACTAACTTTATATGGAAAGAAACGAGAACTCAGGAAAGCAAAGCACTGTTTAAGAAGAACAAAGTTGGAGGCTTCTAACTTCCTGATCTCAAAATCTACTACACAGTCACAGTGGTCAAAACAGGTTGGTACTGGCATAGCAAAAGATATATAGATCAATGTAACAGAATTGAGAACCCAGAAGCAAATCCATCCACATGCAGTTAGCAATATTTACAATGGGATAACACATTAACAGGGAAGAGATAATTTCTCCATTTGATAATAGAAATTTATGACGAAAAATGAAAAAAGACCCGTATCTCACACCATATACAAAAACAAACTCAATGTGGATTAAAGATATAAATGGAACAAAGGGACACATTTAGAAGCATTGATACATGGTATAAATACACGATCAAACATAACTAAAAACCTAAAAGCAGAAGACAAAATAGATGATTAGTACCTCCACTGGAGTCCTGATGTGGTGCTGTGGGTTAATGCGCTGGACTGCACAGTGGGATTGAACCGCAAGATCAACGGTTCAAGCTCACCAGCTGCTCCTCGGAAACCCTATACAGGGTAACTATGAGCTGGAACCGACTCATACAACAAGTTTTATATACTTATGCTTATCAAAATATTTCACCAAAAGAATAAAAGGAGATCCCAGATTGGGAAAAAAATTTTGCAATGACATATCAGACAAGGGTCTAATCTATAAAATTTACAGAAAACTAAAACATCTCTCTTAAAAAAAACTCTACAAATCTCTTTAAGAAAAAGACAAATAACCCAATTAAAAAATGAGCAGAAGGCATGAACAGATGCCTCACCAAAGAAAACATTCAGGTAGCCAATAAGCACATAAAAAAATATTTATGATCATTAGCCATTATTGTTGTTAAGTGTTATTGAGTCATAGTGACCATGTATGGCGGTTCTGAGGACCTTCTGTTGGGTTAAACCACTAACCCTGTGGTTAGTCATCCATTGCTTATCCTATAGAGTCACAGAACACGTTAGTCATTAGAAAGATGCAAATCAAAATAACAATGAGATATCATCTTACCCTAGCATTAATAATAAAGTTTAAACCCCCCCTCAACAACAACAACAAAATGCTGGCGAGGATATGGAAAGACTGGAACCCTCCTACATTGCTAGAGGAACTATAAAATGGTTCAATCACTGTGGAAAACAGTACAGTGCTTCTTCAAAAAGTTGGAACGAGATCTTCCATTCCCCTCTCCCTACTTGTATATTGCCCCCTCCCTAGCACCCAAACTATCCTGTGTCTAATCCCTGCCCTGTGCTCCACCTTCCCCTCCCCTCCCCT
>NW_006408522.1:12128312-12149418 GCF_000296735.1 Chrysochloris asiatica
GAGGTGAAGGTCTTGTTTCAATCTTTTGCATATCGTTTTCCAGTTCTGCCAGCACCATCTGTTGAAAAGACTATCACCTCCCCATGCGAGATATTTAGGTGTTTTGTCAAAAATCAGTTGGCTGTATGTAGATGCGTTAATTTTTGGATTTTCAACTCTGTTCCATTGATCTATGTATCTTTCATTGTACCAGTACCAAGCTGTTTTGACCACTGCAGCCATGTAGTAAATTTTGAAGTTAGGAAGTGTAGGAAGTGACAGGCCTCCAACCTTATTCTTCTTCTTAAGCAGTGCTATGCTTATCCTGGGTTTCTTTTCTTTCCATATAAAGTTTGTAATTGTTTTTTCCATCTCTTTGAAGAATGTTGTTGGCATTTAGGTTTATGTCTGCCAAGACTTGGTTTGTTTGTTCTTCTGGAAGCCAGAATTATTTGTAACTGGTAGACATCTAAGATGCAACTACTGGTCTCTCCAAGTACTGAAGAAACCAGAGTGATGAAAATTGAAAATGCTTGGTTGGAATCACGTGTTCCAATGGACTAATGGGACATATGAACATTAGTCCCCATGTCTTTGAGACCAGAAGCACTAGATAGTGCCCAGCTACCACTATCAATTGCCATGAAAGCGATCACATTAGAAGATCACAGATAGAGTGAGAGAAAATGTGGAACAAAACTCAGAATTCTGAAAAACACCAGGCTTAGAGTTGGAAAGCCAAGGAAGGAACCAGAAACTATTGCCCTCAGTCACCCTTCAGGTCTGGAATGCAACTCACCCCCAAGGCCCAATTTTCAGCCAAGTAGTAGATAGGTAAACAGGGGGACAATACTGGTAAGGTATACTCACCATGGAATTGTCAAGATCAAAAGGGCAACATTTATCTAAGGACAAAAGGGTTGGGAAGCAAGGTGGGATGGAAATAAGAATCACAGGGAAAAGTAGGATAACTGCAATTACAAGGAGGGATTATGATTGCTGAGATGAAACAAACTGTATTACTTGTTGAATATAAAAGTGATTATTTTCTCTGTATACCTTCACTCAATTCACAATAAAAAGTTTCAGAAAAATAAATGAAGAGACTGGAAAGTGATATGCTAAAGATTGAAACAGGACCTTTACCTCATGCCTTATACAAAAACCAACTGAGCATGGATTAAAACCTAAATGTGAATCCTAGAATTATGATGGCCATCAACGAAAAAATAGGGACAAATGTAAGGGCTCTAATGCAGGGCATATACAGACTACCAAACATTTTGAAAACCATACAAACAAAAGAAGATAATATAGATGATTGGGACGTACTAAAAATTAAAAAGTATGTGCATCAAAAGACTTCACCAAAAGAGTAGAAAGGGAATTCACAGAATAGAAAAAAATCTTTTGCAGCGACACATCAGACAATGGACTAATCTAAAATATATAGGAAACTACAACACCTCTACAAGAAAAAGACAAATAATCCAAGTAAAAAATGGGCTCAGGACATGAACAGACACTCTACCAAAGAGGAGCTCTGGAGAGTCAACAAACATATGAAGAAATGTTCATGATCACTAGCCATTACAGAGATGCAAATCAAAACAACAATGAGCTATCATCTCACACCAGCAATAACAGCAAAGAGCAAAAAAGTACAGGACAATAAATGCTGGTGAGTATGCAGAGAGCTGAGACACTCCTGCATTGTTGGTGGAATTGCAAAATGGTCCAACCACTATGGAAAGCAATATGGCGCTTCCTCAAAAGGTTGGAAATAGAAATACCTTATGATCCAGCAATTCCTCTACTTGGTATTTACCCAGAAGAAATACGAGCCATAATGAATAGATATAAGCACACCAATGTTCAAAGCAGCACTATTTATAATAACAAAAAGATAGAGATAGCCTAAGTGCCCATCAACTGAAGAATGGATACACAAACTGTGGTACCTACACACAATGGAATATTATGCTATCTTGAAGAACAACAAGGACACTGTAAGCTACCACATAATATGGATGAACCTTGAGGGCATTATGTTGAGTGAAATTAGTCACAAAAGGAGAAATACTATGCAGGACCACTACTGTTAAAGACTAAGAAAAAGACCCCATACTTAAGGGGGGAGGGTTCTTTGCTGGTTACCAGACTGTGGACCACAAGGTAGGGAATAGACACAGGACAGTTTGGGTGCTGGGGAAGGGGTCAATACACAAGAGGGGGGAGGGGAATGGAAGAACAAGGCGGATGGGAAAACAATGAGGCAGGTTTGCATGAGCTAAGTGGCACAGAGGTAAATAATGATGTAGGCACAAATTGGAACAACAGGGCTCTGGGATACAGGCATAGTTTCAATGGGTAAAAGGGGAAATACTGTTAAGATGCTAGGCTGTCTTTTGAATCTTGGTTTCCCTTGCATACCATTGTAAAATAGACACTTGAGGGAGAGAGAAAGGAATAGCCAGAAATACCACCATAGAAAACTTGTAAGTCCGTCTTCTGCCTATAAAGGATTGGAATACCTAAAATGGGACTACAACTTGCCCAGTGAAGGAGGCTTCCTGGGGAGCCTCTGCATTGCCTAAGACCATAAGTGGAATCCTGAACCCCATTCCAGATCTTCTGAAGTGGGAAATCTCCATTTGAAAGGACAAGCAGACCAGCCTGGAGCAGCTAGAACAGAAGATACTTCTTGAAAGAAAGACCAACAGGAAAATACAAAACAACAACAGCAGTCCGACTGACTACTACAAGAACAAGAAAGTTGCTCACCCAGGAGACATCAAAGCAAGTGGTCGGGTGCCCTCAGGACAAACCCCCTTCAAAGACTGAGACTCAAGGGGAATATATGAGCAGACATGCAGTCTGACTGGTGACCACGTTGGTCACTGATAAGGGGAAGTGAGGGAAAAACAGCAATGAAGCTGTGAGCCAGTCCGACCACGTCCAATAGACTCCTGTGAACCCGGGTGGAGACCTGGTTGGCCAGCAGTATGGCAAGACCTGGGGACTCCTGGGCCTTGAGTCAGTGACACAGTCACAGAGGGCTTGAGTGGAGAGTGAAGCATTCAGCTGATAAGAAGCAAGGGGATATGCACAAGAACACCCACACTTGCAGACAATACCCACTTGACTTGTCTTCAATGACTAGATGATCAGAGCACAACTCTAAGAAGAAAGAAGAGGGGAAAAAGAGTGATGTGATACAATTTGATGAACTTGACCTACACCTATGGATGCAGTAGCTCAAAAGAGGGAACAAATCGTTACAGTTAGGTCATTTCCAACCCCCTCAGTACACAGGGTAGACAGGGATGGGCAACTTAGACACTGACTACCCAAAATGGGGGTGGGGAGGGGCTACAAAAGCAAGAAGTGACTGACTGGCTTACAAGCTTTCAAGAGGGAGCCTAGATCCAGAGACTGACGATCGACCTCATTGCAGGAAGCGCATGGCCGGAATGGCGCTGGCACGGGCCTGGAAACAAATATCCTGGTTCTACTACCAGTACCTGCTTGTCACTGCGCTCTACATGCTGGAGCCCTGGGAGCGGACTCTGTTCAATTCGATGCTGGTTTCTGTAGTGGGGATGGTGCTGTACACAGGCTACGTCTTCAAGCCGCAGCACATCATAGCCATATTGCACTAGTTTGAAATCGTACCGTGATCACCATGTGACCAAGATCCAGAGGTTCCTGAAGCACCACTCTCTGAAGTTGGAATGGGACTTCACGCGATGTCAACATAAGCAGCCTGATGAATAGGAACACTCAAATTCATGAGTAGGACAGGAAAATAATCCTAACTTGTGTTGTGTTCTTTATTCTTAATTTTAAAAAAGGCTCTTATATAGTAATTTTTATCTATTTTAACATTGTAGTCATTTGTACTTTGATATCAGTATTTTCTTAATCTTTGTGACTGTTTCAATATGACCCCATGGAAGCTTTTCTTAACACAACTGAGTACATTTTAATCGCTTTCTATTTTTAAAATCCAAAGGCATTAGTTGGCTTTATTGCTGTTGCTATTGTATGGCATATACATCAGCCTGGATGTATTTCTACACTTGACCAAAGTTTTGTAAGAAACAATACAAGACATAGGGCCAGAGGGAGGGGAGGGACAATATTTTATTGAGTACTACTTACAAAAGACTCCCTGTAAATTCGAACTCAGGAGTCCAGTTTAAGTTATCTAGATTCCACTCTATGTAGCAGCTTTTGCTTTAAAACTATGAAAGCTTTTCCTAACAATGGAAAACAGATCCTGCTAAAGTTAAAATAAAGGAACATTTCACCTTTTAAATATTTAATTCTTACTAAAACTTATGTCCAGAAAACTTATGATGATGATTCTTATGACCAAAGGTTCTCAATTGGCTAGATAGTATTATTATGTAATCCTTATATACTATATAATGTTTTTAACAGAAGTGAATCAATTTCCTATAGGGCCACTGTTAACAGTGTACTTCCTTAATTTATTTTTATGATTGTAATGGGTACTGTAAATGCATCTGCACATTGCAGTAAGATATGAGATGAATTGTTAAAAATTAGAGCAAAAAAGTGTAACCTTGGTTAATATCCTTTCATCCTTTGTATTTTTTAAAAAAGATTTCTATTCCTTAAATGTAAAATGACTACCTTTATTTTTTTGGTGTAAACACATTAAATTCAAAGAGGAAAAAAAAAAAGAGGGAGCCTAGATCCAAAGAGCATGGAGGAAGGTAGAATTTCCACTGAGTAGTATCCAATCTGTCTGTGTGGGGCTGATGAAAGGAGACGGGGATAGGACTCTTGTGGTACAGTAGTGAATAATTGCTATCAGGACTGACTGTGAGGGTTGGAAATGTAAAAATAGACGTTTGGTAACAAAAGGAGGGGAGTGGTTGACTTTGCAGTCCAGGAGCAGAGGTCCCTGGGACCATCAAGGAAGAAGAGTGGAGTGCAGGGCCCTACTCAGAGAAACAGTGATGCCAGAGATGGAGGCAGAGATGACGACGTGGAGAGTTGGAATGGCTGGGGACTTTAGTCCCAGAGAGGGAGAGGGGCTGTCTGCTGAAGACCAGGAGGCAGGCTTGCAGGGTATACCCTTTAGTTGGTTGATGATGCATGGAGGGGACTGTAACCATGGCAATGAAACGATATATGATAGGATGAATGTAAAGGTAATGTTCTCCTGTGTAAACTATCACATAATTCACAATAAAACATTAAAAAAAAAAATTTTAACAAGATCATTCTAGAAATAGTTAATCAATTTACTTTTAGGAAATCCAGTGCCAGCCAGACAAGACTGTTAAAGTTACTACACAAGAGAATTCATGTCTTTCTAATAAACAGTGCTAACATACATCCAATACAATAAATAAATAAATTGGTCTTTTGCACTAGATTTGCCTAACACTGTATGTTCTTTGATTTCTTGAGTGCTTGGTCCATAATCATTGATTTGTAAAATGAAATCTTTTGACAACTTCAATCTTTTGTTTATTATGTTATTTACTGGTCTACTTGTGAGGATTTTTGTTTTCTTTACATTGAGTTGTAATCCATACTGAAGGCTGCTTGTTGGTCTATGTACAAGTTCCACATGAGCACAATTAAGTGTTCTGGAATTTCCATTCTTCACAATCTTATCTATTATGATCCTTACGGTTGAATGCCTTTGATAACTACAAAACCACAAGTAAACATATTTCTGGTATTCTCTGATTTCAGTCAAGATCCAGCTGACGTTGGCAATGGTCCCTCTCTCCTTCTTCCCAGTCTTAGTCTGGGAGCTCCACTGAAACCTACCCACCATGGGTGACTCTGAAATATTTGAGATACCAATGACATATTCTCCAGAACCACAGTAACATGCAAATCACTACAGTTCAACAAGACGACAGACAAGTGGCAGAGACTAGGCCTAAAGCGTGATCTTATTCACATTTCATATACTAAGCATCAGTTGTCAATTTAAAATCAAGTTATTCAAGTTATTTATACCTTCAACATAGGTCATGCCACTGAGAGTTTTAACACAAAAAAATAGGGCGATGAAAGTTCTAGACATGGATACAAAGATGAAGATCATTAAGGCCTATGATAATGCAAAGAAAATTAGTGAAATAGCAAGAATTGTCTCACTTGACCACTCTGACAATTATTAAGGAGTCCTGGTGTGGCACTGTGGGATAAAGCACAAGCCCTCAAAGTCAGTTTGAACCACAAGGTTGGCAGTTCAAACTCACCAGTCGCTCCTTGGGAATCCTATACAGGGTCACTATGAGTTGGAACCGACTTGACAGCAACAGTAGGATAGAACAGAATTTTCAAGACAGTTGAACAGACAACTGGCATAACAAAATAGACAGTTTTAACAATTTGAGGCAAGGACCCATTCACTAGTTGAAGAACCTACTGATGATTTGGATATGAGACCAAATCCAGAAGATTACTAAAACTTTATGGACAACTAAAAACCTGAATGAACCTCAAGAGAAATACCACCATAAGTATTTTAATATCAGCAAGAGTTGGTTTTATAACTTCAAACACAGATTTGGCTACCGTAAAGTGTGTACAAACGGAGAAGCAGGAAGCACCTATTTAATGATGCCAAAAATTCAAGGATAAGCTGGACAAAGTAGAAGAGGAAAAGAGAGAAGCTATCAAAAATGTTTACTGTGAAAGAATTAGTTGGAGAATTTTCAAAAATAAACCAGGGTCTTCAGCTGCTTAAAAATAAGGACCCAAGCACTAATTGCTTTGCTAAAGTAAACAGACAGACCAGGGAAGCAGTGAAATATCACTGCAAAATACATGAACAATAAAACAAAATGACACATAGATTAACTCTGATTTATTTTCTGACTAGAAATGCCATCCTCACTTTCCAGGGATCCAGGTGGTCCAGACCTTCCACAAATGGAATTATTACAACAACTGACAAAATGTTGGTGTCATCCAACTCTTCATCTTCAGAGTACATTTTTATGATTTGTGTACTTTTTCACGTATGTGTAAAATATATTTATGTAAATTTATATGTAATGTTTCCAATTCCAAAAGACAAAGGCCGGATTGATAAAGATTCTGGTATGGCAATAAAAGGCAATAATAAAAAAGAATGATATTCAACTTATGTCAAAACCAACCCACAACAAAGTGGTCAGAATAGAGGAACCCTCCATTTTTTCTTATAAAGGCTTCATAGAAGAGATGAGATTTGAGTAAAACCATGATGCACAGGATGATAGCAGACGGAGGGCATTCACTCAAACAATGCTGTGACATGTCAAGAAAAGGCATCATCTGAATAGTGTAATATTTGGAGTAAGGATTTTGTTTGTTCTTGTTTTAGTGAGGGAAAAGAAACTGGAATAAGTTATAAAGGCACAAAAAAGGAAATGTTTCTGTTTAATAGACTTTAGGAAGAGCTAACTGATGGGCTGCTGTAGGGGCAGACAGAAGGGAAATCAGAGAGGGCTGAAGAGATAACTCCATGGCCTAAAACCACAAGGCCCATGGTTAGAACCCACCAGCCTCTCCGCAGGAGAAAGATGAGGCTTTCTGCTCCCACGAAGATTTAGCAACCTCAAAAACCAACTCAAAGGCACTTAGTAACACCAGCAGCCCAAGTTGAGTTACACAAGTTGAGAAGCTCTGCTCTAAATTTCTCATCATTCTTCTGTAAACATTCTTCCAAATAATATTTACTTTTCTACCAGTCTGTGGTACGGTGAACTTATTTGATATGGCTCTTCTATCATCAGTCTTTGTAACTCCCATCAAATAATTGCAAATAGGGTGTATGAGACTCTGAATACAAGATTGGTTAGTTTTGTCATCCCACTAGATTTAAAAGGCACAATCTCTGAAGTAGGGAACAGATGATCCCAGGACCATCCGTGAAAGGAAAGGCAGTAGCACAGAGAATGAACAGAGTGTGTTCCCCACCCAGAGACCAGTTAGGCCACAGACCAGTGATGCTGAGTGCTTTCAGGCAGGACGCTGGCTTGCAAAATGCCTCTGGGCATTTATCCAAAGCTTTAAAAGACTTTGTAACACTTGCCTGAGCAGGGGAGAGGCCAAGACTGAAAGAGTTAGACCACTTTTGCACAATCCAAACACCTAATTTTGTGCTTAGGTTGCTATTATGTAGTGCCACATATTTTTAATAAATATGTTTGTAAATCTCAACTGAACAACTACATGGCAATTCTTGCTTATACTTACTTGCTCATTTCTCGTAGTAAAGAGCCCTTTAAAATTTGCTTCTGTCTACAAGCTCTCTACTCTTTTCACATCTTCTCATTCCAAGCAAATAAATGATTCTATATCCTCAGAGAAAGTAGTGGTGGTGGTAGTGTGCCATGGTGTCGTTTCCAACTCATAGCGACCCTGTATAGGGTTTCTGAGGTTGTGTATCTTTACAGGAGCAGAGAGCCTCATTTTTCTCCCACGGAGAGGCTGGTAGTTTCAAACTGCTGACCTTGAGATTAGCAGCCTAAATCATAACCACTACACTACCAAAGCTCCTTCCTCTCAAAGAGAGGCTATCAAAAACCAAACTCTAGAGAAAACAAACAAGATGGCGGAGAGAGTAGAAGTGCAGTGAGGTGCTCCATCTTGGCCAAGCTGCCATCTTGGGCAAGACCAAGTAGGGAAACGATCAGAGCACAACAGAAGCCTGACAGAACCGCAGAGATAACGTGCCAACAAGCAGAATGCTGGACCTTATCCAGAGAAGCAGCGACACCAGAGACAGAGGCAGAGATGGGGACAGGGAGAGGGGTAGCTTCAGCTGAGTTCTCTAGATTCATGGGAAGAGAGGGAGTAAGAGCTAGTAGCAGGAGGCAGACTTGCAGAATGTTCCCTTTGGAGGTGTAAATTATTATACATGCCTAAGTGGGTTTTTTTGTTTTGTTTTGCTTTTTTAAAAGAGCTAAAATGAACAGAGAGAAATACTGTTAACTGATAGTATGTGGAGAGGATTATAATCATTGTAATGAAACAAGGTGTATGATTTGTTGAATATGAAACTGTCTAACATCTTCTTGCTATTACCCCATTATTTAACTTTTCAATTCACATCAGGGCCATCTAATATGCCATCCTGTACTAAAGAAAGGCATGCTAAATAAAAGCATCCACCTATTCTTTAAAGGAATCCTGGTGTGGTGCTGTAGGATAAGCACTGAACCAGAAGGTCTGCAGTTCAAACCCACCAGCCACTTCTCAGAAACCCTATATAGGCACACTACGAGTTGGAACCAATCCTACCACACTAACAAAAACAACTCTTTAAAAAGGGCTTAAATTGGCAACTTCATGCTACTTAAATAAAGCAGCTCAACCAAAAACTACTATAATCAGCTATCAAGTGAATTAACGATAACTTCATATTCTTTTACACATATTCTTCCATCATAGAGATACAGAAGAATGGAGGAAGAGAGGAAGAAATGGCTTGCCGAATCATTAGCTACTTTCCCATATATTACCAAATTTGAGTCAAAACACCAAAATATTATATTGAACACTAGGACATTTTTTTTTTCAGAGTTCTGTTCAATAAGTGAGCTCGTACTACAAATTTTAGAACAATATACATTTCAAGGTAAGTGCTGTTTTTTGCTGGCATCACACTGGCCTTAAACTTCATACTCCCATACAACCAACTATTCATGTTAAGATATGATAGTTTTTATACTTCAGTTACTTATTGTTGTTGTTGTTATGTGCCTTCGAGTCGGTTCCGACCCATAGCGACCCTGTATAGGGTTTCCGAGGGTGTAAATCTTTACGGGAGTAGAAAGCCTCATCTTTCTCCCGCGGAGCAGCTGGTAGTTTCGAACCGCTGACCTTAAGGTCCGCAGCCCGATTCGTAACCACTACGCTACCAGAGCAGTTACTTATAATTACCTTTAAATTACATGATAAAGTTTCAAGCCTTATCATGGTGTCCAAATAATTCTCCCTTTCTATTACTAAGGCAGTAATACTTTATTTCGAAGTCAGACTTCTAGCAAATCCAACCTCAGAAATACAGCCTAAAGACAAGTGATTCTGAAAGAGTCAAAATAATAAGGTGCCAAAAGGCCACTTGCAATTCAATACAAATTATTTACATAACAGATTTTGAGGAAAACACTGGAAAAGAGCACAAAATAAAAGATGATATTCAAAATAATTCTGAACCATCCAGAAGAGAACAGACTATTAGTGGGTAAGATAAACACACATATCGCAGGTTTTAGACATATTTATGATATGGTGAATAACTTTTAAATCTGTCCAGGTTAACATGGTTAGCATGTCAACTGTGACATAATATCTCACAGATTTTATTGAAAATCTGGTTTTCAACAATACAAGAAACTGTATGGAAAAATAATAACACATTATATATATGCAAAAGGAGGAGCTTCAAAAAAGTTCATGGAAAAATTCTGTTTCTCTCAATTCCATTTTCCACTCACTTTTTGATGCCCCCTCATTCTTAAAAAACCATGAAACAATATCCCTGAATATGCAAAGTGCTTCCATTAAACTGACAAGGAAAACACAACTGATTTCAATCTTATCTATGTTTTATTTATCATGTTATTTTCTTTTCATTGAGTTAACTGTTGTTGTTGTTGTGTGCCGTCGAGTCGGTTCCGACCCATAGCGACCCTGTACAGGGTTTCCGAGGCTGTACATGAAGAATAATAACAAAACTAGGGATTAAATTACTTTAAAAAGCTTCAGGCTTGGCATTTAAGAACTTTGATTCCTAATGGTGGTGGTTATGTGCTGTGGAGTCGGTTCCGACTCATAGCAATCCTGTACAGGGTTTCCGAGGCTATAAATCTTTACAGGAGCAGAAAGCCTCCTCTTTCTCCAGAAGAACAGCTGGTAGTTTCGAATTGCTGACCTTAAGGCCCACAGCCCGATTCATAACCCTTAATAGGATCAAACAAAACTCTAAAATCTAAGGTTAAATATAAATAGGAGGACAAATGCTGAACTACAACGTATTTTAAAATAAAAAATCAGAAAATTTGGAAAACTCTGTGACTGTCGCTGACTCTTCCTTCAAATGTGATAAGAACAGACCCTACTCTTAGAGCTCCAATTCCTTTTCAAAGCAGGTTGTTCTAAAGAGAATTCAGCAACAAATTCTTTTTTGAAACCAGACACATTCATTTGCTAAAATGTTTAGTACTGTTTCAAAGTAGGAATACATTTTAAGTTTTTATTTCTATTAGCTGAGCTCAAGTTCCAACCAAAGTGATTGCACGCCCCCCATCTTTTACCTGCCCTAACAGTGCATAAATCTATTGTAATGACTTTTATAATAAAAGCACTATCAGAAAGAGAGATGAGGATGGGAAGAATAACAGCAGTTATGAAAAGATAAAACTAATGTTAGTATTAGTTACTGATGATGGTGATGATAGAAGTCTATAAAATGACATACGGTACTGGGCAAATGTGCTGTAATAAAGATTTAAAGTGTTAAAAAAAAGCAAAGATGTCACTTTGCAGACTAAGGTGCGCCTAACTCAAGCCATGGTATTTTTAATCACTTCATATTCTGGTGTGGTGCTGTATTATCAGCACTAGCCCATAAACCACAAGGCTGTCAGTTCAAACTCACCAGCTGCTCCTTGAAAACCCTATACAGAGTTACTATGAGTCAGACCTGACTCTATGGCACTTAACACAACAATGCAAATGAAAGCTGGACAATGAATAAGAAGGCAAAGAAGAATTGATGCCTTTGAATTATGACGCTGGTGAAGAATACTGAGTATACCATGGGCTGCCAAAAGAATAAACACATCAATACTTGGAAAAAGTATTCCCAGAATGCTCCGTAAAAGCAAAGATGGCGAGACTTTTTCTCATGTACTCTGAATAGACGACATCCAGATTTGTAAAGCAGAGAGTCAACAAAAAAGAGGAAGACCCTCAACGAGATGGATTCACACATTGGCTGCAACAGGGATTCAAACATAGTATTCATTTTGAGGATGGTACAGAAACAGGCACTGCTTCATTCCGTTGTACATAGGGGGTTACTATGAGATGGAATCAACTCTAAGGCACCTAACAATAACAAATGTACCAATGCTGGATTTCCAGTTGTGACAGATGTACGATGAATAAGAAGGTACCAACAGTGCAAACTGGGTAAAGAGAACACAGGTACTTTCTGTATAATCTTTACAACTTTCTGTTAATTTAAAATTTTTTTAAAGGCAGAGAGCATTATTAGGATATTATTTACAAATTCCCCCAATCCCTAGAAGTGGGAATGTTCAACAATCATGCAATGACAGGCAATATGTACACAAATCATGCATTTATGCTCAAGTGTGTACTGGTATGTTGTATCTATTTTTTGTGACCTAAAGCATAAAGGGCAGGGCTGGTGTTGTGCTGTAAAAGAAGGGTTCAAGCCCATCAGCTGATTCTTGGAAATGCTATACATTTATCTAAGTTGAAAATATAACAGAATACAAAAATCAAGTCACTTTTTCTTAGATAAGCTAGGAAAAATTTAGTCTCAACCTTAGTTTGGTGTTAGACCATAAGAAACCAGTTTCCAACTGGAATATATGCAATAAGAATTTCCTAAGTACCTTAAATGTGCTAGATGCTGTAACAGAAGATTATTAAGACACTAAATTTATAATCTGAGACACAGCAGTAAATCAGTAAACAACAGTACGTTGTTGTTGCTGTCAAGTGCCGTCAAGTCGGTTCAGACTCATAGCAACTCTGTGTAGATTTCCAAGGAGCAGCTGGTGGTTTTGAACTGCAGTCCAGTGCTTATCCAACAATGCCACACCAGGACTCCAGTTTAAGTGTCATGGTAGAGGTACGTACTGAAACAAATTGTAGTGTTATCAATCAGAAGTGGATGCTGTACTAAGGAAGGTTTTAGAAAGAGTGAAAAGGGAAGAAAGGAAAGTTGACTATTACATTTTCCATGGCAGCAATTCCTTATGCTAACCAGATCTTTAATGATTCAGTACACCTAAAAATTATATAAAACCAGTTCCTGAAAAGACAGCATATGGTCTTCTAAAAGAAAACATGGTCTTCAAAGATGTCATTCAATTTCAAACAACTGTCTAGAATGGTTAACGTTAGGAAGAAAAACAGAAAACTAAATAATTTCTTGGGATACTCTTCAGCAAATGAAAGACTACACAAAACTTCACAGAATTACAAAATTTCCCCAAGCAGTCATTCCAGTTTACTAGAAGTGAAGCTATTCTGCCAGACCTATAGCTTTTACATTCTCCCTTAGCCTTCAGCATTAACTTTAAGCTCCCTATCTATCTCATCATGGAGCTCTGGTAGCATAGTGGTTACGAATCGGGCTGTGAACCGCAAAGTCAGCAGTTTGAAACTACCAGCTGCCCCGCGGGAGAAAGATGAGGCGTTCTGCTCCCATAAAGATTAACAGCCTCAGAAACCCAATGCAGGGTCGACTATGAGTCGGAACCGACTCCACGGCACATAACAACAACTATCTACCTCATCAGGTAGCATGTTCTCAACTTCTCAGTTCCCCTTCATCAGGAGAGGGGAAATTAGAAGTTGTATAATACAAGTTATAAAGAACAATCCCAAAACTTGTCTAAAAATTTATAAACAACCAATCATAAAGCTAAATTAAAATTACATTTATAATCACTACTTAAAATGAGGGGGCGATAAAGGCATGGAGTGACTGGCTTACAAGTTTTGAAGAGGGAGTTTAGTTTACGTGTGTGCAGGGGAAGGCCGAGTCCCCACAAAATAGTTTTCAACTTGTCTAGATGGGCCTAGGGAAAAGAGATGGGGATAGGATTCTTATGATTCAATAGTGAGTAATTGTTATCATGACTAACTGCGACTGTCACAACTGTAAAGGTTGAAGTTTTGTAACATAAACAGGTGAGTAGTTAATCTTACAGTCCAAAAAAAAAGGACCCTAGGACCATGAATGAAGAAGAGTACAAGCAAAATGTGAGACCTTATCCAAAGAAGCAATGACATCAGAGATGGAGACAGAGGTCGGGGCATGGAGAGAGGGAGCAGCTGAGGACTCTAGATTCATGGGAAGTGAGGGACTGAGAGATGGCAGCCAGGAGGTAGACTTGCAGAATGTACCCTTGGTGGTATAAATTATTATACATGCCTGAGTGTTTAAAAAAAAAAAGAGCTAAAATGAATAAAGAGAAATACTGTTAACTGATACTACAGGGAGGGGATTATAGTCATTGTAATGAAACAAGGTATATGATTTGTTGAATGTGAAATTGATGATCTACCCTGTAAACTTTCACTCAATTCACAATATAAACTTTTAAAAAAAAGACTGTATATGAATGCTCAAAGCTTTATTCATAATAGTCCCAAACTGTTACCCAAATCTCTTAAAAAATAAATAAATATATATATATACACATACCTACATACATACATACATACATACATATATAGGCTGCTAACCACAAGGTTAGCAGTTTGAATCTCTCTGGGAGAAAGATGAGGCTTTCTGCTCTCTTAAAGATGTATATTCTCAGAACAGTATAAAGGGGGCTATGAGCTGGAACTAGCGTAGTGGTTATGAATCGGGCTGCGAACCTCAAGAACAGCAGTTCAAAACTGCCAGCTGTTCTGGCGGGAGAAAGATGAGGCTTACTGCTCCCGTAAAGATTTGTTGTTGTCAGGTGTCATCGAGTCGGAACCGACTCATAGCGACCCCAATGTCCGATCCTGGGCCAACCTCACTACCGCTGCCACACTTGAGTCCATCAATGATGCCACCTGGCCAATCCATCTCGTTAGGGGTCTTCCTCTTTTTCTCTGACCCTCCACCTTACCCAGCATGACATCCTTCTCCAGCGACTGTTTCCTCCAGACAATATGTCCAAAGTATGAGAGACAAAAGCTCAGCCATCCTGGCCTCCAAGGAGCACACTGGCTACACTTCTTCCAAAACAGATCTATTGGTTCTTTTGGCAGCCCATGGCACTTTCAGTATTATCCTCCAACACCACAACTCAAAGGCATCAATTCTTCTACGATCTTCCTTATTTACTGTCCATCTTTCACATCCGTAAAGATTTACAGCCTCGGAAATCCTGTACAGGGTCACTGTGAGTCAGAACCGACTCCACGGCACACAGCAACAACAATGAGCTGGAACTAACTGGACAGCACACATCAACCACCATCATCACATGTATGTATGGAGTCCTGGTGTGGCACTGTAGGATAAGCACTGTACTTCAAACCACCAGTTGCTCCATGGGAGAAAGATGAAGTCTTCTTCTCCCAAAAAGACTGGCAGCCTCAGAAACTTTATACAGGGTCACTGTAAATTGAAACAGGCTCAAACAGCCCGTAACAAGAATATGTATACTTATATATATCAAACAGCCACAATAACAATGAAGAATTACTGATACATGTAATAACAGCTATTGAGTCTGCTCCAACTCAGGGACCCTGTGTAATATTTTTGAAGCTTTAAATCTTTGTGAGATCAGAAAGCTTCATCTTT
Organism: Chrysochloris asiatica; assembly: GCF_000296735.1. NCBI lineage: Eukaryota > Metazoa > Chordata > Mammalia > Afrosoricida > Chrysochloridae > Chrysochloris > Chrysochloris asiatica. The sequence goes on from NW_006408522.1 coordinate 12,143,854, forward strand.
CTCCCTACTAGCGGCTGATGGTTGTGCTTCACATAAATAATACTCAAAACAACCATGTAGAGTGAAAAAAAATCAGACACAAAGAAAATATATTTATGATTTCACATATTAAAAGTTCTAGAACAGACAAACCTAATAAATCCAAGCTGGGGGGAGGGGGAAGGCGACAAAAAAACAGAGGCTGCATTTACCATGGACAGGAGCAAAGACTAACTAGGAGGGAGTATGAGGAAATTTTCTGAAATGAGGGTAATGTTCTATATCTACATAACCTATACTTCAGTTATGTTAAGTGTATGCATTTGGAAAAATTCAACAAATGATACATTTAAGATTTCTGCAACTCATTTGGTAATTTTACTTTACAAAGAAATAATGGTAAATAAATATTAAACTCTAACTAGTGATATGCAAGCTGAAGTTATTTTAGAATGTAAAGTACGATATCTGCAACTTACTTTAAAATGCATTCTAAAACATAAGCCTCACTAATGGAGTCCTGGTGTGGTGCTATGGGTTAATGTGCTAGACTGCAAAGTTATTTGAACTGCAAGGTCGGTGGTTCAAGCTCACCTCAGAAATCCTATACAGGGTCGTTAGGGGTTGGAATGGACTCGATGGCACTTAACAACAACAACAATGGACTATCAGAAGACTGGTTAGATGGACGGATATATTAAAGTCAAAAGTAGTAAAAAAAATGTATAGAAGCTATAATTAATACCACACACAAGTTAAAATTTGCTGAAGACAATTCAAAAATGATTGTAGCAATACATAGACAGGAAGCTTTCAGAAACTCAGAAGAGGACATGGAACAAAGATACCATTGCTGATGTCAGATCATCTTGGCTGAAAGCAGAGAACACCAGAAAGATATTTTACTGACTTTGTAAAGGCATTCAACTGTGTGGATCATGACATACAGAGAACATTGCAAAGAATGGGAATTCCAGACACTTAATTGTGCTCATGTGGAAACTGTATACTGACTAAGAAGCAGTCATTCAAACAGAACAACAGGGTCCTGTGTGGTTTCAAAATCAGAAAAGGTTGTCTCCTTTCACCAAACTTATTCAATTTGTATGCTGAGTAAATAATCCAAGAAGCTGGAATATACGAAGAGAAATAAGGACTGGATGAAGGCTCATTAATAACTTGCAATATGTAGATGAGAAAATCTTGCTTGCAGAAGACACTTGAAAGTACTTACCAATATAGATCAAAGAATACAGCCTTTGGCAAGGATTATAAATCAATGCTAAAACAAAAATTCTCACAAATGGATCAATAGACAATATCATGATAAATGGCGAAAAGATTGAAGTTGTCATGGATTGTATTTTACTTGGATCCATAATCAATGCTCATGAAAGCAGAAGTCAAAAAATTAAAACAATATATTGCATTGTGCAAATGATGCAAAAGAGTTAAAGAGCAAAAATGTCACTTTGAAGCCTATGGTGTGTCTGATCCAAGGGATGGTATTTTCAATTGCCTCAAATGCATGTGAAAGTTGGACAAAAATAAGGAAGACCACAGAATAATCAATGCATTTATATTATGGTGTTGGCAATGAATACTTAAAGTACCATGGACTTAGAGAAAAATAAACAAATCCATCTTGGAAGCAGTGTAGTCAGAAGACAACTTAGAAGCAAGGATGACGAGAGTTCCCATCTCGTACTTGGGACATGTTATCAGCAGGAACCAGTCCCTACAGTCTCAAGCAAGGAGACCATGCTTGGAAATATAAAGGGTCAGTGAAAAAGAGGAAAACACCCCCCGCCCCGCCCCTTCCCCAGTGAGAGTGGCTGCAACAATGGGCTCAAACATACGGTGACAATGGCACAGGACCAGGCAGTGTTTTGTTCTGTTGTGCATAGTGTCACTATAAGTGCAAGCCGCCCCAATGGAGGTTTTATTAACAACCTAACTAGGTGGCTGGGTGATAAGGACTATTCTTTCGATTTTTCTGTATGGTTAGAAATTTTCAAAATAAAATGCTACAGAATAATATTTAATGAGCAAATGAGGCCAGACACAAAAGAGTTAATACCGTATAATTCAATATATCACTCTAAAACAAACAAAACTATTGTAGAGTGATGCATTCAGCTGATATGAAGTGAGGAGAGACACACAAGAACACCCAAACTTGCAGATGGTACCCATTTGACCTAGTCTTGGTGGCTTGTTAATCAGAACTAGACTAGAGGAAGACTTAAAAAAAAAATTGATAAAGGAAACCAGGGTAAACTGCTACAAATTGGTGAACTTGACCTATATTCATGGAGGTAGTAGCTCTAAATACCAACAGAGAGAGAAGGAGTCTTCACATCAAGTATCAACACTATCCCCTCTGTACACAGCATATATTGGGACAGGCAACTTAGACATTGGCTAACTAAATGAGGGGGCAATAAAGACACAAAGAGATCTGCCCACAATCTTTCAAGAGAGAGCTGAGTTTAAGAGTTTTTGAGGGAAGACAGTGTCCCCACTGAATAGTTTTCATCTTGTCTAGATGGGTTTGGTAAAAAGAGATGAGGAAAGATTCTTATCATTCAACAGTGAGTAACTGTTATCAAGAATAGTTGCAACTGTCACAATTGTAAAGGTAGAAGTTTTCTAACAAAAATGGGGGATTAATCAAAGCTCTCCCCTCTGAAGAAAAAATTCAAGCCTCGACTTTAGTTATTGAGAGATTCTCTGGGCAAATTATTGAATGATGTAGAAAGCATCAAGAGAAGATGGAAGGAATACACAGAGTCACTGTACCAGAAGGAAATGGTTAATGTTCAACCATTTAAAGAGGTAGCATATGATCAAGAGCCAATGATACTTAAGGAGGAAGTCCAAGGTGCATTGAAGGAATTGGCAAAGAACAAGGCACCAAGAATTGATGGAATAAAAATTGAAATCTTTCAAGAAAGTGAGGTGGCACAGGAGGCACTCACTACATCTCTGCCAAGAAATCTGGAAGACAACTAACTGGCTGACTGACTGGAAGAGATCCATATTTGTGCCCATTCCAAAGAGAGGTGACCCAACGGAATGCAGAAATAATCTGACAATCTCTTTGATATCCCATGTAAATCAAGTATTGCTAAAGGTAATAGAGAAATAGCTACAATCATACACTGACAGAGAAATTCCAGAGGTTCAGGCTGATTCAGAAGAGGCCGTGAAATGACGGATATCATTGCTGATGTCCAATGGATCTTGGCTGAAAGCAGAAAATATAAGAAAGATGTTTACCTGTGCTTTATTGACTACACAAAGGTTTTCGATTGTGTGGGTCATGACAAGCTATGGACAACATTGCAAAGTATGAGTATTCCGAAAACACTTAATTGTGCTCATGAGGAATCTGTCCCTGGACCAAGAGGCAGTTGTTGGAACAGAACACGAGAACACTGAATGTTTGATAATGCGAGAAGCTGGGTTATATGAAGAAAAACATGGCATCAGGATTGGAGAAAGACTCATTAACCACCTGTGATATGCAAATTATACAACCTTGTTTGCTGAAAGTGAAGAGGATTTAAAACATTTACTGATGAAGATCAAAGAGCACAGCCTTCTGTATGGAGTACATCTCAATGTAAAGAAAACAAAAATCCTCACTACTGGACCAATAAACAGCATTCTTATCAACGAAGAAAAGACTTTGAAGATGTCAAGGACTTCATTCTACTTGGAACAACTATCAACACTCACGGAAGCAGCAGTCAAGAAATCAAACGATGTATTACATTAGGCAAATATGCTGCACAAGACCTTTGTAAAGTGTTGAAGAGCAAAGATATCAGCTTGAGGACTAAGGTGCACCTGACCCACCCCAGGGTTATTTTCAATACCTTCATATGTAAGCGAAAGCTGGACAATGAATTAAGGAAGACCGTAGAAGAATTGATGCTTTTGAGTCATGGTGTTGGAGGAGAATATTCAAAGTGCCATGAGCTGCCAAAAGAACCAATAGATCCATTTTGAAAGAAGTGCAGCCAGAATGCTCCTTGGAGGCCAAGGTTGCCAAACTTCGTCTCTCATACTTCGGACATATTGTCAGGAGAGACCAGTCAATGAAGAAGGATATCATGTTTGGTAAGGTGGAGGGTCAAAGAGGAAGACTCCCAACGAGATGGACTGGCCAAGTGGCAGCATCAATGTACTCAAGCATGGCAACAGTAGTGAGGTTGGCCCAGGATCGGGCAGTGTTTCGTTCTGCTGTGCAAAATGTCACTTTGGGTCGGTACCAACTCGATGGCACCAAACAACAACAAATCCCCTCTGTAAACAGGGTAGATAGGGACAGGCAACTTAGGACATTGGCTACCTAAAATGAGGGGGCCATATAGGCACGAAGTGACTGGCTTACAAGGTTTCAAGAGGGAGTTTAACAGTATGGGAAGGGGAGGGGACAAGATGGCGGATCAGGCAGAAGTGCAGTAAAGGCGCTCCGCCAACAACAACACAGAATACCCGACCAAGCAGGCTCAGGGGACGGTCCCAGAACTTTGGACCACATATAAAGAAATATTTAGAAGGTTGGAAGGCTCATAGCTGGGGGAATTTGTGGCAGAAGCAAGAAATCTATTGCTTTCTAGTCCAGGACGCTCAGCTGCTCCAGGAGACAACATCTTGGGTGAGACCACAAGGGGGAAGGATCGTAGCGGCCACAGACAACTGGCAGAACCACTGAGATAAAGGTGTGGACATTCTTTTCTTTTGGTATCTATTCATTGGTCCCTTGCTGTCTATGCACCTCCATTGTGGTGACTATAGGGGTGCCTGAGCTAGTGGGCACCCCAGCCCCACCCTCGGAGGGTGCAACTACACACGCACAGATCTTCTTGAAATTTAAAGAGACAGTGTCCAATTAAAACCAAACGGCCACAGCCAGCCCTGAACTGTTTACAACTAGAAAAAAGGACTGAACAGGGATTACGGACTGGGACAAGCAGACAAAAAGGGAAATAAGTCGAAAATTAAATCCTAACTTACGTTAAAACGACCAACAGTGGTATCTTGAAACTTCTCAGGAAGAAGAGTGAAAAGGGAAGCCCATTTCCTGATCACATCTAACTGGAGGCATGCAGAAAGCATAAAAAATACCAAATACATGCGCATCTAAGTATTAAGTACATAGATAACACCTGAAGATGCCCAAAACAGAAGCAGATGACCATATCTGCACATGTACAGAAACAGGATAAAGTGAATGAGGCAAATGAGCTGGAAGTAGACCTACACTCCACACTGGAAGATTGGCAGACTTTGGAAATGCCTGAGAAGGAATTCCTAAAAATTATTATAAAAGGTATCAAAACACTATACAGTGCAGTTGAGAAAAATAAGGAAGAAGTCAGGGAAATGCTACAGGAACAATCAAATAAGATAGATAGAGTGCTGGAAACAATTCAAAACCTACAGAAAGAGGTACAAACGATTAATAATAGAATGTCAGAAATGGACAATACATTGAAAGGACAAAGGAGTAGAACTGAAGAGATAGAAGCTAGAACTAGTGAGCTAGAAGATAAATCTCTCAACACTACTAAG
>NW_006408522.1:12150898-12156860 GCF_000296735.1 Chrysochloris asiatica
CTTCAAATCAAGTATCAATGCTATCTGCTCTGTGCATAGGGTAGATAGGGAGGGCAACTTAGACATTGGCTATCTAAAATGAAGGGGCAATAAAGGCACAAAGTGCCTGGCTTACAAGGTTTCAAGAGGGAGCTTAGTTTAAGAATATGGGGGGAAAGAAAGAGTCCCCACTGAATAGTAGTTTTCATCTTATCTAGATGGGTCTGGTGAAAAGACATGGGGATAAGCTTCATATGATTCAACAGTGAATAACTGCTATCAGGACTAAGTGTGACTGTCACAATTGTAAAGGCAGAAGTTTTGTAATAAAACAGGAAGTGGTTAATCTTACAGTCCATAAAGAGAGGACCCTAGGACCATCAAGGGAGAAGAGCCAAGCAGAATGCAGGGTCTTATCCAGAGAAGCAGAGATGCCAGAGATGGAGGCAAAGATGGGGGCATGGAGAGGAGGAGGAGCTGAGAACTCTAGATTCAAGGGAAGAGAGGGACTAACAGCTGGTGGCCAGAAGGCAGAGTTGCAGAATGTGATTTGGAGGTGTAAATTATTATATATGCCTGAGTGTTTTTGTTTTGTTTTGTTTTTTTAAAAAAAACTACAGTGAATAGAGAAAAATACTGTTAACTGCTGGTACATGGAAAGGATTATAATCATTGTAATGAAACAAGGTAATGTAAAGCTGATGATCTGCCCTGTAAACTTTCACTTAATTCACAATAAAAACCTTTAAAAAAAAATGGGGGAGTAGTTACTCTTAAAGTCCAGAAACAGAGGACCCTAGGACAATCAAGGAAGAAGAGCACAAGCGGAATGCGGGACCTTGTCCAGAGACGCTGCGACACCAGAGATGGAGGCAGAGATGGGGACAAGGAGAAAGAGAGGAGCTGAGAAAACTCTATATTCAAGGGAAGAGGGGAACTGAGAGCTGGCGGCCAGGAGGCAGAATTTCAGAATGTGCGCTTTGGTGGTGTAGATTATTATGTATGCCTGAGTGTTTGGGTTTTGTTTTTTTTTAAAGGGCCAAAATGAATAGAGAGAAATACTGTTAACTGATGGTACATTGAGGGGATTGTAACCATTGTAATGAAACAAGGTGTATGATTTGTTGAATGTAAAACTGATGACCTGCCATGTAAACTTTCACCACTTCACAATAAAAAATTAACAAACAAACAAAAAAACTATTGTATCAAAAATCAGATCAGTGGTTGTCTGGGGCAGGAAACATGTGACTGATGACAACAGATTGAAACTCTTCTATGATGATGGCAAATTTTACATCAAGATTGGGTTGTTAGTCACATATACACTTGTCAAAACTCATCAAACAGTACAGTAAAATGTGCCTTATAATATGCACAAATTACCTCACTGTAGAAAATTTGGAATATACAGAAAAATTAAGTACCTCCTCTTTGTTTTGTTCTTTATAAGGTTGCCATGAGTGGACTCAATAGCAACTACCAACAACGAATTCCACCATCTAGATAAAGTATCACCAAGCTTCCCTCTCTTTGGACAATGGCCATTGTTGTTGTGTGCCGTGGACTCGGTTCTGACTCATAGCAACCCTGTATAGGGTTTCCGAGACTGTAAATCTTTATGGGAGCAGAAAGCCTCATCTGTATCCTGTGGAACAGCTGGTAGTTTCAAACTGCTGCCCGTGAGATTAGCAACCCAATTTGTAACCACTACGCTACAATGGCCATGGGAGATAAAAATACACCTTCTGTTTTCCTTAGAAGACAGTATATTACTGTGGTTAACCCCACAAATTTTGCAATCCCTTATTCAAGTGACTAAAATAATCTGCTGATTTAAATCTCTGCTCCCTGATGGCTATTAAGACCCTTTAGCAAGTTACTGTTTATGAATCATCTGTGCCTAATTATCTAATGTAAAAATGGAAATATTTACCTTAACAACAACAAGAGTTGTTGTAGAGTCCTGGTGTGGCACTGTAGGATAAACACTGGATTGCCAACCAAAGGTCTGTGGTTTTCAAATCCATCAGCCACTCCGTGGAAACTCTACACAGGGTCGCTATTGGTCAGAACCAACACGACGGCACTTAACACAACACGTGTTTTAGGAAGTCTTAGTGACGCAGTGGTTAACAACTCAGAAACTAACTGAAAGGTCAGCAGTTCCAATCCATAAGGCACGCCAAAGGAGAAGGATATGACATTTTTGCTTCAGAAAAGATTTATCATTAAATGCCATCAAGTCAGTTCCAACTTATAGCGACACTTGTAGGGCATTCCAGGGAGCTGCTGATGGGTTTGAACCACTGAACTTGTGGTTAACAGTCCAGTGCTTATTCTAATAGTACCACACCAGGATAATGTAAAGATTTACAGACTTGGAAACCCCCTGGGGCAGTCCTACTCAGTCCGATAGCGTCACTATGAGTTGAAATTGATTCAACGATTTTGTTATGTGTTTTAGAGCCATCAAAATACGTATTCTGGAGAATATTAATTAAAGCATGTTCTTTAAAAAGAGCACTGCAAAAGAAAAACCAGGAAGCTACTAACATTTTAATGACTGAAGGTAAAGACAACATCCTGTGAACTGAAAGAGGAAAAAGAATACCTCTAGTCATCATACCTATACCATATTTATGTGGACTCAACCATCTGAAGATAATAAAGAATTATTTAAATCATGCAAGAGAGTATGCTTGTCACTCTTTTTAATGAGTATAGATTCAGAGTGAACACAAAATGGAAGATAAACTTTTGCTCCTGTTGTTATTCTCAATTCCTAAGTGCCTCTCATGATGTGCTGTGCTGTCAGATTCTAATGTTTAAAGCTTATTTATTTTCCACAATATGAACTACAAACATAAGCCTACTACTTCATCTGTTGTTTAACAATGCAACGTGATTCATTCCAATACTAAAGAAAAAATACAGACTTTGAAAGACTGCATTTCTGTATTTTATATTTTATGGATAAATTTAGGGATTTCCAAGGTTATCTTTGACTAGATACCATTTTGCCCTTGGATCAGCATATTAAAATGCAAAGTGAAAATTCTTGTGGCAAGAAACATATGGATAGCATGCTATTAAGTAATTCTAGAATACTGGCTTGAGGAAACCAGCATTAGTTATCCTGTATGCTAATAAGTCCCTTTATTTAATGAACTTTTTTTGTTTTCTTGTCACTGCTCAAGGTGATAGAAAATAGGCAGATAATAAAGATGCTGCCCTGTCCTAAACAGTTTTCTAGTCTACAAAAGTAAATAGAGTAATCCTGACCTCAGTATGGTTTCAATGCACCTAAGTGAATGCTGTCAAGTGGGTTCCAACTCATAGCAACTTTGGAAAGGGTTTCAGAGGCTATAAATCTTTACAGGAGCAGAAAGCCTCAACTTTCTCCCACAGACCTACTGGTGGATTCGAACTGTTGACCTTGCAGTTAGCAGCCCAATGCCATAACCCACTATGCCACCAGGGCTTCTTAAATCTAACTCTACACACAGTTAATTTAATACTTTTTGACAGTCTTCAGAATCTTGGTTCCAGTATACATAAATTCTGAGTTCTTCTTGCTAGGGATAATAAAAAATAAAGAGGCAAGTGGGGATTGCTAAAGACATTGGGAGAGAGGAAAAAGAAGATATTTAAATTGAAGCTTCTTCGAGATACAAATGACTGAAAAGAAGAAAAAAAAAAAGGACACATGAGGTAAATGTGTGACAGGGTTTTATCCTAATGTGGCCACCAAGGAATATTTACCCTGAAGAAGTCTCTTAATATTTAAGACTTGGTGTCTACAGAAAGAAAAAAAAAAAAGACTGAAAAGTAATAAGGCCTTAGAACTGTTATCCTGTGGCATCAATGATGAAAATTATATATTAACAATGGGGGAAAAAAATGGGTAAATCCAAGAGTTTAGGAAGATAATTTCAAAAACATCAACTCAGTTATGGCAAACATAATAAATACAAGTTAAGTCAAAAAAAAAAATAATAAAAACCACACCTGTTGCTGTCAAGTCAATTCCAACTCACAGAAACCTTACTGGATGGAGTACAACTGCTCCATAGGGTTTCGAAGGCTGTACGGAGGCAAACTGCCATATCTTTCTCCTGAGGAGCAGTGGGTAGACTCAAAGCACTGACTTTTTGAAAATAACCTTGTGTTAAAGTCACCCACTTGTGTTATTTCTGTTCTAGAAGCACTAGATAACTAGGGCATATAGCATATGAGAAGACCATCAGCCCAAAATCTGAAAATGTCACCCAGGATTCAAAAGGTTGAAGTCCTAATCTACAACACCAACTCATATTATTACAACCAAAGTGAATATTGAGGTGAAGGATTATAGAAAATGGGTAACAAAAGGCTGTTAGCATGCCCACTGCCCACAGCACCTTGTTGAAATAAAAAGGGAAAGAAACCTTGAAATGTTTCCAATGAATAAAGAATGGTAAGCAGAAATTAGTTTTACATTAGCTTATTAATATTTTATGATACAGTATCACTGATAATACATTATCTATCATTTATTCATTTGCTGTTTTCATTCAATAAATATTTACTGAGAGCCTATTATGAGCTAGGCATTGTTCTATGCACTGAGATCAGCTACGAACAGAACTTTAAAAAGTTCTCGTCACAAAAATTACAGGCAAATGAGGAAGACAAACTAGGTACAATTAAACTAATTTTACGAAGTAGTGAAGAAGTATGAGCTAAATTTAGGAAGTATGAAGAAGGACATAAAGTAAAAGATAAAGACAGAAGACCATCAAGAGGATCCTAACAAACTGACATTTAAAGTAAAACCTGAATCATGAGAAGGAATCAGTCATAAGGCAGACAAGCCACATAGTTCTGGAGAAAGAGCATTTTTGGCATAGTAAACAATAATGTAAGATTATGTTGACAGGCCAAAACAGTATCTTATGTGCCTGGTGACTACCTAAAGGTGTTCTCCTTTTTTCCAACTTTCAGTATGTCTTTACCTTCAGTCATTAAAATGTTAGTAACTCTTCCTGGTTTTTCTTTTACAAATATTCTCTTTCTTTAGAACATGCTCTTGGGTAACAGGTAAGCGATAGCAACAAAATTCCATCATTTGACTAACAGAAGATCCAGATACAGAAGAAAAAATGGCTAAGATATTATTAAAGGTAACACAAAAATACGTCCTAAAACTGAAGGATATAAGCCCTTGTTACCTCTCTGCCCTCTTAAAGACTACCATTCTCCTCACCCACTTACTTCCAAGCCAAAACAGCATCCTGGCTCTCCCGTCAGTGTCTTTGCACTTGCTATTCAATATGCCTGGAATGATCACCCCGCTAGACACCCACAAAGTCTGCAATCAAATACTTACTTACCCATTAGACCTTTTCTGACAAACTTATAATAAAAAGCTAACCCCACCTCAGCAATACTTAACTTTTATTTCCAGCTCAGTTATTTCCATAATCACAATCTGTAAAATTTATTCATTTGCCTTCTCACTAAACAGCCTTTATTTTAGTCATTGTATGTGCCCCAAAGTTAAGAACTGATAGCACTGAAAAAACATTTGCTGAATTATTACTTCAATAACAAAAACTTACAACTATACTGAGAGAAAGAATGAAGGGAGAAGTGTGAACTCATCTACCACAGGAAAACAAAAGATAATGGTTGAGAACAAACAAGATGATGGATAGAGTGGAAATGCAGTAAAGGAGCTCCTCCAACAACACAGAACACCCGACCAAGCAGGCTCAGGGGCTACTCCCAGAACTCTGAACCACATATAAAGGAATACTTAGAAGGTTGGAAAGCTCACAGCTGGGGGAATTTGTGGCAGAAGTAAGAAATCTATTGCTTTCTAGTCCGGGATGCACGGCTGCTCCAGGAGCCGCCATCTTGGGTGAGACCACGTGAGGAAAGGATCAGAGCAGCCACAGACGCCTGGCAGAACCGCTGAGATAAAGGTGTGGACATTCTT
>NW_006408522.1:12159801-12194865 GCF_000296735.1 Chrysochloris asiatica
TGGGGAGAAATGGGGTAAAGGCAGCAATGAAGCGGCGAGCTAAGCCTCACAATATTCAGAGGGCTTCTGTGGACCTGGTTGGCAAGCAGTGCTAGGAGACCTGAGGACTCCTGGGCCCAGAGTCAGTGACGTGGCCACAGAGGACTCATGTCGAGAATGGAGCTGCCGGCTGATGGGAAGAGAGGGCTTGTGCGCAAGAACACCCACACTTGCAGATGACACCCACGTGACCGGGACTGGATGACTGGATGATTAGAGCTCAACCAGGAGAAGAAGAAGGGGGGTGGGGAGTGGAAAGAAGATTGAACTGATCCAAGCTGATGGAAAAAAAAAAGGGGGGGAGTGATTAATCTTACAGTCCAGAAAGAGGACCCTAGGACCATCAAGAGAGAAGCACACAAGCAGAGTGCAGGACCTTATCCAGAGAAGCAGCAGTGCCAGAGATGGGAGGCAGAGATGGGGGCATGGAGGGGGGCGCTGAGGACTCTAGATTCATCAACTAAGAAGAGAAGGACTAAGAACTGGTGGCCAGGAGCAGACTTGCAGAATGTGCCCTTAGGAGATGTAAATTATTATATATGCCTGAGTGGGGAAAAAAAAATAAAGATAATGGTTACAGCTGTTCAGTGCTCTGGAGCAGTGTTTCTCCAGCTCTTTGACTTCAGAAACACTTGGTTGTTGTTAAGTGCCATCTAGTTGGTCCCAATCATAGTGACCCTGTATAAGGTTTCCGAGGAGCAGATGGCACATTTGAACCACTGGCCTTGTGGTTAGCAATCCAGTGCTTTTTTTACAACACCATACCAGCACTCTCAAAACCCCTTTACATACTTAAAATCTGAGGATCTCTAAAGAGCTTTTATTAAATTAATTATATATGTCAATAGTTAACACATTAGAAAGTAAAACTGATAAAACCCATTAAAATAAATCAACTTATTAACAGCAACAATAAATCTATTACATGTTAATATAATTTCTTTTCGGCTTAAAAAAGCTTGATTTTCATAACTTTCTGTATTCAATCAGCTGTGATATGTTGTGCTGGTTAATTATAAGAAAATCTAGCATCACTCAAATCCATAATTAAAAGGGAAAGAATATTTTTAATAGTCTTTTAAGGTAAGTGTGGAGTCCTGGTGTAGTGCTGTGGGCTAATGCTTCAGACTGCAAAGTCGTTTGAACTGCAAGGTCGGTGGTTCAAGCTCACCAGCTGCTCCTTGGAAACCCTATACAGGATCGCTATGGGTCGTAATCAACTTGAGGACACTTAACAACAAGATAAATGTAGATGTTATTCCTTTCTAATTCTACCCCAAAGCTTGACAAGTATACTTTCATAACGGTTAGTTGCAATTTGAAATCTGAAACCACAAAATGAAATTTTTCAAACCATTTCATTAAAAATTCATCTATCTCTACAATACAACTATATGTTGCTTCCTGTCTATAGCAAAGGAAAGTACAGGAAACCAAAGACTCAAGAAAGCCATTACTCTACAGGACTGACTAATGGCACACACACACCACAGCACTCTCTACCTTGAAAACAGAAGAACTAGACAGTGCCTGGTTACCACTACCAATTGCTCTGAACAGGGATACAATAAAAGGTCCCTGTTAGAATAGGAGGAAAATGTAAAACAAAACTCAAATTCATAAAAAAGATCAGACTTATTGAACTGATAAGAGACTAGAAGAACACTGATATTATCACCCTAAGACAACCTTTTTAACCAAGAACTAAAGTCACTCCAGAGGTCACCTATCAGCCAAATAATAGACCGACCTAAAAATAAACAATAATACCAGCAAAGAGTGCACACCTTTGAACAATCAACTGTGCAAAACCAAACAGGCACAGTATTGGCCCTAAAGCAAAGATGGGAAGGCAAGGAAGGGAAGGGAACCAGGAGGGATGGAAGGGAGGAAGGCAGGATAGAAATGGGGAAAGTGCTAACACATTGTAGGGATAACAACCAACGTCCTGGAAAAAATGTGTGTGTAAACTGTTGAAAGTTTACATAAATTTTCATAAATTTTCATCTAAAACACAGTAAAACAGCCCCACTCTCCCAAAAAATATCCATTGCTCTGCTGTGCACTTCAAATGGATTTTTTCATCCAAGTATGACTTTGTACTATTAAGCATTGGTCATTTAAAAAATATTGGTTCACTGAATAATAACCATCTCCCAAACACTGATATTATTAGAATAAGCTATTGTTGTTAAGTGCTACTGAGTCAGATCCACCTCATAGCAGTCCTGTGTAGGGTTCAAAAACAACAAATAAATTATATTCATTAACAATACCACAGATTTCATCAAAAAATTCTTGAGATGTTATCAAGTACACATTGGCAGTTATGTTTTCCACAATTCTAATTTGCTTGAAAGCTTGAATTTTACCACTGGAAATAAAATTCTGATAGTTGTTATCTTTGAGGCTAATAAGCTCACTTCATTTACTTTTGAGAAAATATCTGCTCATACTCAAGCTTAAAGAACTATAGTTTTCTATTATTTCAAGTGAAAACAGTGTTCCATCAAAAAATTATTGTTTGATGTTAAGTGCCGTGGAGTCAATTCCAACCCATAGAACCCCTGTATAGGGTTTTTGAGGAGCAAATGGTGAACTTGAACCACCGACCTTGCAATTCAAATGGCTTTGCAGTCTGGCACATCAAAAAATTAGGAACATATTAATTCAAAACTTAAAAATAATTCATAATATTACCTAGAAAAATACTTATAATAAGAAGTTTAACAGAAAAACAAAATATGCACAGATGACAGAATGGAAGCAAATTATACCACAAACCAACAGTGACTGCCTAGGGTATTATGACTGTGTTTCCACCTATAAATGGAATTTTATCATACAGTTTTTAAATATTTTAAAAGCTACTTTAAAAGAAACAATATTTCCTTCATATCAAAATGTCTCTGACTTAGTTATACCAGTTAAATGTGTAAACCTTAAGTGTTTAGACAACAAAGTAATTAAATCCTCCATTTAAAAAGAAAAAGAACCACTTACTGATATTTTTCTTACTGTACTTTGTACAATCACAATGAAGACCCAATTTGAACATCAATTCATTATTTGAGGGCGAGTGGGGTGGGGAGCACAGAAGAATAAAATAGTTGCTTTAAGGGAAATATAACAAATTGTGGAATCTTACATGATTACTTCATATACAAATAAAATATGCATAGAAATTAAAGTCCCAGACATCGTGATCATTGTCCACAAAGGCAAGGTTCTAAATTCTACTTTGGTAAGTAGCACCTGGTATCTTAAAAGCTAATGAGCGGCCATCTAAGGTGCAACTATTGGTCTCTCCACAAGCAGACGAAAGAAGAGTGATGAGAACTGAAGAGGCTTGGAGTTAATGAGCCCAATGGACTAATAGAACATGTAATTAACAGTGTCTATGTCTCTGAGACCAAAAAAACTAGGCAGTGCCCAGCTATCACTATGAACTGCTCTGAAAGAAATCACATTAGAAGGTGATAGAGCAGCAGAAAATGTGAAACAAAACTCAAAATTATAAAAAGAAAAGAAAAGACCAGGCTTACTGGTCAGAAAGTGACTGGGGGAATCTGAAACTGTGGCCCTAAACCACCCTTCCTGTCTGGAAAGGAACTCACCCTTGTAGCCAATTTTCAGCCAAGCAGTAGACAGGTAGGTATATAGGGAGGACACCACCACTAGTAAGATATGCTAACCATGGAACACTCAGTAGTTCAAAATCAAAAGTTTAACATTACCTAAGGCCAAAGTTGAGAAGGGACAGGAAGGTGGGTGGAATGTAAATAGAAACCACAGGGAGGAAGTGAAGTGGGGTAACTGTTGTTGCAAGAATGGGATTGCAATTACTGAGATGAAACAAAGTATATGATTTGTTAAATGTCCAACTGATGATCTCTTGTGCAAACCTTCTTCACTCAAGTCACAAATATAAGTTTAAAAAAATAAATTAAAGCCCTGTTGTGGCACTAGAGGATAAGCACTGGACTACTAAACTGCAAGATCAGCAGTTCAAACCCACCAGCCACTATAAAGAGTTGCTACAAATCAGAACCGACTGGACAACATACAATAATCAAAAGCAAATTTAGTCTGTTTCACAGAGGATGTCCAAATGATGGAAAGAGATTACTCCTAAATATAACTATTAAGTACCACTGAGTCAGTTCCAACTCAGAGCAACCCTACATAGGGTTTCCAAGGAGCAGCTTATAGTTCAAATCGACCTTGTGGTCCAGTGCTTATCCTACAGCACCTACCAAGACATATATATTTATGTTTATAAATATATGTTTGTTGTTGTTAAGTGCCATCAAGTCAATTCCAACCAATAATGACCCTGTATGAGGTTCCCGAGAAGCCGCTGGTGAGTTTGAACCACCGACCTTGAGGTTCAAACAGACCTTACAGTCGGCACATTATCCTGCAGCACCACAACAGGGCTTCATATATATAATCAGGTACCCATAAAGCAAATTGAATTCTCCACTAAAAGGAACCATGGCTCCTTGGACAAACAGCTGATTCCAGAGTTGAGACAAGGAAGATACACGATGAGCTTGGGACAGAGAGGTATAAAAGCCAGCAGGATGAGGCTCCCACTGGCCAAAACAGGGACGATTTGAGCATCAAAATAAATAAAGGATTATAATCTATTGAATAAAACAAAAAGTACATGAGTCCATATTGCTAACAGACAAATGGATGCATCTCCTTTACAACAGAATGCCTACTGATAAGGTGGAGGGTTGGAGTAGTTAGAAAATATCATTTTGTAAGAGTTCAGTGCAGAAATTTATGTCTAACAAAGAAACTAGCAACACCACAAAAACTAAAAACAAACAGAGCAAAGTGACAGCAATCAATTCAGATTGTTGCTGTTGTTTTTAGGTGCTGCAGAATCGGTTCTGAGTCATAGCAACCCTATGCACAACAGAATGAAACACTGCCAGGTCCTGTGCCAACCTTACCATTGTTGCTATGCCTGCTGTGCCAATCAATGTCACTGGGGGTCTTCCCACTTTTCGCTAACCCTCCACTTTCCCAAGCATTATGTCCTTTTCCAGGGACCTTATCAATAATTAAACCCAGAGGGGAAAGTTGGATGAGGAGCTGGAATGTCTGATGAGGAGCAAAATACTTGCACATTTCAAAATTATTCCCACGGACTGCCTATTAGTTACACAGCGAAAAATAACAACTATACAGAAGAGAAACTAGACATACCTCTGCCAGAAAATTAAAATGAACATCACCAAAGAATGGCAGAGAGACTAGCATCAAGCCTCTAAATCCCTGGAAAGCACATAAAAACGCTGGCTGGGGATACTTAGCTGCTTAGATACTGTTTCAGAGTAAAACAAACTAAAGAGATGTGACAACTAATTGCAATCTGTAATCCTGGATTTTATCCTATACCATTGTTGTTAAGTGCCACTGAGTTGGTTCCAACTCATATCAACCCTGTATATGGTTTCTGAGGAGCGGCTGGTGAGTTTGAACCATCAACCTTGTGGTTCAAACTAACCTTGCCGTCTAGTGCTTATTCTTCAGCATCACACCAGGACTCCAGAGCCTATACTAACGGTGCAGGAAATGCTATAAAGGGACAAATGCTATTATTGAGACGGTAGTGATGGTAGGG
Source organism: Chrysochloris asiatica (assembly GCF_000296735.1). Classification (NCBI taxonomy): domain Eukaryota; kingdom Metazoa; phylum Chordata; class Mammalia; order Afrosoricida; family Chrysochloridae; genus Chrysochloris; species Chrysochloris asiatica. The sequence goes on from NW_006408522.1 coordinate 12,165,482, forward strand.
GTGTGCTGTGGAGTCGGTCCCAACTCATAGTGGCCCCATAAGGGTTTCCGAGACTGTAATCCTTAACGGGAGCAGAAAGTCTCATTTTGCTCCCACAGAATGGCTGGTAGTTTCATTCAAACTGCTGACCTTGAGGTTATCAGCCCTACTCATAACTACTACGCTCACAAAAATGGAATATGGGCTATTGATTAGGCAATCAAGTACCTGAATTTGGTAACTCTACTATGAATCCCAAAAAGCTACCCTGCAGGAGAAAGATGTGGCATTCTGCTCCTGTGCAGACATGCAGTTTTAAAAACCTTTGTTCTCCCATATAAACTATCACATAACTCACAATACAACATAAAAAAATAAAAATAAAAGATTATACTGGAACTTTAGTGGGCAGTGAGTTTATATTAACAGGAAGAACAACTCAGTATGCAAGGGAGAAAGGTTGCACAACTCAAATAATGTAATCATTGTACATGTAGGAATGGTGGAATTGGTGTGTGTTTTTCTGTGCATATTTTCAACAGGATAATTTTTTAAAAATTAAAACAAAAAAAAAACTTATGGGACAATTCTATTCTGTCCTATGGGGTCACCAGAATCAGAATCAACTTGATGGTAAAGGATTTGGGCTTTTTGTACTATGATAATAAAGGGTACTGCAAGCAGTCAGAAACTGACCTACAGGTTGGTGATTCAAATCCACACAGCAGAGCCACCAAAGAAAAGTGTAGAGTGATTACTTCCATAAAGATTACAGCAAAGAAACCCCTCTGAAGCAGTTGTACTCTGTAACAAATGGGGCAGCCATGAGTCCGAATCAACACAACAGCAGCAGGCTTGGTATTCTGTTTCACTGTGATAATGCGAGAAATACAACATACAGTGAATATCTAGAGGCATAATGCATATCATTTAATGTCAAATGATTCAGTAAAGACAAAATGAAAAAGCAAATGCAATGAAATGTTTCAAATTGATGAATCTGAATATAATATTTAAGAGTTTTTCTGGACTAATTTTTTAACTTTTTTACATTTTAAATTATTTCAAAATAGCAGCTTAAATAAAGGAAACTGGGATGTCAAGAGATGGTAAAAACAAGTGATTATTCTAATGTCCTATAGCACATATGAATAAGGGAAATGATCAACAGCGACTCAGAATGGCACACAGTCCCAGTTAAATTTCTTAAATTTTCAATTCCCTAGCAGAGGAAATTATTTCTCAAGTATCTAAACTATTTAAATTATTTCTCTATATTCTCAAGATACAAAATATTACACACAGAAAATGAACACATATAAGTATCATGTGAGCATGGTCCATACACTGAGAGACTCTCCTTCCTCCAACAAACTATGAACTCCTCATAAGTAGACTGTAATATTCTGCTCTTTGCTGTTAACTACAGCATTGGCACAGTGCCTGAAAAATAGTAGGCACTCATTTTTTAATAAATACTAAACATTTAGCAAGAGAAACAAAATACTGTATTTTATCAAAATTGGGAGAAAGTACGGAAAAGAGAGAAAACATCTAAAAATGACACTTCTATACATTATTAAATGTTTTTAAATAGAATATTATTAAGATCTTTATAACCATCACTCCAAAGTACAATTATCAATATTGTTGCCATACATCTCCGCCCTTTGTTTTGGAGGGTGGGGGCACTAAATTTTAAAATACAACAGATACAATTTATCCTCATTTCTCAGTCTCCATCTCCGAGATTTTCTTACATAAACACAATGCCATTATAAACAAAATTATTAATGCCTTGATACTATATAATGCCCATCCACATAGTTCTCTCAACTGCTTAAAAATGACTTTTTACAGTTGGTTTCTTTGAGTTAGGATTTAAATTAAGCGAACACATTACATTCGGTTACAACAGGTAAGATAGTTTCAATCTTTTCACACTATCAGCAATTACAAGGAGCTGTAGTGTGCTATAGGAAAAGCACTGGACTGCTAAACTCAAGGTCAGTAGTTCAAACCCAGCAGCTACTCCTCAGGAGAAAAATAAGCCTTTCTGCTCCCATAAAGATTTACAGCCGTGGAAAATCCATATAGGATTGCTGTGAGTCAGAATCAACTGATGGCAGTGGGTTTATCAGCAATTAAGAAAAAGTCTAACAGACAAACCAAATAAATTTACACTACAGATTCTCCAGAATCAAATTCAATATAATGCACTTGCTGTTCCCTGTCAACAGCATTCTTCTTGCAGAATGACTCTGTGGCTAGTTTGTTCTAGTCACTGAGATATTAAATCAAATACTGCCTTCTAAAACAAGAAGTCTCCTATGATAGAGCCCCACTTCCATATAGTGTCTATTACATTGTCATGTTTTATTTTCTTCATGGGACGTAATACTATCTCAAACTATTATGTTTCAGACTATTTGTCTTTCCCCAGTACAATACACACTCTGTGAAGGCAGAGTACCTTCTTCACTACTGAATCCCAAGGACAAAGAACAGTGCCTACAACATGAGGCATTCAATAAATACTTACCGAACGACTGAGAAAAGCAATGCAGTACATACACCTCTATTTAAGGAGCTCTGGTAGTGTAGTGGTTACGAATCAGGCTGTGAACCTCAGGGACAGCAGTTCAAAACCACCAGCTGTTCCACAGAAGAAAGATGAGGCTTTCTGTTTCCGTAAAGATTTACAGCCTTGGAAAACTTGTACAGGGTCACTATGAGTCGGAACCAACTCCACAGCACATAATAACAACAAAACACCTCTATTTAAAATTTAGGTTCGGTTTAAGTATTTGTTTTAAAACATTTGTACCTTAGTCCTTAGGCAATGGTACAAACCAAGTACAAGTGGAAACCTGAGCAGGCTGTTACCAAGAATCTGTAGGATGCAAGAGAGAAAAAACGAGGTATAATAAGAGAGCCAATGCAATTCTGGACTTCTAATAAACCATGATTACAGATTTCTGAAAGGAAAACAAATTATTCAGGTGGTATTAAAGAATGTCACCAAAAGTAATGAAAAGTTTCATTTTTAGTACCTTATGAAGTCTACTAAATCATGAGTTTTAACACAGACACGCACACGCACAAAGTACTGATGTAGCACTGTAGGATAAGCATTGGACAGTAAGGTTGTTTTGAATTGCAAGGTAAGCAGTTCAAACTCACCAGCCACTCTTTGGAAACCCTATACAGGGTCACTATGTGTTGGAAATGACCCAAAGGCACCTAACAACAACATTTTTTTTTCTGGTATTGAGTCCAACCACAAGTTCAATGGTTCAAATTTATCAGTCACTCCTCAGAAAACTTACAAAGAGTGATTATGAGTCACAACTGACTCCACAGCACTTAACAATAACTATGTAGCGTAGTGGTTACGAATCGGGCTGTGAACCTCACAGTCAGCAATTTGAAACTACCAGCTGTTCTGCGGGAGAAAGATGAGGTTTTCTGCTCCCGTAAAGATTTATAGCCTTGGAAACCCTGTACAGGGTTGCTAAGAGTTGGAACCAACTCCGTGGCACATAACAACAACAACAATGTATTATATGTTGTTATTGTGGAGTGCCATCGAGTTGGTTCCGACTCATAGCAACCTGAATAGGGTTTCCAAGAAGCGACTGGTGAGTTTGAACTGCCAAACTTGCAGTTGAAACCAACCTTGTGGTCCAGTGCATTATCCTACAATGCCGCACCAGGACTCCATATATGATATATAAAGAAATTTATACTTTCTGTATAGCACTTCTTTATGGAAATCTGATCATGGTGAATAACACAATGAATACTAACATTAACAAAAAATACAAATCATTAAATTTGGGTTATAGAGGAAACCAGAAATGTCTATCCCAAACTTTTCATTTAACAGTTGAAAGCTACCTGAACCCAGGCAGAATTAAGGTACCAGACCTAATGAATAGCAACCACAGCTAAATTTAAGTTTCTATTTTCTATCTCTAGCCCTATATTCTTTCATAAGACAATGCACCCCTCAGAAGGTTAGTATCGTTATGTTACGTGCACTGGAGTAAGTTCCACTCATGTTAACCCTGTGTAGGGCTTCCAAACAGGGGCTGGTAGGCTTCAACTGCTGACTTTGCAGTTAGCAGTCCAGAGCTTATCCTACAGAGCCACACCAGGACTCCAAAATCAAGTTATAACATATTTTAATTACTGTTGTTTCTTAAGGCTTTTTTACCTCTGAAGTCCCAGCACACAACAGAAAAAAAGTTAAATTGAGGTCATATATATAATTAATTATGCCTTCAATAGAGCATGATACAGAAACCCCTTTCTGACAAATTAATAAAACATCTAAAATATAATTGGCTTGATTCAATTCGTTGAAAATTTAAAGTGAAAACAATTCTATTTAGAAATTGTTGTTGTTAAGTGCCACGGAGTCAGTTCCGACTCATAGGGACCCTGTACATGGTTTCCGAAGCTATAAATCTTTAAGGGAGTAGAAAGCCTCATCTTTCTCCTGCGGAACAGCTGGTAGTTTCGAACTGCTGACCTTGAGGTTTTCAGTCTGATTCGTAATCACTACACTACCACAGCTGACAATCCCGTTGCTGCTTGTAAATTACTGTTCTCTTGTTTTAAACATCACTATAGCTGTTTCTCAATTATTTGTAGAAATGGATAGATTTAATACTAAAATGAAATTAACCAAATCTAGAAATTTCAAGGTTGTTGTTGTTGTTAAGTGCCGTCGAGTCGGTTCCGACCTATAGCGACCCTGTACAGGGTTTCCGAGGGTGTAAATCTTTACGGGAGTAGAAAGCCTCATCTTTCTCCCACGGAGCAGCTGGTAGTTTCGAACCGCTGACCCCAAGGTTCACAGCCCGATTCGTAACCACTACACTTTCGTACTATATTGAATTTTCCACCAAAATGAATTTTTTATTACACCTTTCGTCAAGAATCAACATTATTTCTAGTGAAAGAACTAACAAATGGCCAACAAATACGAAACAAAAGGTGAAAAAAAGTAACATGAGACAAAGAATTCACACATATAAGAACATTAACAGACTACTCTACCAACTTCTTCCTACAGTATTGCTCAGACCAATTCATAAACAACCTCACCAGTTCTTAGAATATTACAGGGAATGTTAGGTGGCAAAGTGAGCAAGAGAAAAATGATAAAGTCATTGGTCCAAGGTTAAATGGCAACAACGGAGACACAAATAAGAATTCAAGGTTTTGAAAAAACTCCAATCCAAGATTCTTTTCAAAGTAAAAGGTCTTCTTTCTCATCTCATGTTTTGTCTCATAAACGTAACCAAATTTCAGCTTTATATTGACATGACATTTTTTACTAAAAAATATATAAATTTACCTGTCCGTTCTATGTAATATCAAAATCACACTCTAACACTTCTAATCAGACACACAACACACACACACATGAAAGAAAGAAATGGAACCTATGCTTTTCTTCTTCTCAGTCTGTTCTTAATGGTTCGATCGGTTCTTTAAATAAGAATACTAAAGATAAAATACCAAATAAAATAACGTTTGAATTCAGGCAGATTCAAAAGCTCTAAGAACTCTGTAAAATGAAGCCTATGTCAGCTGGCATCTTACTACTCAGGAGAGTTCTAAATTCATACTGCACATAAATCAAGAAACAGGAAAGATTACAATACAATAGTCACCCCACACTACAAACACCAACAAATTAAATGAATACCTATACTTCCTGGCTTTTTTTTTATATTAAAACTTACACTTGGCTAAGAAACATCTGCAAAGGTGTTCATCTATTTAAGAGCTATCGTGGCAAATCCCTTATTCTGCAGTTACAGAAGTGATATATCCCTAACAGCACTGCCACTAACTCTTGTAAATTATCTAAGGTCAAAAATTTAAATACTAAGCTTCGTTTTTAATGACTAACACAAACAACTCTATACAAAATCTTACAACATCTGACGCGTTATTTCTGGTGTTCCGCGGACTTCGTTTCCTTGATCACATAAGGCAACTCCCTAACCGTCAGGGTTGACTGAACGCGCTCCAACTCCCCCGACCCAGTTACCTTCATCTCTCCATTGTCAAATCGCACTCCCACGCCTCAGCCCCCATCCTAAGACTTCAGGGAGAGTCGAAAACGGTAAAGAAATCCCCTCACCCACACTCCCGCACTCCGAGGTGTGGGTGTGTCTATAGGCAGAGGCTTTGCCCGAACACAATTAGATCTTCGGCAGAGATCCAGACCCTAAATCACTACCGAAGCAGCAACAACCCGCCGGTCGACGACCCCAGCCTTCCCCCGCCGCAGCCCTTCCTCTTTCTCCCCTTCTGGCCGGCCCCTCCCCCGTTTCGCGCACGCGCGGCCTCCAATCTATCCCCTCCCCCCTAGCCCCCTCACCTTTATCATCAGCCACCCTCTTCCCAGGGTCCGGGAATCACTGACCCAGGAAGCAAGACGAGAGATGTAAGTGGGAATGGGGATGCGTCGAGAACCAGAGATCTGCGCCTCAGATCTCGGCCTAATAGGCCCCTATAGTCAAGAGCAGCGTCTGTCACCGCCACAAACACTGTACGAGAAGCAGCGCCTAGACTCGGCCCAGTCAACCCGGCTTGGATTCAAAATGCCTAATTTGGTCCCAGAGGAACTCTTTCTCCGAAGCTGCGAACGTTTTTATGCTGCGCACTCGGAGAACCTCCAGTGCTACAGCTCTCCGGCCGCCGCCGCCGCCGCCACCGCCGATCCAGTCCTTCCCCTACCGAGCGAGCACGACACTTGAGATGCTTTACGACAGTTCGGAAAGTGAGAAAGCGCAGTAGCTTTCACGCCTCCATTAACATTTGTTTTATTTCTGCGCTTGCTCAGATTCTTCCTTCTCCCTGTTACGCCCCCTCTTTTTTGCCCCACCCCTTTGTCCTCACTTTTTCAGTGTTGCATTTACCAATCGGTGTTACAAAGATCATTATTTTCTTTCACGCTTATCCGTTCAATATTCAAGTAAAATTCTGAATACATATTAGCTAATTTTTCGTAACTAAAAATTACAACTAGACACAAAATTGCTATGTATGTACTTGCGATACACTTAAGTGAAAACATCCTGGTTTGATGTCTTTCAGAACAAATGATAACCAAATCATATGTGCTAGTAACAAAGATCGCTGTAACTCACTGTTAAAATGAATTTGCTAACGGGATCAAATAATGTTGTTGTTAAGTGCCATTGAGTCTATTCCAACCCATAACGACCCTGTACAGAGTTTCCAAGGAGCAGCTGGTGAGCTTGAACCACCGACCTTGCAGTTCAAATGACTGCTGTCTGAGGCATTAGCCCACAGCGCCACACTAGGACTCCTGGCCAGATAATAAGTGGTAATAAATATCCTGGGAACCCTGGCTGTACAATCACATGTTGTTGTTGTTAAATGCCTTGGAGTCAGGTCCGTTTCCTAGCGACACAATATAAAGTTTCCCAGGGTTTGAACCGCCAACCTTGCCGTTAGCAGTCCACTGCTTATTCTACAGTGCCACAATCACATAAGCCTTCTTAATTATTTTATAAAACTCAATGTGTAGCAAATGCTCCTTTATTTTTCTCGGAGATTTAGAGTCAATCACACAGACTTTAAAATCCTAGTAATACCACACAGGAGTACTGGTTTGGCGCTGTGGAATAAAGCTCTGGATCGCAAGGTCGGTTTGAACCACAAGGTTGGAGGTTCAAACTCACCAGCTGCTCCTTGGAAACCTATTTGCTATGCGTCAGAACCAACATGACGGCGCTAAACCACAAGAACAATACCACACAACAGGCCTGGTGTGGTGCTGTAAGGACAGGACTACAAGGTTGGCAGTTCAAACCCATCAGCTGCTCCTTGAAAATCCTATAGAGGATTGCTATGAGTAGGAACCTATTCCACTGGCACTTAACAACAACAACAACATCCTTATTAAGGTGTAGTGGGTTAAGCATTAGAGTGCTAAGCTAAACGTCACAGTTCAACTCCACCAAATTCTCCATGGGAGAAAGATTGCTCTAGTACTGATTTACAAACTCAGAAACTACTTCCCTTCTGTCCTGTAAAACTCCATGTCAGTGAGTTTGGGGTTTTAACAATTGTTGGTTGCCCTTGAGTGACTGAATCACGGCAATCTCATGTTGTCAGAGAAGAACTGATCCCTAGGGTTTTCAAGGAAGTAGATCACCAAGCCTGTCTTCTAAGGTGCCTCTGGGTGGGTCCAAACAGCCAACCTTCTGGCTCGTAGTCAAGCACTTGACCATTTGTGCTAGCCAGAGACTCCTGTTTCTAATGTTGTTGTTGTAGTTAAGTGCTTGCCACTGAGTCAATTGTGACCCATAGCGATCCTATATAGGGTTTCCGAGGAGCAACTGGTGAGCTTGAACCGCCAATCTTGCTGTTCAAACAGGTTTGCAGTCTGGCACATTAACCCAGAGCGCCACACCAGGACTCACGTTTCTAATATTAACAATTAAAAGTTCAATAGATGTTAACTTTGCCACCAGTATTTTCCATTATCATGAATTTTATTGATTCATGTTCTCTGCAGTGTTCAGAGAGAATACTATATATATTTTTTTAATGCAGTTTAGTTAAAAAAGATCTGCCTTGAGCATTGGTGGTGGTGGTGTGCTGTTGAGTCACTTGCAACTCATAGCAACTGATAGATTCAAACTGCTGACCTTGTGGTTAACAGCCCAGCAGGTAATCACTAAGCTACCAGAGGGCTCCTTTGCCTTGAGCATTATGCTCTTTTTTAAACTATCTATAAGGGACTCCTGATGTGGCTCTATAGGATCAGCACTGGACTGAGAACCACGAGGTCGGCAGTTCAAACCCACCAGTTACTCCTGTTATTGTTAATTGCTTTCCAGTTGTTGGTTTTGACTCATAGTGATCATATAGCCTTTCCAAGGAGCAGCTAGTGAGTTTGAACCGCCGACTGTGTGGTTCAAACCAACCTTGCAATCCAGAACTTTATCCTACAAATCCACACCAGGTTCCCAGCTGCTCCTAGGAAACCCTATACTGGGTCGCTATGTGTCAGAACTGACTCAATGGGCACTTAACAATAATAAGGGATCAAGTGAGACTAGTAATTTGAGTGATTGGGTAGGAAACTTGGAGGGCAGTGAGTTTATATTAAAGAGGGCGAAACAACTCGGGGTAATCATTTTTACTGAATTGTATACTAAGAAACTGTTGTTGTTGTTGTTAAATGCCATCGAGTCGGTTCCGACCCATAGCGACCCTGTACAGGGTTTCCAAGGGTGTAAATCTTTACGGGAGTAGAAAGCCTGATCTTTCTCCCGCGGAGCAGCAGGTAGTTTCGAACCGCTGACCTTAAGGTTCACAGCCCGATTCGTAACCACTACGCTACCAGAGCTCCTGACATATATTTTGCTGTGTATATATATATTTTAGCAACAAAATAAATAAAATTTAAAAGAAAAAAGTAAACAAGGAGTTCCACATTGTGTGGGGAAACTAGACCATCCTGCTAGGTGCTTGCTTATGGTACTTATGTGCCATGGAGTCGGTTCTGACTCATAGCAACCTTGTACAGGGTATCCGGGGCTGTAATCTTTACGGGAGCAGATAAGCCTCATCTTTCTCCCGCAAACAGCTGGTAGTTTCGAACTGCTGACCTTAGGTTCTCAGCCCGATTCGTAACCACTACACTACCAGAGCTCCTATCCTGCTAGGAGTCTTTCTCAATCTTCCTATTTTCTCATTCTAAATATATGTGTTGTTGTTAAGTGCCATCAAGTCGGTTTCGACCCATAGAGACCCTGTATGAGGTTTCCAAGGAGCAGCTGGAGAGTTTGAACTGCTAATCTAGCGGTTCAAATGACTTTGCAGTCCAGCAAATTTACGCACAGTGCCACACCAGGACTCCCTAAATATATGTATGCATGGACTATTTTATCTACTCCCATAGTTTAGATTGCTATTGTCTCATGCATTCTCAAATGCATATTTCTAGCTCTAACCTTTCCTCTAAAGCTCTTGGTCTGTGTTCTCTAATATGGAAGACATTAGCTACATGTAGCTGTTGAGCACTTGAAACAGCTAGCAGAAATTGCGAAGTGATGTTAAGTGTAAAATAACACATCCAGTTTCAAAGATTCGATATGAAAAAAAGATTGTATAATATAAATATTTCGTTATTGAGATAATAGTTTGGATACTATATGATTAAATCAGTGGTTCTCAACTGGGGATGACTTTGCTACCCTTCAGGGGGCATTTGTCAATGGAGATATTTCTGATTGTTACAACTTAGAGGTAGGAAGGTGGCTAAGTATCCTACAACATCCCCATAAGACAGAATTAATTCTCCAGCCAATAGAGTTAATAGAACAGCTGTGAGAAGCCCTGAGTTAAAAATTATCAAAAGTAATTGCACCAATGGTAATTTTACTTCTTTTTTAAAATCTTTATTGTAGACTGGATGAAGGTCGATAAGGCAAATCATCTTTCCATTCAAAAATTTCTACACATTTTGTTTCATCTCACAGATTGCATTTCTTACAATGAACCATCACTTATCCCACTTCTGCACTGTTTTCTGTTTCCATTCCTTCCTCTTTCCTAACCCTTCAGAACTTTGTCCTTGGATAAATATTGCCCATTTGGTCACAATGGTTTATTATTCGAAAGTGTGCGTACCTCATAGTAATGTCTGTTGCTTGACTGAAAATTCAGTCAGGAGTTCATTTCCAGACCTGAAGGGTAACTATAAGCCATAGTCTTGGGGGTATTTTTACTTTTTCAATGTGGCTATTAGAAATATTTCTATTCTTATTTCTATTAGAAATGTCATTTCGCATTTAATGACTTACAAGCATCTCTAACACATCATGCCTAAAATAAAAAAATGTAGACATTTTATATTCACACCCCATCCATTTCAGTTTTCCTATCTTAGTCAAAACTAGAAGATTCTCTCTCTTCCTCACATCCTACCTCTAATCAATCAATGTTGTTGTTATTTGTTGTTAAGTGCTGTTGAGGCAGTTCCAACCCATAGCTATCCTATATAGGGTTTCTGAGGAGCAGCTGATGAGTTTGAACAGCAATCTTGTGGTTCCAACGGACCTTATGGTCCAGTGTTTATCCTATAGTACCATAATCAATAAATCTTATTCTTCCCCTAAATATCTTTCAGATTCACCCATTCCTTTGCATACTCTATACCAGTCCAGTTCTCAAGTATCTCATTTATTTATTTAACAAACATTTATTGAACACTGACTATATCTTAGACAGACGCCTAGATCGTGCTGTAAGATAAGCTCTGGACTTCTAACTGCAAGGTTGGAAGTTCAAGCCCACAAGCCACTCTTTGGAAACCCTAGACAAGATCACTATGAGGACGGCACTTAACAATTTAACATATGCTAGACATTGTACCAGGCACTTCAAGTACCATATACATGATCACTGCCAATCCCTAAAATCACATGATCATTGCAGTGATTTTAGGGATTCAGAAAGTAAATCCAGTATTTATACTACCATTTTAGAAGTTACAATGGTGTAACACTTGAATCAAAGTTAGAGGAGGTAAGAGTTAAACCAATTTTTCAAACAAGCTAAGATCCAAATCCTGCACTTGGAACCAAACCAAACCTGTTGCTACTGAGTCAGTTCTGACTCACGGTGACTCTATAGCAGCATGAAGCAAACTCCCTAATGACAAACTGGATGTGGAATGCTAGGGACTAGCGAGATGTGAGTGAAGACAACTTAGATAGGAAAGGATTTTGTTATTGTTAGTTGTTGAGTTGATTCTAACTCATGACCACCTCATGTGTACCAAGTAGAATTTCACAGTGGTTTTCTTTCTCTCTCTTTTTTTTTTTTTTTCATAGAATTTTCTCAGCTGCAACTTTCTAAGCAAATTTCTAGGCCTTATTTACAAGGCAAGGAGTCCTGGTGTGGCGCTGCGGGTTAATGCACCAGACTGCAAAGCTGTTTGAACTGCAAGGTTGGTGGTTCAAGCTTACCAGCTACTCCTCAGAAACCCTATACAGGGTCACTATGGGTCATAAATGACTCGACAGCACTTAACAACAACAATTTACAAGGCACCAATCTCTAAATGGGTTTGAATAACCACCAACTTTCCAGTTAGTACTCCAGCATTTGCCATTTGAGCTATGCAGGGGCTCCAAGAAAAGGATTAGGAAGATCATTTTTGCTAGAACAAAGAATTTTATACTCAAAATTATGGGAAGCCATCAAACAAAATCAATCAGAGGAGTAACAATTGTATTTGACTATTAGAAGAATACTTCAATACCTCAACAAGAAGAAAAATAATCCTATAAAAAAATGGGCAGAGGACATGAACAGACACTTCACCAAAGAGGACATTCAGGCAGCCAACAAACATATGAAGAAATGTGCACTATCATTAGCCATTTTTGTTGTTGTTGTTGTTGTTAAGAGAGATGTAAATCAAAACAACAGTGAAAAATAATCTTACTTTAGCAATAATAGCAAAATTAAAAAAACAAACAAACCATAAAGCCAAAGCTAGCAAGGTTGTGGAGAGACTGTGACCCTCCTATACTGATGGTTGTACCAGCACTGTGGAAGCCAGTATGGTGCTTTCCTAAAATGTTGTAAGTAGAAATGCCCAGAAATCCCTCTACTTGGTATATGTTGTTGCTATTGTTAAGTGCTGTCGAGTCGGTTCCAGCTCATAGCAACCCTGTAATGGATTTCCAAGGAGCAACTGTTGAGCTTGAACCACCAACCTTGTGGTTCAAACTGACCTTGTGGTCCAGTGCTTTCAGGACTTGGTATATATTTTCAAGAAATAAGAGCCGTGATATGAATAGATACATGCACACCCATGTTGATTGCAGCACTATTCACAATAGCAAAAAGATGGAGACAGCCTAAATTCCATCAACAGAAGAATGGTTAAACAAACTGTGGTACATATACACAATGGAATAGTATGCAATAATGAAGAATAATGACGAATCTTTAAAACACCTTACAACATGGATGAACTTGGGGGACATTATGCTGATTGAAATTGTTGTTGCTCTAGTTAAGTACTGTCAAGACAGTTCCAACTCATAGTAACCCTGTATAGGGTTTCTGAGGAGCAGCTGGTAGGTTTGAACTGCCGACCTTGTGGTTCACAGTTCAGTGTTTATCCTACAGGGCCACATCACAGGCGTCAATCACAAAAGGACAATTACTGTAGGAGAACACTGTTATAAAAAGTTAACAAAAGGTTTTATTGCTAAAAGAAACATTCTATAATGGTTACCGAGACAGAGTTGTGGGTGGAGGTGAGGGAGGGAATATTTCCATGTGCTAGAGGATAGACAGGTTCCTCATTAGCACAACTAAGTGTTCTAAAATACTCATTCTCTGCTATGCTGTCCATGAGGAATCTGTACATAGACGAAGAGGCAGTTACTTTACCGCAGAGAGGATTACAATCATTGTAATGAAGCAAAGTATATGATTTGTTGACTGTAAAACTGACAATCTACTCTGCAAACCTTCACTCAAAACTCACTATAAAAGATTAAAATTAAAAATGTGACTATTACAGACATCATATACTATTCTATATGCAGGGTAGAGTGGGGTTTGGAGAAGGGCAGTAGTAGAGGGAGACTCATTAGGTGGCAGGTGATGATGGTGTTCTCCTCCCTCACTGAGATGGTTTTAGGTGAGTGGTTGGGTGATGATGCCATTCAAGAAAGGCAAGGGGAGCAGAGGTTGAAGGTTGGGTGAAGGAGAAGATGGAGAGAAAGGAAATGATTACTTATTTTCTGGGCAAGTTTTGAGGTATCTAACATTTACGGTGTGATGCTGTTGGATAAGCACTTGGCCATAAAATCGGTTTGAACCTCAAGGTTGGCAGTTCAAACTCACCAGATACACCTCAGAAACCCTACACAGGGTTGTTATAAGTCAGAACCGACTTGATGGCACTTAACAATCACAACAACATTTGCCTAAAATGGAAATTTTAGTAGGCTGTTGGATATATGCATCTGGAGCTCAGGAGGGAAGTCTGAGATAAAAATAGATTATGGATCATAACTAATTGAGACTGTCACAACTGTAAAGATACAACTTTTGTAACAAAAACAGGGGAGTGGTTAATCTTACAGTCCAGAAACAGAGGACCCTAGAACCATAAAGGGAAAAGAGCATAAGCAAAATGTGGGACCTTATCCAGAGAAGCAGCAATGCCAGAGATGGAGGTAGAGATGGGGACATGGAGAAAGGGAGCAGCTGAGGACTCTAGATTCACGGGAAAAGAGGGACTGAGAGCTGGCGGCCAGGAGGCAGACATGTAGACTGTGCCCTTTGGTGGTTTAAATTATTATATATGCCGGAGTGTTTTTTAAAAAGAGCTAAAGTGAATAGAGAGAAATACTGTTAACTGATAGTACATGGAGGGGATTATAACCATTGTAATGAAACAAAGTATATGATTTGTTGAATGTAAAAGTGATGATCTGCCCTGTAAACTTTTACTCAAGTCACAACAAAAACTTTTTAATGAAAGAAAAAAAAATAGAATATGGACTCATCAATTTATAACAAGCAGCTGAAACAGCAATTTTGTTAAGGTCACCCAGAGTATAAGTGAGAGAAGACAGAAATCTGGGGATGTTTGATATTTGAAGAGTTGAAGAATGGGAGTGGAGCAAGATGGTACAGTACAGTAGGCAGATACACTGAGCAGAACCTCTGCAACAAAGACCTGGGAGAACAAATGTAATAGATCCAGATGGAGGTCCTGGAGCACTGAACTTCAGAAGATCCGGCAGACAGGTGGTCTGAGTGCTGACTGGAAGAGGAAGCTGAATAGGAGAAGCGAGAGAGAAAAATATCAGCTGGCGTAGAGTAGCACGGCCATCTTGATCTTCTGCAAGCAGCTGCCTATACAGCAGCCTGTGGGCACAGGGCCAGGCTGCAGGTGAGAGACAAGGGGGTGCAGTCTTCCCTTGTTCTCTTGCCCTCCTAGTAGCTGGGTGTGGCCAGTCCCACCATCACCAACACAGCGGTCAGTGGTACCCCTCCTGTGCAGCCTCTGCCTGGGGTCCTTAAGAGACACGTGGGCCCACCCTGAACTACACTGCAAACAGTGAACCAAGAACTTTGTTCAGACTTCCTTCCAATCTCTATCACAGCCACCAACAAACAGGTGGTGAGTGCGTGACAACACACCAACATACAACCATCAATTAAAATATAACGAAATCACAATTTTTGGAAAAAACCGACATTTTCAGCTTACACAAAGAAATAAGACAAAGTCCCTCAAACAATTGATCAAAATGTAAAATAAAAAAATATAATCCAGAAATGAAATCAAAACTATTTGATAAGGACTTTAAAATAATATTATTAAGGTAACTTGAACAAATTGATAGAAACATGGACGAAATCAAGGAAGAATTCAGGAAAACAATACAAGAACAAACCAACAAGATAATTGAAAAACCATACATAAACAGCAATTAGAAAGCTAGAAGATTAATAATAAGACTTCAGAAATAGATAATGCATTGAAAGGGCTAAATAGAATTGAATTAATGGAAAGCCAAGTCAGTGAGCTTCAAGACAAACCAGCACTCATCTTCAAAAAGGACAATTAATTTTTTTTTTAAATCTGGTACACTATCAAGAGAAATAAGTTATGTGTGATTAGAATTCCAGAACAGAAAGACACGTCAAACTATAGAGAAAACTACCTAAAAGTTGTTAGAAGGAAACTTTCCTAACTTGAAAGATGAGAAGATAGCCATTCAAGAAATTAAAAGAACTCCAAATCAGATACACCTCAAAAGAAAATCACCAAGACATATTATAGTCAAACTTTCCAAAACCCAAAAACAATGAAAAAATTCTGAGAGTAGGTCAGGGAAAAACAAGGAATTACCAAAAAGGAAAACCATTAAGACTAAGCTTTGATTTCTCAGCAGAAACCATGCAGGCAAAAAGACAATGGAATGACATACGTAAAACTCTTAAAGAAAAGAACTGCCAACCAAGAACCATATGCTCAGTACCATTTGTCCATCAAATATGATGGTGAAATTAGGACATTTCCAAATAAAAAGGAATTGAAAGAATTTACAAAGACCTGATCAACCTTACAAAAAATACTAAAAGGATTTCTCTGGACAAGGAACCAACAACAGCAGACAACAACCTGAGACTCACATATATGACAATATCACCCAGAATTCAAAGTAAAACAAACCTGTTGGTGGTTAAGTACCGTGGAGTCAGTTCTGACTCATAATGACACTGCACAGAGTTTCCGAGGCTGTAAATCTTTACCGGAGCAGAAAGCCTCACCTTTCTCCCGCGGAACAGCTGGTAGTTTCGAACTGCCGACTTTGTGGTTCACAGCCCAATTCATAACCACTACGCTACTACCAGAGCTCCGTATCAGGAAGGTATAGTCCCTGGAAGAGGATACATGGTTAGTAGTTGTTGTTGTTGTTAGGTGCCATCCAGTTGGAAGACCCTCAATGGGCTCAAACCTAACAACTGTGAGGACGGCACAGTACCGTGCAATGTACTGTTCTGTTGTACGCAAGGTTGCTATGAGTCAGAGCCAACTCAGTGGCACCTAACAATGTTTTTGATTATCACAACTGGGGAGATGTTCCTGGCATCTAATGGGTGGAATGTAAGCATGCCACCAAACATCCTACAATGTACAGGGCAGCCCTCCACAACCCAGAATTGTCCAGATCAAAAAGTCCTTAGTAATCCAGTTGAGAAACAATAGACAGGGACATGTACTTTTTCCATGAATTTGGTAGTAAATAAAGGAAGATATGAAGGTTTTAAAGAGTTTGTGGAAAAATGAAATTCAAAGATAATGAAATTTTTCCATAAATTTTTGAAGCCCCTTCGTAGACACATATTTAGTGGGATATGGAGTCAAGGAAGGATGAGACTTGAGTCTTGTTGGTGTGCTGAAGGGAAAGACCCTGTAAAAAGATAAAAAAAAAAAAAAAAAGAGTTGAAAGAAAGTAGAAACAAAGAGATACCTCTGAGGAGACAAATCTCTATGGAGACAGAGAAAATGTGATCCACAACTCCAACTCTCCAAAATAAAACAAACTCTTTGCCATCAAGTTGATAGCAACCCTATACAGCAACCCTACATAGGGGTCCCAGCACTGTGAATGTTTTGGGGAATAGACAGCCTCACCTTTCACCTCTGGAGTGGCTGGTGGGTTCAAACTGCCATTTTTATAGCTAGCAGTTCAACACTTAACCTTCTATTTCACCACGGCTGCATCCAAAGCTCTAGACACTGCCAAATACTACCTAAACCAAACCAAACTTATGTCGTCCAATTGATTCCAATTTATAGCAACCCTCTAGAACAGAGTAGAACCGCCCCATAGGATTTCCAAGGTTGTCAATCTTTTTTTAAAAAAGCAACATCTTTCTTCAGCAGAGTGGCTGGTAGATTCAAAACACTGATCTTTTGGTTAGCAGAACACTTAAACATTGCATTGCCAGGGCTCCTAGTATATCACTTGAATTCTGTAAATTAATTTTACTCCTTTAGGGAAGGATCAGTTATTCAACTTGTACTCCAAGACAATATATGTATGTGTGTATGTGTCTACATATATACAGAGAGAGACAGAGAGCCCTGATGTGCGCTGCGGGCTAATGCTTTGGACTGCAAGCTTGGTTTAAACAACAAGAAAATTGAAACAATCAATTCATACCTATTGATAATTACACTGAATATCAATGGATTAAATATACCAGTCAAGAGACACAGACAGCAGAATGAAGAAGAAAGCAGGCTCCTTCAAGATGCTGCCTACAAGAGACTACCAAAAAGATGGAGATAGCCTAAATGCCCATCAACAGAAGAATAGTTTTAAAAAACTTTGGTACAAACACACAATGCAATACCACAAAACATTTAAAAATAATGATGAATCTTTGAAACACCTGACAACCTAGTGGAACCTGAGGATACGATGCTGAGTAAAATTAGTCTCTCACAAAAGGAAAAACATTGTATGAGACCAATGTTCTATAAAGTTAAAAAACAAATGTTTTCTAGATAACAGGGCAGGCAATATACAAAAGGGAAATTAGCAGAGGAAAGATGAAGGTAGCAGGCGACACAGGGAGAAATGCAATAGTTAAAGTGAATAGAGGTAAATGTTGTTCAGTGTTGGTACACGAAGGGGATTGCAGCCATGCAATGAAGCAGAGTATTTGATTTGTTAAATGTAAAACTGATGCTGTGTTATGTAAACCTTTGCTCAATTCACAATAAAGAAAAATTTTTAAAAGAGATGATATTATGTATTCCTGAGTGTTTTTGTGTACATCTCCCCACCCACACACCAAAAAAAATGAAAAACAGAGGGAATGGAAGCAAATACTGTTGAATGATGATGCACGGAGGAGATTGTAATCATTGTAATGAAACAATGGTGTAAAACCGATGTTCTCCCATGTAAACGACCACTCAGTTCACAATAAAAACTTAGTTTTAAAAAACTAAACAAAAATAATTGATGCCTTTGAATTGTGGTATTGACAAAGAATATTGAAAGTACCATGGACTTCAGGGGGAAAAAAAAGTCAAGCTAGAAAAATCAAAGAAAAAGCCACTATCCACCACTGGTAGTGAGGATTAGTAATTGTTCTCAAAACAGTTTAGTCTGTTGAAAACCAGTATCTTATGCAGTTGATCAAAGCTGGCCTTCAGTTTACTACTGAACTTCTACACAAAGTAAGTTTCTTTAATTCTTTTGGAATGCTTTTGCAATACTGTTTTTAAATTTCTAAAGGGTTAGCAATTAAGAAAAAATTCACAAGTTTATGATCATTAACAAAGTTAGGTTGGACAACTTCCAAGGTCCCTGAGAGCTCTATCATTTCCTGTTTTTCTTCAGACCTAATAAAATGCATGTGGTTCTTGCAAATATTATAATTTCAAGTATGGTTTACATACCGGCAAATGATTTGCAAATTCAGAACAAGAAGTAAAGATGTTTCTCTGTACTTGCTCATTGTTATTTATAGTGATGGTGGTGGTGGTTGTGTGCCATGGAGTTGCTTCCTGTAAATTTTTCCAGAACCACTGTGTGTGTTTCCCCAAGTTGCATTAATAATTGCCTAAAGTGTATCTTGATTATGATTTTGGGCTACAGGATTTCAAACTATGTTTGGTTTAGTTTAAAGGTTAGTACTTTAAAAAATGGTTATGTATTTGGGGACAATTCAGAAGTAAGGACATAGAGATAGTGGTACTAGGCAGACACACTACACAGACCCATTGCAATAAAGATACTAGAGACCAAATGAAACAGACAGATAAAAATCCTGGAACCCTGAACTTCAAAAGAAGGGTTAGAGAAGTGGATTGAGTGCTAACTGGGAGGAGAAGCTGAGCAGGGATGTTAACAGAGGGAGACTGACTGGTGACTGGCCTGCCAGATGACAGCTTTGACAACAGAAGGTGGCCTGGCAGAGCAGATTCACACAGGTGACAGGAAAGCCATGATTCCTTCTTTTTCTCCACACTTCTCTGGTCACCAGAGGTGTGGCCAGCTCCAACACTCTTACACTTCCAGTTCAGACCCTGCTATCCAGGACTTTGGAGCCATGTGTGGGGCAGGGAACAGTTGTACCCCTTGGGTTCCTGGATTCAGGCAGGCATAACTCCAGGCTTGTAGATCCCACAAAACACCAGACCAGTATTTAACCAGTCACCCTGCCCCCAGCTGCCTGTGGTCCTTAACAGACACTGAAACCAGCTCCATCAAGGGCCTCCACGAACTACTTCTGGATTGTGTGCCCTGAACAAAGGGATTTTATTTAGGATCAGAAACTCTGTTGCCACATCCTTCCCACGCCCACCCCACCAGCTCTGTGGCTTGTGAGTTCCCCAGAGTTTTCTCCTTTCCAGGTCCAAGAGCTGCACTATTTTTGTTGTTGTTGCTTTTGTTTTGGGATTTGTTTTTTTCCATTTGCTGTTTCATTGTTTTTGTTTATTCTTTCTCCTTCTTCTTCTTCTCTTTCCAGTCCCTTGAATTTTTCCGTTCCTCTCCATATTTGTTTTTCCTTCTTTTCTTCAGTTTCTCATTTGTTATTGTTAAGTGCCATCGAGCTGGTGCCAACTCATAGTGACCACGTATAGGGATTCCAACTAGCAGCTGGTGGGTTTAAAGTGCCGACCTTGTGGTTCACAGTCTAGTGCTGATCCTACAGTGCCACACCAGAGGTTTCTCATTTACCTTCTTCTGTTTTCCTCTTTTGATCTGTCTTTATTACTCTCTACTCTTTTTCTCTTTTCGCTTTCTCTCTCTCTCTCGTTTTTCTAAGTGTTTTCTTTCTTCCTTTTGTTTCCTCTTATTTTTTCTTCCATACCTCCATTTTCTTGTTTCTTTTTTGCCTTTTCAATTACTCAAATGTTTTTAAAAATTACTTCCATATATTTCCTCTTACTTTTCTCTTTATAGCTCCATTTCCCTTTCCCTCTTTTATATTTGTGGTTGTTGTGAAGTGCCGTCAAGTCAGTTCCGACCCATAGCAACCCTGTATAGCGTTTCTGAGGAGCTGCTTGAACCACCGACTTTGCAGTTCAAACAGCTTTGCAGTCTGGCGCATTAGCTTACAGCGCTATTTGTAGTTATTATATTCTTTTTTCCTGGTTTCTTCATGTTTTAATTTATTTTTTCCCTTTATCGTTTTCTCTTTTCATTGTTGGTTCCTTGTTCGTTTATTCTATTTTGTTTTCTTCTGGGTATGGGAGGGGTTTCCTCTTTTCCACCCAAAAGAAGACAGCAAGCCTGACCAAAAATCCAGCCGTCACTGTACCCACTGTAGTTCCACCCACTGGGCAAAAGCTAATACCAGCTCCAATACCACCTGATCAACAGCAAATATCAGCCAACACCAGCCAAACCCACCCTAAACTGAGGCACACAGTGAACAAGGTTTAGAGTAGAAAAATTGAATTTTCTGTATTATCCATTTTCTCCCATTAGTAAAATCGTGGAGTGTGGTGACTCTAGAGAATAACCACCAGACTATGAACCATAAGGTCAGTGACTCGAGTCCACCAGCCACTCTTCAGGAGAAAGATGAGGCTTTCTGTTTCCTCCAAGATTTACAAGCTTGGAAACCGTAGAGAAGGGTCACTACAAGTCGGCACTTAACAACAAGAAGAAGTATGGATATAGAAAAGGAAAAGAAGACAATGAAATTCCACGTACTAAAAAGAATTTTAAAAATATTAACAATTTGGCGAGGACTGGAAATGTAAAGGTGGATATTTTATAGTAAGGAGGGGAGTGATTAACCTTTCAGTCTAGAAGCAGAGGGACCTGGGACCATCAACAGAGAAGAATGGTGAGAGGGACCACACCCAGAGAAGCAGTGAGGCCTGAGATGAAGATAGAGAGGACAACAACGTGAAGAGATGGAGTGCCTGGGGAGTTGAGACCCAGAGAGGGAAAGGGGCTGGGTGCTGAGGACCGTGGGGGGGGGGGGGACATGCAAGGTATACCCTTTCGTTGGGGGATGATGCATGGACGGGAGGGTAACTAAGGCAATGAAACGATATAGGATAGAATGAATGTAAAACTAATGTTCCCCCATGTAAACTATCACTCAATACACAATAAATCATTCAAAAAAAGAATAACAAGGAAGCAGCAAAGCCACCACATAACATGGATGAACCTAGAGGACATTATGCTGAGTGAAATCAGTCAGTCACAAAAGGAGAAATATGGCATAGAGCCATTATTGTAAAAGATTAAGTAAAAGCACCCACACTAAAAAGGGAGAAAAAATTTTATGTAAAAAAAAAAAAAAATTAACAATTTGAACCTGTTTCTTTAATACTCAGTGCTTCTTATAAGTTTTTTTTTCCTCTCAAGATAATGATTATATTTATTATTTTACTGCTACATTAGAAATGAAATAAAACTGTGAAAATCAGAAAAAGCATGCAACTTCATGAAGTTTATGGAGACAGCAGTTTTTCCTATAGGGAGGACAAAGACGATATTCACGAAGATCTTCAATGGTGAGAACACGGATAGCATCTGCCACGTGGGATTAAACAGACCAATGGGAAGTTTTCAAACAAAAGTGATGGAGCATTGACTACCTCTGCCCTCTTAGCCAGAGAGTATGAATGAGAAGACATTAGAAGATGCCGAAAATATCTACAAACACCTAGGTTTTCCAAAATCAAGCCTATAAAATCAACACACAAGCAATGTTGAAATTTGCTCTTTGGAGGAGATCACCACTTTATGATGTTTGAACACATTCCTTCTCCTGCTGGATAGTTTCCTTTGAAGGGAGAGTACTTTTTTTTCTTTTAGCTTTGACTTGTCAAACTTCACATTGGATAAATCTGGCTTATCCCTCATTTTGCTTTAAGGCTTGAAGATCCGTTAAAGGGCAACCCTTGCACTGACACTACCACTGACTTTGGGCTAGGTTCTTCTGATAAGCTTTTAATTATTAACTTTTGATTAGTGATAAATCATTATTTTGCTACTGTTTGGAAACATAATTTAGAAATTTTAGTTTAATGTCTCCATTTAAAAATCTCAAATATTTAAAAAAATCAAAACCATTAAAATTTTAAAAGTTTATGGTGATCAAATTTTATATCTGTACTAATCTGAATAATACAGAACATTAAAGTTGTTTACTCTGAACCTTTTGAACACCAGTTTAGGATCTAGATAAACTAGGAAACAGTGCCACCTACTGAATCATAATTACTTAGCATGTCAATATTAAGTTCACTTTCTGAAATTTCTAAAGTTCTGGCAATTTTTCTCAAACATATACCTCTAAAAGGTACTTCGAGCAGTAAATATTCTAAAAATAGTAATTCAACTAAAATTTCTCCTCCAGAAGAAACCAGTACATAGGTCATATGAGTTTACTGTCTGTCTCTTCAGAGAGCTTCACAAATGAAGGACAAAAAAGATACAATCACAAAACAACAAAGAAAATGAGACTAGGTTATCATTGAGACAGATATCCCAACAAATCTCTGAAGGTAGAAATCAGATAGAAAACTAGCGACTGCCGCAGCAGAGTGAATAAAGCAGCAGCCTAAAATGGAGCCTGCACCAAGGAGGAAGTTGGTATGCTTTGTAGAATTTAAATACGATTAGGGACTCCGGGCAGGTCCAGGGAGACCAAGAATAAAACACAGAAATGAAAAAGGAAGAGATTAATTATAAGTCTGTATGTGACACAGTTAAATCTTCCACTCTTCTACCCCACATTAGCATATATGGCATGTAGGGTTTTAACGCTCAGCTAAAACCAAAGATAAGGAGTTCTCTAAAGAAACAGACAGTACTAGTGGCGGAGAACTAGTAGAGGAGAACTAGTAGGGAGAACTAGTGGAGGAGAACTAGTAGGGAGAACTAGTGGAAGATAACTAGTAGGGAGAACTAGTAGAGAGAACTAGTAGAGGAGAACTGGTATGCAAACCCACAATAACGATTTCAAGGTCCAGTACTGTTAGGGTCCACCTGCCCATATCTACCTGGCAGTAAGCATCATCCTTGTATACAGACTCCATCTATCATTTTTATATTAACTCATTTAAAAATATTTATAAATAACAAAAAGACATATTTGAGATAAATCTATACTGTGAAAGATAACAAGATAAAACACTTAAAAGGTGGTTACAGACAAAAGGTAGAAACCTAAAATATCCATCATGAAGTGAATGGATAAGTAAAATATGATATATGTGAATTAAAACACACTGGGATTTTCCCATAAACTTTTTGACTCTCCTTTGTACATACTCATACATTGGAATATTGTTGTTGTTGTTGTAATTGTTATTAAGTGCTGTCGAGTTGATTCTGACCCATAGTGACCCTGCATAGGGTTTCCAAGAAGCAGCTGGTGAGCTTGAACCACGACCTTGCAGTTCAAATCACTGCTGTCTGATGCATTAGTCCACAGCGCCACACCAGAACATTAGAGTATTACTCAGCCCTAAAAGGAAATGAAATGCTGAAACATGCTATAATATAAATGAACCTTGAAAACATGTTGATTAAAGTTAAGTCAACACAAAAGACCAAACAGTATATGATCTCGCTTATATAAAATACCTAGAATAGGCCAAATGTATGGAGACTAAAGTTTGTTAGTTGTGACCAGGGGCAGGCAGGAGGGAGGTAGGGGAAAGTGATTCACTGCTTTGGAGACACTGAGCAGACACTAGTAAGGGTGAAGGAAAAAGTTGGACATGATAACAAGTGGCTGTACAACATGATAAATACAATTAATGCCACTAAAATACTTGTGAAGAATCCTGAAATAGCACACTTTTGATACATACATATTTACTGTAATAGAAGAGCATTGTTTAACAATAAACCCTTTTTTTTCAAATTTAATAAAAATAATTTTCCTTTTTGAAATATGACTATACAAAAGGGAGATAATTCAATGAAGATAGAAGAAAAAATTTTAATTCCCCTAAGGTAACCGACTCCACGGCACATAACTACCACCACCAAGGTATTCAAAAATTAAACATAATATTATATCTTTATAAGAGGAAAAGAATATTAAGGAAAAAAATTGGCAATTAAAATGATGAATTGTGAAATAAAATCCAATAGTGGTGGTGGTGTGCTGTGGAGTTGGTTTCTACTTATAGTGACCCTGTATAGGGTTTCCGAGACTGTAAATCTTTATGGGAGCAGAAAGCCTCATATTTCTCCCATAGAACAACTGGTAGTTTCGAACTGCTGATCTTGAAATTATCAGTCCAACTATAACCACTCCATTACCAGAGTTCCTTAAAATCCAACAATAGGGTTGAACAATAAAGGCAAGGAAATCTTCCCGAATGTAGAACAAAAATAGAAAAGAAAGTGGAGGGAAAAGGACAAAAAGGTAAAGAAATGAGGCGGGAGCGGAAACACATGAGGAATTATAGAGCTAAAAAATCTAGTACAAATTTCAGAGAGGAATAACAAACTAGAGGGAAAATTATGAAAGAAATAATGTTTTAATTCCCAAATCTGAAGAAAAGATCTAATTTTAAAGGCCAAAGCATGTCCAGCACAATGAATGGAAAAAAGGAGCCAAACTAAAAAACCCTTGTCATTTCCCCACAGTGCCACTTCTGACATGCATGGGTTTGTTTCTGAGCTCTATAGTCTGTTCTGTTGATATGCTTGTCCATCCTTACAAGAATACTTGTTGCTAAGTGCCGTCAAGTCGGTTCCAACCCATAGCAACCCTGTATAGGGTTTCGGAGGAGCATCTGGTGAATTTGAACCTCTGACCATGTGGTTCAAACTGACTCTGCACTCCAGTGCATTAACCCACAGGGCCACACTGGCAAAAATACAATTATGTTATATACTACACATAGTAAATAGTATACACATTGTATACTACATATTTAAAAAAAAAAAAAAAACTTGTCCCCAAGTCAATTCTGATTTATGACAAATCCATGTGTTATAAAGTAGAACTGTTCCATAGATTTTTCTTGGCTGTAATCTTTACTAGGAGTTCTGGTATGGAGCTGTAGGATAAACACTGGACCACATACTTTAGACTTTATTTTGTGTGTCTTTGTGCAAGGTTCAAACTCACCAACCGCTCCTCGGAAACCCTATACGGGATCTTTATGAGTCGGAAACAATTGTATGGCACTTAACAAGAACAACAACATAGTTCCTAGTAAAAGAGTAAATCCTTTTCCCTGAAAACCAGGAACAAAGAAAGTCAAGTATTTAGGCCTCTACATTTTCCTCTAGCTTTTGTACTGTTGTTGTTGTTAAGTGTCGTCAAGTCGGTTCTGACCCATAGGCCACCCTGTATAGGGTTTCTGAGGAGCAGCTAGTGAAGCTTGAACCACCGGCCTTGAGACTCAAGCCAACTTTGCCGTCCAGCGCATTAACCAACAGCGCCACACCAGGACCCATGTCTCTCTGCTATGTTTCAATAAAATAATGTTTATAACCTTTCATTAGAGCTCTTATTACATTCTATTTAATTAACCATTTGCCTTCTGTCTCTGTTGTGAACCAACTGGTGAATCTTTGTATGAATGCTTATTGGATAAATCTTTTAAGAATTGTAAAGAGTTCTGGCAGCATAGTGTTTGAGTCAGGCTGCTAACCTCAAGGTCAGTAGTTCGAAGCTACCAGCCGTTCCATTGGAGAAAGATGAGGCTTTCAGCTCCTGTAAAGAGTGACAGCCTAGAAATCCTATGCAGGGTCGCTGTGAGTCAGAACCGACTCCACAGCACACACACACACACACCACCATAAGAGTTGTAGAGAATGTAAAGAACCATCTAATTTATGGCGCTGTGGGATAAAGCAGTGGACCGCAAAGTAGAGTTGAACCACAAGGTCTACAATTCAAACTCACCAGCGGCTCCTTGGAAACCCTATACAGAGTTGCTGTGAGTCGGAATCAACTCGATGGTACTTAATAACATTTTCCACTAGAGGAAGTAAGTCTCAGTGAGTCCAAGAGACTTGTCCAATGTTCCCCAGCAAGTTAATAAGCAGTAGTGATAATCAGTCTTGCCTTTTCATCAAAGAGCTCCTGTCTCCTTTAATTGATCCAGCCATTAAGTGAAGCGAGTTTTATGTCCATTATAAATGAAAAAAGTATAGCTGAAAAAAAACAATTTTTTCCCCAAGGCCATTATTGTCAGAACAATGAAGACAAAGACGAGATTTTTGTTTAGAAGCCAGCATATTTTCCACTTTTAGTTTGTGCAACAAAAATTTTATTTTCAAAAATGAAGAAATGAGGGTAAACATCTGAAACTACAACTGTGTCTTAAAATGTGAAATACCAATTCCTTGCCACTTTATACTAATCATCATTTATTATATCTACTTATGAATATGAACACCCCAAACTAAATGTTATACCAGGATTTGTGGTAGTTGACATAAATAAATACATGTCATCTTGAGGGTAAACATCTATATGAATTAAGACTTCCTAAATAAAATAAAAATGGAGCTCTGGTAGCGTAGTGGTTACGAATCGGGCTGCAAACCTTAAGGTCAGCAGTTCGAAACTACCAGCCACTCCGCGGGAGAAAGATGAGGCTTTCTACTCCTGTAAAGATTTACACCCTCAGAAACCCTGTACAGGGTCACTATGGGTCGAAACTGACTCGACGGCACTTAACAACAACAACAAATAAAAGGAAAAATTAGTGAAGGCAGCAAAATGAGCTACAAAATAACACAAATACATACCATAGAGTTTGTAGACATGAGCCACAAATGTAGCTGTAGATTGATTTCTTTCTGCCAAAGCCAATAAGGAAATGCACTGTTACATGATTCGGTGTCAAGAAAGTAGTATGTCTCAAAAGAAGAAGACATTTTCTTTACACTGAGACCTGAAGGAAGTCATTAAAGGGACATTGTATGACATCGTAAACAATATTTTTTAACAATATACCTACAATAATTATCATGTTGAGTTTTATGAAAGGAAGTTGAGGAGATGTTTACCCAGAGAAATCTTTGCATAACTCATTAAGAAAAGCTAAAACTAAATGTATGAAGGAGAAGCTGATTAAGGAGTCAAGTACAAGCTTCTCATAATCTCTTTCTACAAAAACCTTCCAGGATGTTTAGGGTCATCTGTTTTCTCACCAAGTCAGGAGAGGAGCTTTCTTAGAAGGGTTCTTCATTTGATGTAACACTCCACATACCATCCTCTCTGGTCCTGCTGGTATGGCTTACCCCAAATATACAGGCTGGGCCCTGGATTTTAGAGTACTTGTGGCATTGCAGGATAAGCACTGGACTGGCAACTGCAAGATTGGCAGTTCAAACCCACCAGTCACTCTCAGAAACCCTGTACAGGGTCACTATGAGCCAGAACCAACTTGATGGCACACAACAACTCTTAGTCATAAAGAGATAAGTTCTTGCATGACATCAGAAGCACTACTATTCCAATGTTGTTTGTTGTTAAGTTCCGTTGAGTCAGTTCAGATTCATAATGACCCTGTATAGGGTTTCCAAGGCTATAAATCTTCTATGGGAGCAGAAAGCCTCATCTTTCTCCCATGGAGGGTCTAGTGGAGTTGAACTTCTGATGTTATGGTTAGTAGTCTAGTGCTTATCCTACAGTGCTACCAGCACTTCATTCCAATAGGATCATCTATATTAGGAAGCTCGTTATATTTGGGAAGGATTTCAATAAATACGTTTTATACATGTTAGACATTTTTTTAAAATTGTGAATTGAATGAAAGTTATAGAGCAGATCATAAATTTTACATTTAAAAGATCATACGTTTCAGCTCAGTGATTGCAATCCCCTAATGTAACATCACCTCCTGCTGCTTCCCTGTGTTTTGTTTCCTTAACTCTTTCTTTCCCAACCCTTGTGAATTTTGTCCTTGAGTAGATGTGACCATTTTAATTTTTAAAGGTTGACTGTTCTATGGTGTGCATACCTCAGGAATGTTTTTGTACCCCTCTATACCTTATGTGATGCTGAGGGATAATGTGTTGGACCACAAGGTCTGCTTGAACCTCAAGGTTGGTGGTTCGAATTCACCAGCTGCTCTTGGAAATCCTACATAAAGTCACTATAAGTCGGAACCAATTCAAAAGCACTTAACAACAATATACACCTACAGGAGTCCTGGTGTGGCACTGTAGGATAAGCACTGGACTGCAAGGTCAGTGCGAACCACAAGGTGAGTGGTTCAAACTCACCAGCTGCTCCTTGGAAAGTCACGACTAAATGGTACTTAACAACAACATACATCTACTGCTAGACTTCTGGTGTAGTGCTGTAGGATAAGCACTGGACTGCTAACAAGGTCAGTGGTTCAAACCCATGAGATTCTCCTTGAAAACCATATAAAGGGCCACTATGAGTTGGAACTGACTCAATAGCACTTAACAAGAACAACAATATATGCCTATTGCTTGGCAGAAAACTGAGATATGAGAGTAAGTTCAATTTCAGAACTGAAAGATGACCAAGGGCCATAGTCTTAGGGATCCACGTCTCTATTTGACCAGTAAG
The DNA here is from genome assembly GCF_000296735.1 of Chrysochloris asiatica. NCBI lineage: Eukaryota > Metazoa > Chordata > Mammalia > Afrosoricida > Chrysochloridae > Chrysochloris > Chrysochloris asiatica. The sequence goes on from NW_006408522.1 coordinate 12,194,591, forward strand.
CCTGGTCTTTTTTACAATTTTGAGTTTTGTTCCACATTTTCTCTCATTCTATCCAGGACTGTCTAATGTGATCCCTTTCAAAGCAGTTGGTAATGGTAGCCAGGCGCCATGTACTTCTTCCTGTCTCACGGTTATAGAGACAGATGTTCTCACGTTCCATTAGTCCATTGGACTAATTGTTTCCAAGCATCTTCAGCTTTCTTCACTTTTCTTTCCTCCAAACAGGAAGAGACCAATGGTTGCATGAACTTTTTTTTTTTTTAATTAAATGTTTT
>NW_006408522.1:12196015-12199293 GCF_000296735.1 Chrysochloris asiatica
CATCTTTCTCCCATGGAACAGCTGGTAGTTTTGAACAGCTGACCGTGAGATTAGCAGCCCAATTCATAACCACTACACTCAGGTAAAAAGAGGAGCACTAGACCATACCAATCCAGTTAGAAGTAGACAAAGATTTAATAGATATTTCAACAAAGAAGATGCATGAAGGACTGACTTTATTAAGGACATGAAAAGTACTCAATATCATTAGTCACTAAAGAAATACAAATTAAAACCACAATAAGATACCACATCACACCCAGTAGTATGGCTATATGCAAAAGACAGATAACAAGTGTTGGAAAGGATATGGAAAAATGGAATCCTCAGATATTGCTGGCAGATATGTAAAAATAGTACAGCACTTTGCAAAAGTCCTTGGATGTTTCTTAAAATGTTAGATACAAATTATTATATGATCCAGCATTCCACCCCTAGGCATCTACTTTTTTTGTACACATAAAATTAAAGTTTTATTTTAAAAGATAAGATTACATTCTTTCTAAAAACAAAATTCAGAAGTCTGGTGTGGTGCTGTGGGTTAATGCGCCAGACTGCAAAGTCGTTTGAATTGCAAGGTCGGCGGTTCAAGCTCACCAATGGCTCCTTGGTAACCCTATACAGGGTGCTATGGGTTGGAATTGGCTCAACAGCACTTAACAACAACAACAATCATTAGGTAATGAGTTAATATTTTAAAAACTGTTTATAGCAGTTAACATGTCACAGAATTCAATCACAACCTGGATTGTCAATTACCCCCATGTTTTATCCCAGTCAATAAGGGTTTGTCAGTTTTCAGACAATAGCTCTTCAAAAAGGCTGTCCTGGGTCCTTTGTTATCTAGGCTCATCACATCACCCCACGGGGTACCTAGCTACCATGCCAGCTCACTCTGATTGTTCTGGTATCGGCCATCTTTATGTATTTATTGGTACCCTAATTCTTGCCCCGGAGTCCTGGTGTAGCACTTGGGTTAATGCGCTGGACTGCAAAGTCATTTGAACTGCAAGGTCGGTGGTTCAAGCTCACCAGCCGCTTCTTGGAAACCCTATACAGGGTCGCTAGGGGTCGGAATCGACTCTATGGCACTTAACAACAACAATTCTTGCTCTAGCTGTTCTTGACAAGTTAGTTTTTGTTGCTATCCAAGTATGTGACATAGTCAACCATCAGAACATCATGGTTCCGAGCCTCACTGCTGTAACTGGGATCAAATTTGCAGAACTGGAAGGAAATCAAGCCTGCATCAACACCAATAAAGATGGTACCCACAGTTGTATCCATCAGTGCACTCCCTTGCTAAACAATGTTAATGAAGCCATTGCCATTTGAACAGAATACTAGGGTTTATAGTGATAGACTTTTGAGTGTCCATTCCAAGATATGGACAGGGTTCCTCTGAATAAAGACCTCCATTGCCCTTAATATACTGTAAAGCATAATTCATTAAGTCACTATTACAGCCTTCATTGCCTTCAGGCCTAAAGCAGTCCACCAGATTCTGTTCACAGTCCACTCCAGATATCTTCTTGTTGTTGTTGGGTGCCATTAATTTGGCTCCTCCTCATATCAACAATATGCACAACAGAATGAAACACTGCCCGGTCCTGTACCATCCTCACAATTGTTGTGTTTCAGCTTATTGTTTCTAACACACTAGGGGAAAATAATGACCAAAAGGAGAGCTATTTTCCCTTAAAACAAAGAAAGCTTATGGGGCCATAGATGTATATATGTTGTCTGAATAGATGTTAAGCAACAGGCACCTGTAACTTCATATTAAGCAGAAAAAAAAGAGAAAACATAACAAGCAAAGGGAAAAAAAACTCAGAAATTAGAATCACAAAATATGCACATATAAATCTAAGGATTTATATTAGTAATAATAAATACAATTGTATTAAACTCATTCATTAAAAAATTAACACCATGCAGTGGATTAAAAATGCTCAACCACAAAATACTTTCAGGCTGTTGGTGTAAGGTGTCATTGAGTCAATTCTGACTCCTAGAGACTCTATGAACATAGAAGGAAACTCTGCCTTCCTACTTCATCCTCACAATTGTTTCTATGCTTGAGCCCATTGTTGCAGCCATAATAGCATTCCAACTCATTAAGGGTCTTCCTCTTTTTCTCTGACCCTCTACTTTACCAATTATGATATCCTTGCCAAGGGATTGATCCCTCCTGATAACAAATCCAAAGTACACGATATGAAGTCTCTCGCTATTCAGGCTTTTAAGGAACATTTTGGCTGTATATCTTCCAACACAGATTTGTTCATTCTTCTGGCAATCCGTGGTATACTGAATATTCTTTGCCAACACCACAATTCAATGCATCAATTCTTCATTCTTCCTTATTCATTGTCCAGCTTTCACATACATGTGAAGTGACTGAAAAGACCATGGCTTGGGTCGGGCCCATCTTAGTCTTCAAGGTGATATCTTTGGTTTTGAACACTTGATTTCTTGACTGTTGCTTCTATGGGTGCTGACTGTGGATCCAGTAAAATGAAATCATTGATAGCTTCCATCTTTTCTCCATTTATTATGATCTTGCTTAATGGTCCAGTTGTGAGGATTTTTGTTTTCTTTATATTTAAATGTAATCCACACTGAAGGCTGTAGTCTTTGATCTTCATCAGTAAGTACTTTAAGTCCTCTTCATTTCCAACAAGTAAAGTTTTGTCATCTACATATTCCATGTTATTAATGAGTCTCCAACCCTGATGCCATGTTCTTCTTCATATAGCACACTTTCTTGGATTATTTGCTCAGCAAACAGAACAAGCATAGTGACACATATTTTACACCAAGATAAATATCCCTTTGTTCTATTTGAACTGTCTCTCCGTCTACTTACAGGTTCCATATGAGCACATTCTTCACAGGTTTATGATTACCATACTCTAATGTCTTTGTTTTGTTTTGTTTTGTTTTTTTAGCAATGCCTTTAGTGCAGTTTGAACTTCTTCCTTCAATACCATTGGTTCTTAAACATATGCTACCTCCCAAAATAGTTGAATGTTGACCAATTCTTTTTGGCACAGTAATTCTGTGTGTCCCTTCCATCTTCTTTTGATGCTGCATCATCCACTATTTTGCCCACGTTGTTGTTGTTAAATGCCATTGAGTCAGTTCTGACTCACAGTGACCCTACATAGGGCTTCCAAGGAATGGCTCATGGGTTTAAACTGCTGACCTTGCAGTTAGCAGCCCAGTGCTTATCCTACAGCCTACACCAGGACTCTATTTTTCACATTGTTGTTGTT
>NW_006408522.1:12199838-12201815 GCF_000296735.1 Chrysochloris asiatica
CAGATGGGATATACTCAAGGTCAAACGTTGGCTCTTATGGGCTTGTTTTAATTTTCTTCAGCTTCAACTAGAACTTGCAAACAGAAATTGATTGTTCTATGGGTGGTCCCTGGCTTTGTTCTGGCTGATGACATTGAGCTTCTTCATCATCTCTTTCCACAGATGTAGTTAATTTGATTCCTGTGTATTCTATATGGTGAAATCCATGTATATAGCTGCCAATTATGCTGCTGAAAAAAGGTATTTGAAATGAACAAATTGTTGGTATTACAAAATTCTATCATGTTATCTCCAATATCATTTCTATCATCAAGGACATGTTTTCCAGCTACTGATTGTTCCTTTTTTTAAAGACAGAAGAGATGATTTATTGTATACATTACATTCAGCCACAACAGACCAGAACTAGACCAGAATGTAATAGGTCTGGAACAAAAGATCAAAAGGAACTGCATTAGTACAGCAAGGTGGGTCTCAGCTGTTCATAGCATTCGTCAAATGGCGATGGAAGTTCTAGATCCACTGAGCCATAAATTCTAGATAGTAGCACATAGTCAACTTGTACCAGTGTCGCAGCCTCCGGCATTCCATATTCCTGCTGCTGTGGCTTCCATGGGTGTACACGTTAGCCTTTACTTGGACCTCTGCCTCATTTTTCTTCTTTTTCACTTCAGCCTGTGCATTTGCTTCTTCCTCCGCTTAGTTCTCATGGCTTGGAGGCTTCTAACAAGATGGTGCTAAGGTTGAGAGAGAGCACTGATTGTTCCTTGTTTCTAACTTTCACATTGTAATTCCCACTATTATCAATCATCTTGAATGCATGTTTGATCAATTTCAGACTGCAGTAATTTGGTAAAAAATCATCCGTTTCTTCATCTTTGTCATTAGTGGTTTGTGTGTTAATTTAAGTAATATACTAACTGATCTTCCTTGTAGGCATATGGATATTATACTATCACTGACAGTCTGTTGTACTTCAGGACAGATCTGTTCTTTTTGAAAATGACTGCAACACATTCTCCTGCAATTATGGCATTGCAGATCATGGTGGTGGTGGTGGTTGTATGCCATAGTCAGCTCTGAATCACAGTGACCCTGTATAGGGTTTCTGAGGCTGCAAATCTGTATGATAACAGAAAACCTCATCTTTCTCCCACAGAGCAGCTGGTAGACTCCAACTGCTGACCTTGTGGTTAGTAGCCCAATGTGTAAGCTATAACACCACCAGCACTACTTTAGAGTAGATCATATGTCTGTCTGGAGTCCTGGTGTGGTGTTGTGGGTTATGCGCTGGACTGCATAGTTGGTTTGAACCTCAAAGTTGGTGGTTCAAACTCACCAGCCACTCTTCAGAACCCTACACAGGGTTGCTATGGGTTAGAACCTACCTGATGGCATTTAACAACAACAACAAATGTCTATCTAATTCAAAATGGCCAATAGCATTTTAAATCAGACCTTTTGAATTGGCCATGTCAACACGGCAAATAACATTTCAGCTTACTCATGCCTAGGATATCAATCTTTATGTATTTTATAACCATTGATTGGTTGGTTGGTTATGTGCCGTGGAGTCGGTTCCAACTCATAGCGACCCTGTACAGGGTTTCTGAGGCTGTAAATCTTTACGGAAGCAGAAACATTCCTCTTTCTCCCAGGGAACAGCTGGTAGTTTTAAACTGCTGACCTTGCTGTTTGCAGCCCAATTCATAGCCCCTATGCTACCAGAGTTCCTTTATAGCCATTAGAAAAACTAAAATTTCAAGATCGTTGATGCAATTTATACTATCACCTGTAGTGCAAATTGCTTCAACCATTTTGGAAAATCATTTGGCAGAGTTTACTAAAGCTAAACTCTACCAAAATATGCCTATTCACATCAGAATCAACTTACTGACAACACGTTTGTTATGCTTAAAATTTCTACTTTTAGATGTTGTTGTTGTTAGGTGCCATTGAGTTGGTACCAGCTCATCG
>NW_006408522.1:12203145-12220687 GCF_000296735.1 Chrysochloris asiatica
ACTGGTGCCTTGTTCTTTGCCAATTCCTTCAATGCACCTTGGACTTCTTCCTTCAGTATCATTGGCTCTTTTAGACAGAGTTTTTAAAACTGAGTATATGTTTACCAAAAGAGATGTGTAGGAATTTTCACAGCAATCTTATTCATATTGTTGTTGTAGGCCAATCAGTCAATTCCAACTCATAGCAACCCTATAGGACAGAATAAAACTGACCTTGTAGTTCCCAATGATGTAATTTTTATGAAAGCAGATGCCACATATTTCTCTGGTGGAGTGGCTGGTGGGTTTGAACCACTGATCTTTTGGTTCCCCAAATGTAAACAACTCAAATGTCCATTAAGAGGAAAATGAATAAATAAATTGTGGTAAAATCAATACAATCTAATACTACATAGACATTTTTAAAGAGCAAACTATTGACACATGAAAGAGAACTTATGAATCTCACATATATTATGTGAAAGAAGGTATTTTTAAAAAGTAAACACTGTATGAATTCATTTATATAAAAGTTAAAGAACAAGCCCATATACTGGGTAGTGATATAAATTGGAATAGTGGTTGTATCTGGGAGGTATGTATTAATTGGAAAGATGTATAAGGGATTCTTTTTGCATGGTAGAGTATTCTTTATCTTGATCTAGATGTAATTTTACAAAGGTATATGCACGTAAGGAGTTCAGTGACTTTAGAGGATAAGAATTGGACTATGAACCACAAGCTCAACAGTCTGAGCCTACCAGTCTCTCTGCAGGAGAAACAAGAAGCTTTCTGCTCCCACAAAGCTTTACTGCCTCAGAAACCTTATACAGGGTCACTATCAATCAGAACTAACTCTACGACACTTAGCAACAATATACATGCATAGCACCAAAGGGTATACACTGAAAAATTTCCATTACACAATTGTCCTTCAACCACTCAGTTTTCCTATAGGCAACTAATCTTAATCAGTTTCTGCCATTATGTGAATTGTATTAATCACAGTTATTAACGCTGGATGCTACATCTGACAAAATTAAAAATTGTAGTTACTTAATATAATGAAAGTTTATTTCTCAATCCTGGGACCGTTCTTGTGGTTCACATAGATCTCTATCATTTGGATCATGGGGCCTCCAAGGAAACAATGGGAAAAGTAGATTTGACTAGGGAATTTCCCAAGAGATGTTTAAGGGTCAGACCTGCAAATGGCTTACATTCGCTCTATCCACATCCCAGTAGCCAAACTTCTAGATAGGTTGCAATCTAACTGCCTGGGTGTCATAGAAGCAGCAAGTGAACATATAACACTGTCTTTGCCAACGGTATCCACTTAAAACTGCTGACAGAGAATTCATTATAAAAGCTGATAATGTTCCCTGAAGAATATGGGACACCCAACTACTAGAGTACCTCCACAACTCCAAGCAACACAAGACAAAGAACCTATTTCTGAAGTGTGGGGGTTTCTAATAAGTTTCTTGTTTTGTTTAATTGCATTACTTTTCTAGTAGAGACTAAATATATATGCTGTTACTGTTAGGTGCCACTGAGTCAGTACCTACTCATAGGGACCCTATGCACAACAGCACGATACACTGCCTGGTCCTGTGTCAATCTCATAATCATCGCTACGTTTGAGCCCGTTGCTGCTGCGACTGTACCAATTCATTTCATTGGAATCTTCCTCTTTTTCGCTGACCCTCCACCTTACCAAGCATGATGTACTTCTCCAGGAATTGGTCCTTCCTGATAATGTTTGATGTATGAAAGCCGAAGTTTGGCCATCCTGACTTCTGAAGAGCATTTTGGCTATACCTCTTCCAACACAGATTTGTTTGTTCTTCTGAAAGTCCATGGCCCTTTTAATATTCTTCTCTATCACCATAGCTCAAATGCATCACATCGATGGTCTTCCTTATTCATTGTCCAACATTCACATGCATATGAGGCTATTGAAAATATCATGTTTTGGGGCAGGTGCATCTTAGTCCTCAAACTGACATCCTTGCTCTTGAACACTTTAAAGAGCTCTTGTGCAGCATTTGATTTCTTGACTGCTGTTTCCATCAATGTTGATGCTTGATTTGAGAAAAATTAAGTCTTTGACAACTTCAATCTTTTCTCCACTTATCTTGATGTTATTTATTGGTCCAGTTGTGTGAATTTTTGTTTTCTTTACATTGAGGTATAATCCACACTGAAGGCTGTGGTCTTTGATCTTCATCAGTATGTATTTTAAGTACTCTTCATTTTCAGTTAATGACACTTTCTCCAATCCAGATGCTACATTCTTCTTCATCTAATCCAGATTCTCAGTTTATTTTCTCAGCATACAGATTGAATAAATATAGTGAAAGAATACAATCCTGGTGCATACCTTTCCTGATATAAATCATTCAGTGTCCCCTTGTTCTGTTCAAATGACTGCCTCTTGGTCTATGTACAGGTTCTTCATGAGCATAATTAAGTGTTCCGGAATATTCATTCTCCACAATGTTGTCCATAGCTTGTTAAGATTGACACAATCTAAAGTCTTTGTGGAGTCAAAACACAGGTAAACATCTTTCTGGTATTCCCTGCTTTCAGCCAAGATCCATCTTACATCAGCAATGCTGTCCCTCATTTTATGTCCCTGTCTGAATCCGGCATGAACCCTGTCAATGCATTGCTGCAGTCTTTTTTGAAATATCTTCTGAAAAATTTTACTAGCGTGCGATATTAATGATATTGTCAGATAATTTCCTCATTCCATTGGGTAACCTCTCTTTGGAATGGGCCTCCAGTGCTGCATCAGTTTGTTGAAAGATTACCATTTGTATTCTATCAATTTCTGGAGTCTTGTTCTTTGCCAATGTCTCCAGTGCACCTTGGACTTCTTCCTTCAGTATCATTGACTTTTTTTTTTTTTGGTGGGTTTTGCTGTGAATTATTTGACAGTTTACATGGGAGAACATTAGCTTTACATTCATCCTATCGTATATCATTTCATTGCCATGGTTGCAATCCCCTCCATGCATCATCAACCAACCAAAAGTTATACCCTGCAAACCTGCCTCCTGGTCATCAGCACACAGTCCCTCTCCCTCTCTGGGTCTAGAGTCCCCAGCCGCTCCATCTCTCCACGTCGTCTCTCTCTCCATCTCTGGTGTCACTGCTTCTCTGGGTAGGATCTCGCTCTCCGCTCTTCTCCCTTGATGGTCCCAGGGACCTCCGCTCCTGGACTGCAAAGTCAACCATTCCCCAACTTTTGCTACAAAATGTCTACCTTTACATTTCCAACCCTCACAGTCAGTCCTGATTGCAATTATTCACCTGTCATTGACTATTGATCATATGCTACCTCTTGAAGTGGTTGAACATCGACCATTTCTTTTTGGTACAGTGACTCTGTGTATTCCTTTCATCTTGTTCCTTTTCAGCCCATTGTTAGGGTCACTGTGTCAATTAACCTTGCTCAGAATCTTATTTTCGTTCACTGATGATCTAATTTACCATGCATCATATCCTTCTCCACAGACTGGTCCTTCCTAATAACATATCCAAAATATGTAAGATGAAGTTTCACCATCCTGGTTTCTAAGAATCAGTCTGGCCATACTACTTCCAAAATCTATTTGTTCATTCTTCTGGCAGTCGATGGCATTTGCAATATTCTTCTCCAATATCGTAATTCAAATGCATTAATTAATTTTTTATCTTATTTATTCACTGTTCAGCATTTACATGCACATGTTGTTTTTGTTAAGTGCCACTGAGTCGGTTCCGATTCATAGCTACCATGTATGTATAGGGTTTCCAAGGAGCGGCTGGTGAGTTTGAACCACCAACCTTGTGGTTCAAAGCAACCTTGTGATACCGTGCTTTATCCCATAACACCATACCAGCATACATATGAAGCTATTGAAAATACTATGGCTTGGGTCAGGCGCACCTTAATCCTCAAACTGATAGCTTTGCACTTTAACACTTAGAAGAGGTCTTTTGCAGCAGATTTACCTAATGCAATACTTCCTCTGATTTCTTGACTGTGCTTCCATGAGCACTGATCCTTTCTTCTTCTTGTGATGCTTTCTATATCATTCAAAAGGAGTCCTGGAGTGGTGCTGTGGGTTAATGCACCCAACTGCAAAGCCATTTGAACCACAAGGTTGGCAGTTCAAACTCACCAGCTCCTCCTTGAAAACTCCATACAGGGTCGCTATGGGTTGGAATTGACTCAACGGCACTTCACAACAACAACAACATATCATTCAATATTTTGCCTAAGTTGTTGTTGTCTTTAAGTGCTATCAAGTCAGTTCTGGCTCACAGGGACCCTGTGAGGAGCAGCTGGTGAGTTGAAGTTCAAAGGGACCTTGAGGGTGAATGTTTATCCTACAGTGCCACACCAGGGCTGGATATTTCAAGTTGAGGCCTGAATTTTTGTCTTCAGTTCTTTCAGCTTGAGAAATGCTGAGAATGTTTTTTCTTTTGGTTTTCTAACTCCAGGTCTTTGCACATTTTGTTATAATATCTGACGTTGTCTTCAGGTGGGATATGTTCAAGGTCATGTTTTGGTTCTCGTGGACTCATTTTCATTTCCTTCAGCTTCAGCCTGAACTTGTATATAGCAATTGATGGTCTGTTCCACAGTATGACCCTGGCCTTGTCTTGGCTGATAATATGGAGCTTTTCTACTGTTGCTTTCCACAGATGTAGTCAATCTGATTTCTATGTATTCCATTTGGTGAGGTCCATACGCATATTTTATATTGTTTAGAAAATGCATTTGCAATGAAGAAGACATTGGTCTTGCAAAATTCTATCATACAATCTCCAGCCTTGTTTCTATCACCAAAGCCATATTTTCTAAGTACTGATCCTTTTTCTTTGTTTCCAAACTTTACATTCCAATCACCAGTATTTATCAATTTCAGACGAAAGAAGTTAGTTGCTGTTAGTGTTAAGTGCCATCGACTTGGCTCTGACCCATAGCGACCCTGTCTGTGTAGGGTTTCTGAGGAACAGCTGGTGAGCTTGAACCTCCAACCTTGCAGTTTAAATGGCTTTGCAGTCTGGCGCATTAACCCATAGCGCCACAGTTTACTATGCCTGGAATGACAAATTGATGAGGAATGACATCATATTCATCAGCAAAAAAAGCATTTCAAGATCTATCTTGTAGTACAATGCTGTCTGTGGTAAGATAATATCCATATGCTTGCAAGGAAAACCAGTTAATACAGCCATTATTCAAATTTACACACCAATCACTAAAGAGATGACACAATTGAAGAATTCTACAACAACAATGCATTGTTACAGAATTCCTTACCAGCCGCTCCTTGGAAGCCCTATACATACATGGTAGCTATGAATCGGAACCGACTCGGTGGCACTTAACAACAACAACAATATATGTGTGTGTGTGTATTGTTGTTGTTAAGTGCCGTCATGGCGGTTCCGACCCATAGTGACCCTGCATAGAGTTTTCGAGGAGCAGCTGGTGAGCTTGAACTGCGGACCTTGTGTTTCAAACCGACTTTGCAGCCTAGCACATTAATCCACAGACTCACCTTCTCTCTCTCTCTCTCTCTCTCTCTCTCTCTTTCTCTCTCTCTCTCTCTCTCCATTGAGGAGTTGGTTCTGACCCATAGCAACCCTGAACAGGGTTTCTGAGGCTGTAAATATTTACAGGAGCAGGAAGCCTCATCTTTCTCCCGCAGAACTGCTGACCTTCCGGTTCGTAGCCCGATTCATAACCACTACACTACTAGAGCTCTCTCTCTCTCTCTATATATATATATATATATATATATGATACTTATACAAATTACAGAAATATGGACAGATTGAGAGATCTTCTCGAACTCCAACACAAAACAAATTCATATTCTTTGTATACACATATGGAGCTCAAAGGCTCTTGAAGCTCAGAAGAAGCCATTTAGGGTACAACTTAGTCTCTCCCTGTCTGGAGCAAAGAAAGAAGAGTGAAGAAATTAATTCAAAGGACTAATAGACCACATGAATCTCTGTCTCTACAACCTTAAGATCAGGAAAGTATATGGCGGAAATGAACTTACTGGCATCTCAACTTTCAGCCAAACTAGCTAGGCCTTCCTGGGTAAGTACCGGACTGCTAACCACAAGGTGGTCAGTTTAAACCCACCAGCCACTCCTCAGAAACCCTATACAGGGTTGCTATGAGTCAGAACCAACTCAAAGGCACTTAACAACAACAACAACAGTGTGAACAATAACACTAAGGAGGTTTGCACTCTGTAGAACAACCAGAAGGAAAGCATTTACCCAGATATAAAGCTCAGAAGGTAGGAACGTACAGGGAAGAAGGAAGAACAGAAATGGTGACTGCAGGGAGAAAGTGAGAAGAGAGGAGTGTAAAACGATTTGCTGTTTTAAAATGCCTTGGCCTACCTCCTCTTCCTTAACTCACTGGACTAAGTAAATTGCCTATTTCCTTTGTCAAATACTCAGACAGATACCCATGGCACATTGATCATTCACACCAGTACTCTCTAGTAGGAGAACGACCACGCACTTCTGCTGCGAGCAGTTTGGCTGTAGCCTTACCATGAGTCAGCCGGGTTTGTTTCTAAACTTGATTTTCCAGTTGTATTAGTTACTTGGATTATGTAATTTAATTAAAAATTACTTAAGTCTGAGAAATATGAATTCAAAATTCAAAGAAAAAGCTTTATCCCTTTGAAATTCCATGGTTAGACTTCACGCACTGAACCATCAAATAGTCTTCGTAAGCCATATGAACTAGAACAGAGTATTAAATTATGAACAGTCGGCATTTCCTCTTTTGGTAACAGGGTGGACTCTTGAGTACTGCTGTGGTTGCCCCACCTTTCCTCACTCCAGCTTTAAATGATGCAAAGGCACCACTAAGCCAGTACATGCTTCATTCCACACAGGCAGCTCCCACTGCTGATGTTTCAGTGCACCTCCATGAAGGATGAAGGTAGGTTTTCATATTACTGATGTATATATTGAGTCACTATTCAAAAAACAAAACAAATAGGTTCAATGGTGAACTGATAAAAATACAACTTATGTATACATCTTTGACTTGAGACAAACCTTTCAATCTGAGCTAATTCAACCACATATCAAAAGCTCAGTGAAATTTTTGTTTAAAATTAAAATAATCAAGGTATGCATTGTTAGTAAAAGAGCAGTAGAATTGTAGCAGAGCCAAATTGGGTTTGAGGGAAGGGCAAATTGGAAGAATACAGATTTGATTTCAGTTGAAATGTGATGATGTGGTGCTGTGGGTTAATGCACTGAACTGCAAGATTGCTTTGAACTGCAAGGGCAGTGGTTCAAGCTCACCAGCTGCTCCTTGGAAACCCTGTAGAGGGTGGCTATGAGGTGGTACGGACTTGACGACACTTAACAACAACACTCAGCTAACAATAATAAGAATGAACAATCTGCCCATCTGGGAGTCAGGGAGATGAAATCTGGAAACATATAGTCCTCTAGTACCAAGGCTCAGTCCAAACCTTTGAAATAAGTAACTATTTTAAGCCATATATTCTTCAACCCAGGAGCTTTGGTAGCATTGTGTGTTAAACATTGTGTTGCTATCCACAAGGTCAGTGGTTCAAGACCACTAGCTTCTTCATGGGACAAAAATGACTGACTCCATGGCACTTTAACAAAAACAATTATTCATTCCAGAAATCTCTGCTCCCTTGAGATGACAACTCTCCACCATTGTTGAGTGACTTTCATAAACATGAGAAGTTATAGAATAAAGAAATCAGATCAACAACATTAATATTTTAGTGTCATGTTTACAAATAACCTCTGTGTATTTAGTATTTAATGTTTGTTATATTATGTGTTTTTTATGTGTAACAATAGCAATGCGTATTATTATTATAGTGTGTTTGTTAAGCTTGAAAAAATGACATACCAGCTTTATTATTTTAGAGTGGAAGGTAGAATAGAATTTGCATACCTTACATTGAATTTCCCATCACTCACCTCTCAGTTTGCCGTATTGCAGTGACTTGTGTGTTTCTCTGATGCTGGAACTATGCCACAGGTATTTTAAATATGTGCAGGGTCCAGTGGACAAGTATCAGCAGAGCTTCTAGACGAAGGCAGACTAGGAAAAGGAGAGGTGGTTCACCTCTGAGAGGTTAACCACTGAAGATCATACAGTGGAACATTGTTTGATATAGTGCTAGAAGTTCCTCGGGCTGGTTGTTGTTGTTAGGTGCCGTGGAGTTGATTCTGACTCACAGTAACCCTATTTGGAGAATGTTTCATGTATAACAGAAAAGAATGTATATTGTACTGCTGTTGGGTTGAATGCTTTGTATATATCTATGAAATCAAGTTGGCTGATTGTGTTGTTTAGTACTTTTGTATCTTTGTTGAGTTTCTTTCTAGTTGTTCTGTTCTTCATCAAAAGTGTGTATTAAAATCTCCTACTATTGATGTAGCACTGCAGGATAATGTGCTGGACTGCAAGGTCAGTTAGAACCACAAGTTCAACAGTTCAAATCCACCAGTAGCTCCTTGAAAACCCTCTACAGGGTTACTATGGCTTGGAACCTACTCGATGGCACTTAACAACTATTATTGTGGTGCTACAAGATAATGCACTGGAGACCACAGGTCAGTTTGAATTGCAAGGTCAGCAGTTCAAACCCACCAGCTGCTCCTCAGAAACCCTATATAGGGTCACTATGAGTCGATACTGACTTGATGGTACTTTAACAACAATCTATTATTATGGGGAGGGCTGTGGTTCCATATGGTAAGCACTGGACTGTGAACCACAAGGTCTTTAGTTCAGGCCTACCTACTACTCCAAAGGAGAAGCATGAGGCTTTCTGGTCACTTGAGGATGTAAATCCTCAGAAACCCCATATGGAGTTATTGTGAGCAGGAACCGATTTGACAGCAGCTAACAACAACAACTATTATTGTAAAGAGTTGCTTCTTTCTTTCTTCAGTTTTATTAGAGCTTGATTTGTGTATTTTGAGACTCTTTCATTGGGGATTTTTTTTTTGGTTATGTTCCTCTTGTTTAATTGACCTCTTCATCATGATATAATGCCCTTGTCGCCTATGCTGGTTTTGGCCTCACAGCATATTTTCTCAGAGATTAAAATGGTCACTCCTGCTTGTTTTTTAATTGCCATTAGCTTGATAATTTGCCCCCATACATTTATTTTTAGTCTATTCTGTCTTCGTGTGTAAAATGTGTCTCTTGTTAACGGTATATTGAAGGATAGTGTTTTCTTATCCATTTTACTACTCTCTGTCTCTTGACAGGTACATTTACATTCAGTGTAATTTTCGATAGGTATGAATTGATTGCTGTCATTTTACTGTGTTTTTTGGTGATGCTGCAGGTTTCTTTGTTCCACAAATTTTCTGCGCTGAGTTCCTTTTGTTTGTGGGGTTTTCTTTTCATTTTCTTCATTCTTTTTGTGTCAATAGCCACTAAACATTCCTGATTTTCCTATTTTTTTTATTTTGATGTGAAGGTGTATTCATTGTCTTTAAGGTTGCCCTGTAATCTTTAATTTTTCCCCCACTTACAGCAGTCTATTTTATCTTACATTCTACTTGACTTCCTCACCATTTGGAAGTTTTCTATCTACACTATTCCTTATTTTGGCTTTGGAGTTGATTTCATTATAAATTGGTATCCTTAATTCCCTATATTTGGTCTTATAGGTTTGTTTTAAGGAACTCTGGTAGCATAGTGAACTACAAGCTGAGCTGCTAACCACAATGTCAGCAGTTCTAATCTACCAGCCGCTCTGTGGGAGAAAGATGTGGCTTTCTGCTCCCATCAAGATTTATAGTCTCAGAAACCCTATAAGGGGATTCTATGAGTTGGAACTGACTCCACGGCACACAACCACTACCACCACTACCACCAGCTTTGTTTTACTTTAAAAACTTCTATATCTAGATTGAGTTCTGGGCTGTGTTGCCGTGTATATTAATCTCAGGTTGTTGGTTCTTAGTCCAAAGAACCTTTAGTATTTTTTGTATGGTCTTGTTATTGCAAATTCTTTTAATTTCTGTTTATCTGGAAATGTCCTAATTTCACAGTGATATTTGAGGTTATCACTTTGCTGGTTATATGACTTTTGTTTGGCAATTTTTTTCTTTCAAAGCTTTGTATATGTCATCCACTGCCTTCTTGCCTGCATGGTTTCTGGTGAGAAATAAGAGCTTAGTCTTATTAGTTCTCCTTTGTAGGTAACTTATTGTTTTTCCTCAGAATCCTCAGGATTCTTTTTTGCCTTTGGTTTTGAAAAGTTTGAATATGTTACGTCTTGGAGATTTTTTTTTTTTTTTTTAAGTTTTTATTGTGAAGTGAGGGATAGTTTACATGGGAGAACATCATTTACATTCATCATTTCTTTGCAATGATTACAATCCCCTTCATGCATAATCATTCAACAGTATTTACTTCTATACCCTTTGGTTTGGTTTGGTTTTAAGGGGATGTACACAGAAACACTCAGGAACATATAATAATTTAAGCACTCAAAGGGCACATTCTACAAGGCTGCATCCTGGCGGCCAGCACTCAGTCTTTCTCTTTCCATGAGTTTAGAGTCCTCAGCTGCTCTCTCTCTCTCCATGTCCTCATCTCTGCCTCCATCTCTGGTGTCACTGCTTCTCTGGACAGGGTCCCACATTCCACTTGTGCTCTTCTCCCTTGATGGTCCTAGGGCTGAGGATTTTCTTTTGGGATCTATCCTGTTTGTAGTTTGCTCAACTTCTTGTAAGCTTATCATCTTGGCTTTCACAACGTTAAGGAAGTTTTCTTCCAACAACTCTGGTAATTTTCTCTGTGCTTTTTATTGTGTTTTGTACTGAAATTCGTATCATCCTTAGGTTGTTCCTCTTCATGGTGTCCTACATAACTCTTAAATGCTCTTTAGACTTTTTCATTCTTTCCTCTGAGTTTTCTTATAGCTTACTAGTATTGAGAGCCTTTATCTTCAAGCTCGCTAATTCGGGTGTCCATTGACTCAAATGCATCCCTTTGCCCTTTCAATGTATTGTCCATTTCTGAAATCTTAGTATTAATCTTCTGGATTTCTTATAGCAGGTTTTGTATTATTCCCAAATTTGCATTTGTCTGTTTGTTCTTGTAGTGTTTTCCTGAATTCTTCTGAAGTTTTTTCTGTGTCACCTGGCTTTATTTGTTCTTTCTGTCAATTCTTGGAAGGTACTTAAATATTCTTTTTCAGTTAGTTCTATTACCTTTTCTTCTTCAGAAATGTTTCTAGATCTATATTCTGGTCATTTGTTTGTGCTATTCTTTCTTGTTTCTTTGTGTAAATTAAAATTTTCTTGTCTGTGGGACATTGTGGTGTTTTCATATTCATATTTAATTGATGATTGCATGTTGAAGTGTTCTTAGACACTCACCAACTGTCTCCTGTGGGTGAAATTAGAGAATGGAAGCATGTGTACTATTCTTCATTCTTGTCTCAAGAGTAGGATGTGTTTGGCTATTGTTCACTGTTGTCTATTGTTGATCAGGTGGTATAGAAACTATTATTGGCTCTTTTCCAGTGAGTGGAGCTTCAGTGGATCATTTGTGACCAGGCTGTATGGACATTGTTGCTATCTCTTGTTGGGTGGCAAAGAGGAAAAACCTTCCCCTCCCAACCACCACACACACATCAGGAAGCAGAACAGAATAAACAAGGAATGGAAAGAGAAAATAATAAAGGAGAAAAAATAATTAAAATAGGCAGCAACCAGAATAAAAGAATATAATAGATAAAAAGAAAAAAGTGGGACAGGAAAATAGAGCAATAGAAGATAAAATAAAAGGAAGACATAACCAGGGAGAGGGAAAGTGTAAAAAACAGAGTAGAGATTAGTAATGAAAGATTAAAAGATTAAAATGGGGATCAAAAAAGAAGCATGGAAAAGAGAGATAGATGAAGGAAAAACAAAAGAAGAGATAGAAAGGATGTAATTCAAGGGAATGGGTACAGAAGAAGGAAGAGAAAGAATACACAAAAACAATGGAAGAACAAAAGGAAAAAAATCAGTGTAACTGTTGGAACTGGAGAGGAGAAACCTCTGGGGAGCTCCTACAAGCCAAGGCTCTCACGAGGTGAGTGTGGGTGGGATGTGACAGTGGAGTTCCTGGCCCTTCATGGAGCTCCTATGGGCCTAGTTGTTATCTATGTTCAGGGCACTTAAGTCAGAAGTAGTGTGTGAAGGCCCTTGTTAAGGCTTGCTTGTCTACTAGGACCATAGTGCTGTCGGGGGCAGGGTACCTGGTTAAATGCTGTTCTGGTGGCTCTGCAGGTTCTGTAAGTCTAGAGCAGAGCCCACCTGAGTACAGTCACCAATATGGTGCACCAAAACAGTGAAATCAGCCTCATGCTTCACATGGTATGACTCCCAATTGCATGGCTCTGAACTACTAGAGAACAGGGAGTTCTATTGGATGGGAGTTTACCACATCTCTTGTCAGCAGGGAAGCATGGGGAAAAAGAAGGAATCACACCTTTCTAGTCACCTGTGTGACTTTGCTCTGCCAGGCCACCTTCTGTTGTCAAAGCTGCTCACAAAAGTTCAAGATGGTTGCACCTCATCTGGCCAGCTATTCACCAGTCAGTCTTCCTCTCTCACCGTCCCCACTCAGCTTCTTCTCTCAGCAAGCACTCAACTCACTTCTCTAATGCTTCTTCTGAAGTTCAGGGTTCCAGGATTTTCATCATGTCCGTTTTATTTGGTCTCTCGTATCTTTGTTGTAGAGGGTCCATGTAGTAAGTCTGCCTAGTTCATCATGTTACCAGAAGTCCCATACTTAGAATTTCTTGATTGCAACATGCTCTCTTATGCCTCTTTGTTGATCTATATAGTTCTATGAAAAATATACTGGTTCTTCTCCCTTGTCCATTATACTTTCCTGTCCCTTTATAATAGCTCTCTATTATATTGTAAATGTGTATATGTATCTCCCTTCATATGTCTTTATTTTTGTATTATTATCACTTGGCCAAAACTTGGGTGAAAGTTGGCATTACAATGCTATTTTCTAAGTGCAAATGCTATGTTTGGCTTTTTTTATTAAGTCTTGTTGGAAAATCCCATATAAATGCTCCTCCTGCATTCCAACTCTGAGAACTCTTTTTTCCCTTTGTTTCAGTATTTCAGTCTGCATTTTGATCCCTAATCTATCTCTTAGAAATCATTTTTTCCCAGGAAAAGTTACAGGGTAAATCAAAGATTCCTCTGTTTATAATTTTCTTGCTCCTCTGTATTGGTTATCTCCCATTGTATACAAATCATTTAGCAGCTTCAAAAAATCATTTATTATCTCACAGAGTTTTTGTGGTCAGGACTTTGGGAGTGCTTTCAGTGGGTACTTCTGGTTCAGAGGCTTTGATGAGGTTGAGTCAAGATACCAGCTGGGGCTTCTTCAGTCATTGAAAGGGTTGACTAGGGGTGACAGATCTCATCCCAGGGCAGTCCACTCAAACTGAAGTTGAGTTGGTACAAGTTGTTGTGAGGGGACCTTAGTCTTGCCATATGCACATCTATGGAGGACTAACTGAGCATCCTTACAACAGGGTGGCTGATTTCCTTAAAAGTAAAAGATCCAAGAGATGTTAAGATAGAAGTCACACCTCTTTTTTGACGTAGCTTCAGAAACCAACATCATTTCCTCAAATATATATTGCTTACAAAGGACAGCCCTACTTAACATGGGAGGGAACTACTTGAAGGTGTGAATACCAGGAGGTAAGAAACTCTGGTAGCATAGTGGTTACGAGTCGGGCAGCTAACCTCAAGGTTGGCAGTTCGAAACTACCAGCAGTTCCACAGAAGACAGATGAGGCTTTCTGCTCCCGTAAAGATTTATAGCTTTGGAAACCCTATGCAGGGTTGCTATGAGTTGGAACTGACTCCACAGCGTACCACCACCACCACCAAGGATCATTGGAGTCATTTCAGGGCCTGGGTACCACATCTACCTTGAAGATTACAATACAAGCAATTATGCTTTTCTAGGTTTAATGGATTTGTTGTTGTTAAATGCCGTCAATTCAGTTCTGACTCACTGCAGCCCTGTATAGGGGTTTCCAAGAAGCAACTGGTAAGCTCGAATCTCCAACCTCGCAGTTCAAACTGAACTAACAGTCCAGAGCATTAACCCTCAGCGCCACACCAGGACTCGGGTTTAATGAATACCAGAAGTAAATGGTGGGGATTAGTGGAATAGGAAATGGGAAATAAAATAATTAAAACACTCTTCAGGAGTCCTGGTGTGGCACTGTAGGATAAGCACTCCCCAGCCCCTCCAGGGTTGCTATGAGTCAGAACCAATAAGATGGCATTTAACAATAACGACAGGCACTCTTTAAGGAGACCTGGTGGTGTGGTGGTTAAGTGCTCAGGCTGCTAAGCGAAATGGTCAGCAGTCCAAATCCTCCAGTCACTCTGTGGGAGAAAGTGACTGCTATAAACTTTACAGCCTTGGAAACTGGTAGCCAATTCTACTCTATCCTACAAGGATTACTATGAGTTGGAATCAACTTGTTGAAAACGGGTGTGGTTTGATTTTGGAAGCACTCATTATCTTAGACACTTTTACTATTTAATTCTTAAAATCATACTCTTGGATGGTGGTTGTATAATATGATAAGGATATTTAATGATGTAGAAATGTACATAAAAAATGTTAAAATGGAAAATGTTTTGTTATGTATATTTTTATCCAATTTAAAAAATACTTGGGAGATACATAGTATTTCTTCTTTTTTAAGATAAGGAGACATTCTCATTTGTTAACCCCAAAAGTAGAATTTACATTCTAAAATAAAAGTAGAATTATGTCTAAAAGTAGAATCTAAATGAAGTGTTTTATAGTCCTAAAGCCTATGCTTTCAAATAGCCCTTTTATTATAAATATATATAAACAAAAATAGAAAACAAAGTAGATTAATAAGTTACTATAAAATAAATAAGTGCCACCACCTGAATCTAATAATAAAATATTTTCAACAGTCCAGAACTCCTACACATTTCTCTTCCCAATCCTGTCTCTGTACATTAAAATCGAGCACTATCCTGACTTTCATAGCAAACATTTCTTTGATTTCCATTATCATTTTATCACATGATTGTTGTACATCCTTATACACTCTGATTCCGTTTTGCTTGTATTTGAATCACATAAGTGAAATAATACAGTATTTGTCCACTCAGATTTAGTTTCTTTCAACTTTATTAGATTTACATGCTTTGCTGCATGAAGTTATACTTGGTTCATGTTCATTATTGTATAGTATTGGGAGTGGCTCCATATGATAAGCACATTGGACTGTGAATCACAAGATCTGCAGTTCCAGTTCCCAGCCGCTCCACAGGAGAAAGATGAGGTTTTCTGCTCCCATGAAAATGTACAGCCTCAGAAACCCTACAGTACTTAACAACAATTGTATGAATTCAGGCATAGGATTGCTAAGCACTGAAATCAACTCAAAGGTACACATAATATAAGAGCTTATTCATCCATTCTATTGTTAAGAAATATTTGAGTGGTTTCTGTTGCTAAGTGCTGTCCAGTTAATGCTGATTCATAGCAACCCTGTATAGGTTTCACAAGGAACAGCTAGTGGATTTGAACCACCAACCTTGTGGTTAGCAGTCCAGTGCCAATACTACAGTGTCATACCCAGGCGGGGACTATTACAATACTAGTACAACCACTATTTTACTGTAGAGCATATATTTAGGAGAAATTTTCTGGATCAAAGAATATGTAGTTCTATAACTTTTGTAGATAATTCTAAGCTAATTTCTAAAGTGGTTGTACCCATTTTTACTCCCAACATTAGAAAACATGGAGTCCTGGTGTGGTGCAGGGGTTAATGCACTAGACTTGCAAGGTCTGCAGTTCAAGTTCACCAGCCACCCAGCCACTATGAGTTGGAACCGACTTGACGGCATTTAACAACAACAATAAAGAGAGTAAAGAATTCCAATTATTCTCTTCATTTCCTTGTCAAAAATTGGTATTATTAATCTATCTGATTTTGGCATTTTGCTGGGAGTACAGAGATATATTGTTGTAGTGAATATGCAATTCTCTAGTTATTAATAAAATCAACCATATGTATACATACATGTATCACTGGAGAAAGGTATCATGCTTAGTAAAATAGAAGGTCAGAGAAGAAGAGGATGACCCCCAACAAGATGCACTGGCACAGTGGCAGCATCAATGGGCTCAAACTTAGCAACAATAGTGAGTTTGGCCCAGGATCAGGCAGTGTTTCGTTCTGTTGTTCATAGGGCCGCTATGAGTTGGTACCAACTCGATGGCTGGCACCTAACAACAAATATATATATATATATGTATATACACATACATATACACACACAGAGATGTAAACATATGGAGGGTGGTAGCTCTGTAGGGTAAGCACCAAATTTAAAATCACAAGGTTGGTGGTTTGAGTCCACCAGTCATTCTTTAGGATAAAAATGAGGCTTTCTGCTCTGGAAAAAATGTGTAGGCTCAGCCTAGGATTAATAGCAAAGTTCAAACAACAGGAAATAACAAATATGGCAAGGTTTTGGAGAGACTAGGACCCCTACAATGCTGGTGGAACAGTAAAATGGTATAATCACTGTGGAAAATGATATGGCACTTCCTCTAAAAGTTGGATATAGAAATACCGTATGACCCCACAATCCCTCTACTTACTAGAGGTGGCTGGTGAACTTGAATTGCAGACCTTGCGGTTCAAACCAATCTTGTAGTCTAGCGCATTAACCCTTGCACCACACCAGGACTCAACACTCTCTAATATTGGGAGTAAAAATGGGTACAACCACTTTAGAAATTAGCTTAGAATTATCTACAAAAGTTGCAGAACTACATATTCTTTGACTCAGAAATTTTCTCCACAAGAAATAAAAGCCATGACACAGGTTGATATATGCATATCAATGTTCATCACAACATTATTTACAATAACAAAAAGGTGGAGACAGTCTAAATGCCTATTGATGGGAAAATAGGTAAATAATCATTGGTACACACACACATTGGGATACTACACAATACTGAATAATAACGATAAATGACCTATAACATAGATGAACCTGGAGGACATTATGCAGAGTGAAATAAATCAATCGCAAAATGATACATATTGTATGAGGATCATTATTATAAAAACTCAAGAAAAGGTTTTGATGCTAAAAGAAATATTCTTTGATGATTGCCAGGGTGGGAGGGAAGGGAGAGTAATTCACACATGCTATCTCTGGTGATGGGGAGGGCAATATACAAGAAAAGGGAGGTTGGTAGAAAAGGTTGGCAATATACAAGAAAAAGGAGGTATGCAAGGGTTAAATATGATGGTGTTGCTAGGTGCCATTGAGTCAGTTCTGACTCATAGTGACCCTGTATAGGGTTTCTGAGGAGCAGCTGGTGAGCCTGAACCACTGACTTTGAGGTTCAAATCAAATTTGCAGTCCAGCACTTTGACCCACAGAGCCATAACAGGGTTAAAGT
>NW_006408522.1:12243166-12297825 GCF_000296735.1 Chrysochloris asiatica
CAGAGTGCTCCTTGGAGGCCAAGATGGCTAGGCTTCGTCTCTCATACTTTGGACACATTGTCCAGAGAGAACAGTCGCTGGAGAAGGATGTCATGCTGGGTAAGGTGGATGGTCAGAGAAAAAGAGGAAGACCCCGAACGAGATGGATCAGCCAGGTGACATCATTGATGGCGTCAAGTGTGGCTGCGGTAGTGAGGTTGGCCCAGGACATTGTTTCGTTCTGCTGTGCATGGGGTCTCTGTGAGTCGGTTCCGATTCGATGGCACCTGACAACAACAACAACATATTTTTATTATCATTGTGAATTGTTCTTTGACTTTTGGATTATTTCTAAGCATATTTATTTATTTCTAAACATACGGTGATTTCCTAATTATTATTTTGCTTTTTACTTTTTCTTCAAATTTTATTCCCAATTTTTTTGCTTTTTACAATTGAACTATTACAATGTAGTTAAACAAACTCTATATGAGTAAATGTGGTGTCTGACCTCTAACTTCACAAGGGGAAGGTGATTCAAAATCAAAAGCCCAAGGCTGATTCCTGTGAGGCAGAGGTCAGACATGCCTTCACTCTCCAACCTTTTTTTTTTTTCTCTTTGACCTGTTCTGACACCAGCTATCCCTCTCATGGCATTCTCACCTTCTCTGTTGAGTTCTATCGTTTGTTGCAATGGCCACACACAACTCATTGACCATACTCATAGTTAGGGTGTTTATATTAGGGACGTAACAAGTTACAATTGAGGATTAGAAACAACTCTCGATACAGTTATTCTACCACAATGGTCTCTTCTTAGCTGTACTTGCAGGCATGTTTTTCTCTAGCCCTAGGGCCCAAAGCCTTTCTCAGCATCTGCCCTGCTCAGCCAAGTGTTACAAAGTTCTTTAGCTCTACCAGTAAGTGCCCAAAGGTACCCCACTCACAAGCAGGCCCCCTGCCTGAAAGTGCTCAGCTCTCTCACTCCAGCAGCTGGGAAGTCCATGGTGCCAACTCTTATTCTTATGATCTTATTCTGCTGCCACCATTTCTCTGGTCTAGGACATTCCCAACACAGGGACCACAGTTCCAGAAGATGCGCTTCTCTCCCACCTTTCAGTCTTGGTGGTAGTCAGGCTTTCCCTTCTGTCTCCTACATGACTCATTTAAAACCTAGTTGTTATTGTTGCTGTTGAGTTCCAACAAGTCAGTTCTGATTCATAGTGATCCTAAGGAGTGACTGGTGAGTTTCAACTACCAACCTTGTAGTTGAACCGACCTTATGGGCGAATACTTATTCTACAGCACCATACCAGGACTCCTTAAACCTACTAGTAGGGCAAAACTGAACTATTCCCTCATTATCAATTCCATACACCTTATTTTTTCATGGTTCTGTTTTATAAACTAGGCTCCCTCTTGAAAGTTTGTAAGCCAGTCACTTCTTGCCTTCATAGCACCTCCATTTTGGGTATCCAATGTCTAAGTTGCCCATCCCTGTCAACCCTGTGTACTGAGGGGGTGGGAATGATCCTCGCCTGTAAAGATTTGTTCCCTCTTTTGAGCTGCTACATCTATAAGTACAGGTCAAGTTCATCAAATTGTAGCAGACTGTTCTTTCTTTTTCTTTGTCTTTCTTATTCTAGTAAAGTTCTGATCATCCAGCCGTTGAAAGCAGGTCAAGTGGGTACCATCTGCCAGTATGGGTGTTCTTGTGCATATCCCCTCACTTCATATCAGCTGAATGCTTTACTCTCCACTCTAGTCCTCTGTGGCTATGTCACTGTCTCTGGGTCCAGCAGTGTCCGGGCCTTGCCATACTGCTGGCCAACGAGGTCTCAATCCGCATTCAAAGGAATCTGTTGGTCGGACTTAGCTCACAGCCTCATTGCTGTTTTCCCCCCACTTTCCTTTATCTGTGACCAATGTAGTCACCAGCAAGATCACATGCCTACTCATGTATTCCCCTTAAGTCTTAGTCTTAGAAGGGGGTTTGCTCTGAGGGGACCCAAGGCTATGGCACTTTTAATTGTCTCACATGCCTGTGAAAGCTTGATAATGAATAAGGAAAACCAGAGAATAAGTGATGCATTTGAATTATGGTATTGGTGAAAAAAGATTGAAGTTGTCAAAGACTTCATTTTGCTTGGATCTGTCATCAACATTCAAGGAAGCAGCAGTCAAGAAATCAAACAATGTATTACATTAGGCAAACCTGCTGCACAAGATCCCTTTAAAATATGTGTAGCTGGAGAAGCTTGAAATTTTGTTTTTATCCATCAAATTGCCTAGTATACTTGCAACAAGTGGAATTAAATGGTTAATTTTAGGATAAAAGAAATATTCAAATAATAAGCTGATTATTCAGAAAAATTACTGTGTTCCTTCAACTAAATATATTTTACTAAACCAGAAAAACAGGGGAAAAAATTGTACTAAGGAATGTTCATTAAAAAGTGAACTACTTAGATACGGAATTTCAAAAACACAATAATCTTACATTAAAAGGCAAAATTAAATATTCAATATGTTAAAAGTGAGATACAGCTATTTCACTATTTTCTCTATTACAAAAACATAGAGTTATGTATGGAGTTTTCTCCAATTTATTTTGAATAGTTTTAAATCTATTTTTCAAAGGTTTGGACAGTATGCAATGAGCCACTTTATATCTTTCGTCCACTTAGCTGCTAACTGAGAGACTAGAGCTCCAAGTCCACTCAGAGGCACCCTGGTAATTTACTTCCAAAAAGACAGCCATTGAAAACCCCATAGAGCAGAGTTCTAGCCTGACACACAGGAGTTGCCATGAATCAAAATAAACTCCAAGGCAAGTAACTGGTTAGATTTGATTGTTAACACTCTGCCACATTTGTTTCCAATTTCTGTCTTGCCATATTTACTTTCACAATTGGGAACATATTGCCACATTTGCTTTCTTTCTCTTTCTCTCAACCATTTAAAAGTAAATTGCAAACAGAATGATACTTCACCA
Source organism: Chrysochloris asiatica (assembly GCF_000296735.1). Taxonomy (NCBI): domain Eukaryota; kingdom Metazoa; phylum Chordata; class Mammalia; order Afrosoricida; family Chrysochloridae; genus Chrysochloris; species Chrysochloris asiatica. The sequence continues at coordinate 12,246,141 of NW_006408522.1, forward strand.
CTAAGAATCTCAGAATGTATCCAGTAAGAATTAGGATATTCAACATAACTACAGATATTTAAAAATGACATAATAACACAATTTAGTATATATGCAACGTTCCCATTGACCCAAGAATGTTTTTAGATTTTCTTTTGTTGTTTTTTGATCCAAGATCTAAGCTACAGCCAATCATGACAGTCGTGATGCCTCTTTTCCTCAAAACCCACTGCCGTCTGGTTGATTCCTATCTGTTGTTGTTGTTAAGTGCCATCAAGTCGGTTCTGACCCATAGCGACCCTGGGTAGGGTTTCCGAGGAGCAGCTGGTGAGCTTGAACCACCAACCTCGCAGTTCAAATGGCTTTGCAGTCTGGTGCATTAACCCACAGTGCCACATGTAGGACAGAGTAAAATCGCTCTTTCGGTTTCTATGACTGTAAATCTTCAGGAGACCAGACAGCTTCAGCATTCTCCCACTGAACATTGGGTAGGTTTGAAATGCCAACCTTGTGGTTAGTAGCTAATGCTTATCCCACTGCGCCACCAGGGCTCCTTCGTCCCTTTGGTCATCTTTATTCTGAAACAGTTCCCCTCTTAACACAGTGCAAATACTTAGCAAATACTTATTGCTTGAAGAAAAACAGATATTGGTCTGCCCTCATGAAGCTTTTTTTTTCTTTTTGAGTTATGGTGTTGGAGGAGAATATTGAAAGTGTCATGGGCTGCTAAAAGAACCAATAGATCTGTGTTGGAAGAAGTGCAGCCAGAGTGTTCCTTGGAGGCCAGGATGACCAAACTTCATTTCTCATACTTCAGACAAATTGTCAGGAGGGCCCAGTTGCTGGAGAAGGATATCATGTTTGGTAAGGTGGAGGGTCGGAGAAAAAGAGGAAGCCCCCCAGCGAGATGGAGTGGCAAAATGGCAGCATCAATGGGCTCAAGTGTGGCAACAATAGTGAGGTTGGCCCAGGACCAGGCAGTGTTTCATTCTGTTGTGCATAGGGTCACTATGAGTCTATACCAACTCAATGGCACTAACAACAACAACAACATGAAGCTTATATTCTGGTGACAAATTAAATTTAAAAAATCATAGAATCACTATTGTAGCAAATGCAACGAAAGAGAGGAACGCATGATGTTACTCTGAGGAGTCTAAATTAATTTATAAAATGTCCTACAATTGAATTTTGGTGTTTCTCATGATCAGATTCAGGTTAAACGTTTTTAGCAAGAAAGTTACATAGGTGATGTGTCTTAAAGTATATCAGATCAGAAAGTATATATTTCCATTTAAAAAATAAAACAAAACTCCATTACTAGGTTTTAAGGTTTTTTTAAGATATACAAAGACAAATTCCCTTTAAATATGCTGTGAGCTTTTGATCAGGATAACATCCTGCTTTACAAAAGCATCCACAGGTGAGAGGGAACTTGAGTGGAAAAGACACTGGACTAAGGAGCTCTGAGCTTTAGTGTTAATTTGTTCAATCATTAGCTGTGAGTCTCTGTGTAAATCTCTTTAAATTTTCACCTTTTTTTTTTTTTTTTTTAATGAGGGGACAGGGTCAGATCCTTTGAATTCTAAAATTCTATGACTGTGAAGCCAATGTTGTAGTAGCGACAGAGTTGAATTTAGAATCAGGACACCTGCCTTTGAGCACTGTTAAGTGCCTTAGAAGGAGCTCTAGTAGCCTAATGGTTACGAATCGGGCTGAGAACTTTAAGGTCAGCAGTTCGAAACTACCAGCCGTTCCGCGGGAGAAAGATGAGGCTTTTCTGCTCCGGTAAACATTTACAGCCTCGGAAACCCTGTGCAGGGTCACTATGAGTCGGAACCACGGCACATAACAACAAGTGCCTTAGAGTTGGTTCTGACTCATAGCGAGCCACCCTGTATAGGAGGGGTTTCCAAGGAACAGCTGGTAGGTTTGAAACGCCAACCTCGAGGTTAACAGGCCAGTGCTGATCCTACAGCGCCACACTTCGGTCATATACCAGGCGTGTGAACAAGATAAACCCTGTAATCACTCTAAACCTTATAGCGTTGGGGCAGATTAAGAATGTTTGTTATTGAATAGCACAATGCATAATAAACCATAAAGAACGACACAAATGTTGAGTATTATTTTATAACGTCCAGTCTTCCTTCTTTTGATGTAACTTGTCAAACAGAAAAAGCAACCTAAGTGACTTAAGCCTTATCAAGTTATCAGTTTAAATTTTAAAGCCAAGAAATATTAGTATTTAACTGTGCCTCATAATGGTGTGGCACTGTGGGATAAAGCACTGGACCACAAAGTCGGTTTGAACCACAAGGTCGGCGGTTCAAATTCACCAGTCGCTCCTTGGAAACGCTGTATCAGGGTCACTGAGTCGGAATCGACTCGACAGCACTTAACAACAACATACTTGATTTATGGAATTTACAGACTAGTGTTATTCCGTATATGTTTATGCTTTTACGATTAATCATACTGGCTTAAATTATGAGTACTCACTTGTACAGGCCGGGGTCCTCCATAAGGTAGTCACTGTTGGGGCCCAAACAGTGAACATTGCATACGCTATACAAGTAAGATAAAACAATTTCCTCTTTCAGTGAACAAATTCGTGTTGCGTTATTAGATCCACCCAGAGGATGGCAAACCAAGCGAGGGGTGGGGACCGGGGGACATCATAGGACTAAACTAGAGCTGAAAGCATGGAGTTTTCCTTCGGGCGGGACATGTCACACGGGCCAACATTTACATTCTTGGACTAACCGCCCCAGGGTTCATTAATGGCCTGGGCACACTGACCATATTTTTCGATTATTCAGCAAAGCCGATAAAGTATTTCCCTAGGAGAGGCTCAGGGCACGCGCACGTCTTTAGTATAACACGCGAACTCTATTCCGACAGGCCTACAACACTGTTGTTGTTCTAGACACTAGACGTTACAAGAAAATGGCTAACGAAGCAGTGGAGGAACGGTGGTGCGTCGGACGTTGGTGCGGTTAGACCTGCCTGACCTCCCAGGCCACGCAAGGGGTCGCACTGCCCAGGTGGCCACAACCCATTTCGCGGAGCGCGCCCGGCGCCATCCCTCGTGCCAGTGCGCACGCGCGCCCGTCATCCGGGTGCTGGCGGCGCTGCAGGTTGCACTGGGGTGGCGGACAGGGGGCGGGGCTAGCGGCTCATTGTGCGCAGCGTTGTGCGACGCCGGCGGCCTTCGAGGCCTGAGTCGAAGTTGGCGCTGTTACGGTCGCCCTGAAGCCCGCTCGCTGCCTTGGCAGCGCGCTGCTCTTCTAAAATGGCTGCTATTACCGATGCCGTGGCAACGTCTGCTGCCTCTGCCGCCTCGGTTCAGGCGGAAGGTAAAAAGATCACGGATCTGCGGGTCATCGATCTTAGGTCCGAGCTGAAGCGGCGGAATTTAGACATCACCGGACTCAAGAATGTGCTAGTCTCTCGACTCAAGCAGGTGAGGCCTGGCGAGGTCCGGGTAGGAAAGCTTAGGCCGCGCCTCGCGTTCCCCCTTCAGCCGCAGCTCTGGACCGCCAGCAGTGGCTGAGGCCCGCGGGGCGGAGCAGTGGGGAGGCCCCGGGCGCCGCCCGCGCACGCGGGAGAGCGGGGACCCTCCCGTGTCGCCCCTCCCCCGCGTGCCGGGCTCGGTATTCGATAGGCCGCGAGCCGCCAGGGACCCGCCGCCGCAGCCGAACGCGCCCCCGCCTCCCTTGGGACGTCCCCGTCGGCCTGGGAGGGCTGCGGACAGACGGCGCGGCCTCCCAAGGGCGATCGTGGAGACCTGGGAGGCGCTTGGTCCCCAGCCCTTAGCCATGGTGAGCGCGTGCATTTCCTGGCCTCAGAGGGTATGGTTACTTTGGTGACTTGTGCGAAGTTACCGTTTAATTGTGCCCAACCGTTCCTTCCCCATCTCGAGTGTGGGGGTGGGGAATGGTAGTGGGAGTTAATGGTTGGGAAAAGAGAGGTTTTATTTTCAGTTTTTTGCATCAACGCAATAGTCTGCTTTTTCATCCTTGATTATCATTCTGGTTTATTTGAGAGCATTGGAATTGTGGTCGAGGAGAAATATGTTTGCATTATAGATATTAGGAAAATATTTTTGTAACTAACAACTTTTTTGCAATTGAGTGTACTGTATTTATTTGTTTAGTTCATTATGATAATATATTTCATTTTATCTACTTGGTAGAACTTTATACTCCATGTGATTTTCATTCTTATTCATTTTAATCCCCTGAAAGTTTCTGACTTGTTTAATGTCGTTTTTGTTTGTTTGTTTAAATCGGTATATGATCTGAGTGGCAATTGTACTGCCTGGTGGCACAGTGGTTAAAGTGCTCGACTGTTAACCTAAAGGTCAGCAGTTCGAAACTGTCAGTCTCTCCACCGGAGACCGCTGTGGCAATCTGCTTATGGAAAGATTTACAGTCTTGGAAACCCAATGGAGCAGTTCTACTCTGCTCTATAGGGCCTCTGAGTCGGAATCGACTGCATGGTAATGGAATTTTGTGGGAGGGTTTGTTACTTTTTTTGAGACTTGAGGTTTGCTGGTTTGTTTTTTATTCGACTTTATAAAATAAATTTAGATAGATTGTGTAGCATATTAACTTCTCTTTCTAATGTAGGCTATTGAAGAGGAAGGAGGCGATCCAGATAATATTGAATTAACTGTTTCAACTGATACTCCAAACAAGAAACCAACCAAAGGCAAAGGTTGTTACTAGTTATGAACGTATTTTAAACTATATTTTGGTTTTAACTTACCTCTGATCTTCTGCAACTTGTCCTGTTTATATAGTGCTACTCTTTTGCTATTTCCTTCTGGCATTCTGCCTTTTTGGGTCAAGGAAGAACTATTACTGTTTCCAGGTTGTGGAAGACTTGTAACCTTTAACATTTGACAGAAGCCAACCAGAAAATGAGACCAGCTCTTTATTGCTTCTGGAAAAAAAAAAAATGACAAAGTCAAGTTTCTTAATGTGTTTCTTTGATAGTGTGAAGATTGCAAAAAATAAAATACAATTTAATACATGTCTACCTTGCCCCACAATTGGCAGAATATTGATGGAATTCTTACTAAATCTTTCACCATGGCTCCTTGCTATTTTCTCTAGTTTATTAAAATCCATAACCTTTATGTTTAGTAATTTGTTTGATGTGGTGAATTTAACTTGCAATTATGCCATTATACATTTTGATTTTCAGCGAAATGAAAAAGATGTCAGAGATTATAATACAGTGGAAGGGAAATTCCATTACTAAGCTGCACCTGCTCCCCAAATCTTAGATTGTAGGGAAATTGTTTTTTATTTTAGAACTTTTAAACTAGGCCAGAATATAAGTGGGACTTTTAAATAAAACTTCTAGTAAGTGGAATAGTCACTTGATTAATTTCAGATTTCTCCCTCCTTTTCATAAGGACAGTGGCAGAAGGGAGATAATGATGGGAATATTTGGATCCTGGTGCTTACCCATAGTTTTCATTAATTACTATGTTGTTGTTTGTTGTTAAGTGCCATCGAGTCAATTCCGACCCATAGCAACCCTGTATAGTGTTTCTGAGGAGCCGCTGTTGAGCTCAAACTGCCAACCTTGCAGTTCAAACAGCTTTGCAGTCTGGTGCATTAACCCACAGTGCCACACCAGGACTCCATTAATTACTGTAGTTTTGACTGAATGCAGAGTATATCTTGCTCCTCAGAAACCTTAAACAGGGTTCCTATGAATTGGAACCAACTTGACGGAACTTAACAACAGCAATAACAATAGTATCTTGGACAGATACAGCATTTTTTGGAATCTAACTTCCTTTACTGCTAAGCAAAATACCACATCAACTGTAGATCAAATTGATTGCAAATGATTAAATGGATTAGCAAGAAAATTGATCTCTGGCATCCTATGGTTATGGGAACCAGGCAGATCCTGAGCCTTCACAAGTTTGGAGGAGTCTCATGTTTATGTGTCACATGAAATTGAAAAGGATTAAAACATTTTGTGGGTGGGATACAAATGGCAGAAGTTGAGATGGAATTTTGAGGAGTAACAGAGAATCATAAAGATCTGTTGCTTTAATGTAGCTCTTAACTTGATGTATAAGTTGGAGAAATATATTTCCCTGTGCTTATAGAAACTTATTCTGGCAAGGAGAAACGATTTCAGAAATAAGTAAGCTCCTAAAGAATCAGCAATGAGTATATCAGATATTAACTATGTATTATCTTATAGTGGTTTTGATCCATATCCTTTACATAGTCCATTAAGGTAATTGGATAGATGCTGGAGTAGTGATTCAAAGTTCCAAGTTATGAATATGTTGGGATTTTAACATTTAAACCTCATTTGATTTATTTAATTCCTGTTTTTAAATTTCTCTGTATCGTTAAAAAGTTTTTTTCTCTCAGAAATAATTTCATAAATTAAAAAATGTAGATTTCCTCAATATTTTATACATATATACCAGTATATTCGTTTGTTCTGTGAATTATAAAGATACTTGAACTTTAAGTTTTTAAAAACTCTGATGTTCCCGTGTCTTGTAGTCTTGTTTTAACATTTATAATGTGTAACTGGCTACTGAGTACTTCATGAACCTCTTTCCAGGATCTACATGATAAAGATCTCTAGTCTCCTGGAATTCCATCTATCATTGTTATGAAAATTGTGTGAATTACAAAAAACATAGTATCATTTACCGCTAAGATACATACAGATAAAATTTTTTTTAAATACTTTTAGAAATCAAATTTGTACAGGGAAACATTTAAATATCATTAATTAGTAGATTTTTTAAATCCAAGGATTCAGAAAATTAAATAGTGTTTTAATGTGAATAATTTTTTGTCTCGTTGAATTACATTAAATTCTTTTTGTCAGATCTTTTATTAGTGTTATATACCTTGAAAATAACTTAATCTAGGTCATGCTACTTTTGCTTCAGTGAGTCTGCTTCTCCTTTTGTAAAATTGGAAATTATATTAGATCATACATAAGACTCTTTTAATTCTAAAATATAATGGTTACATATAACCTGGAGTCAAGAAAATGGCATTCTCTTTAATATAAGATATATATCATCCTTGTTCTATTAAAACTCAGGCACTCAATCAGTATAGATATTTTTCAATATAGATTATTAAATGAGGAAAAGATTTTTAAAAAGGGTTTACTTGGAGACAGTCATGCTGATATCATGTAAACATGACATGTAATACTTGCTGGAAAAATAAATAATTCTTACGATAATGTTAAATCAGCAGATAAAGGTTAAAAGGTATTATTACAAACATAAGAGATAGGTTTAATGGATTTGGAAAAACTACCTAAGTAATTAATTTTGTAAAGCAGGATCACTGTTTCTTTATATGGAATTATGTGTTACAATAATTGTGCTTAGACAGATTTGAGGAAAAATAATCTGTATTCATAAGTATATTATAGAATATTTCTAAATGCAGTTATTAAAAGCAAAAACTTGTAATAAATGTTGATGTTAGTGGTTCTGTTATTAATCAACATATTTATAAAATATGTATTCAAATAGTTAATATGGTAGATCAGTTTGTAGTTTAGTTTCTCCTGAAACTTTTTATACTCTCCTTGCCATGAACTTTAAAAAAAAAAAATCTTGGGGTGCAAAATTCACAGTCTTGCAATGAACTTTTAAATAAGTAACCGAGCAGAAAACTTTACCCAGTAAGATTTACTGTCATATCTGGGTGTGTTATGAAAGTGGTTAAGCAGGTAGAACTCCTCATTTGTTTGTTTTAGAGATTATAGATTTTAAATTTCTTTTGAATTTTTAACCTTTGAAGGCAACTCTGAGTTCAGCAAAAATTGCTAATTATTTTATTTACTTATTCAACACTGTATCCACAAGTATATTTAGTACAGAAATTATTGCTATTGAAATTTGCAGTACTTGTAGACTTTAAAAAAAGTGAAAATGCTGTGTAAAATCTGATTTTCAGTGATCAAAATAAGTGTAATTGGGGGTTTTAGGTTTGACCATGGATAGCTTTTTGCAGATCATACCATTAACAGTATATTTATAAATACATGTGTACTGTGTAAAAATTTAATAACTATACATATGTATCAAATAAGATAATACAGTAATCAACAACTATATATATATAATATTCTTCTGATGTGATTTTTTTTTTTTAATAATAGTAGATTTGAGTTTTTGGCATTTAGAAAGACTTTGGAGGATAGAATTTCCATATGTATTACTTGGGTAGTAATAGGTTAATGACTTGGCCTTTACCTAAAACTTACTTACTTTTAGAGCACAGGAATCATTGCATTTTATTTCTCAATAAGCTGTTGCTATGTTGGAAAGCCCTATAATCTTGACTGGATTATTATCCAACCTCAAAGATTGTTATGTCTTCTTCATATCCCAAAATTAGACCCTTTTATTACAGCCTTTAAAACCTGTATTTTCCCTATGCACTCATATAGTAGATTGTATTTGTGTTGTCAAAGCATGTTTTGACTTTCCAGGTGTTTTATGGTATCAAACATGGTATATTTTAAGGATTCTGATGAGGAAAAAGTACTTTCCTGTCAGGCTGTTTAAAATTAAGGACAGAAAGCTTCAGGCTATGGGATCTTTTTAAGAACCCGTGGAAAATAAATATACTAATTGTGCCGTAGAAGAATTGATGCATTTGAGTTATGGTGTTGGAGAATATTAAAAGTACCATGGACCGAGAGAACAAACCAATCTGTGTTGGAAGAAGTACAGCCAGAATGCTTCTTGGAAGCCAGGATGGTCGGACTTCGTCTCATACTTCAGACATATTATCAGGAGGGACCAGTCCCTGGAGAAGAATGTCATGATTAGTAAAGTGGAGGGTCAGAGAAGAAGACTCCCAACGAGATGGATTGGCACAGTGGCAGCAGCAATGGGCTCAAGGATTGTGACATCGGCTCTAGACTGGGCAGTGTTTCGTTCTGTTATGCATAGGGTTGCTATGAGTTGGCACCGACTCAATGGCATATAACAAGAACGGTTGTACAGGAATTAGAGAAAAAAAATCATTTGGTGGTATCACAAAAGACTTTTAAAACAATGGCTTATCTTAGATTTAAAAGGACAGACTTTATTGATTTATATGCTCAATTATATTCCTCACAGATTACAGTAAAAAGACCTTAATAATATAGAATTCTAAGAAGTATAGTATAATTCACATCATGTGTTTCATAACCTAAGCTGTCTGGTGTGGCACTGTAGGATAAACACTGAATTGCTAACCACAAAGTCAGTGGTCCAAACCCCACCAGTCACTCCTCAGAAACTGTATATGTGGTTGCTATGAGTTGGAACCAACTCAGTGATACTTAATAATAGGCAGCCTTACGTAGCATCCCTAGTACCCAAGTGAAGGTTGCCCATAATTTCACCACCCTGATTTTATACAGATACCATTTTGTTGATCTAAGGTGTATATGTAAGGAGCTCTGGTAGCGTAGTGGTTACGAATCGGGCTGCGAACCTTAAGGTCAGCGGTTCGAAATTACTAGCTGCTCCGCAGGAGAAAGATGAGGCTTTCTACTCCCATAAAGATTTACACCCTCGGAAACCCTATATAGGGTCGCTATGGGTCGGAACCGACTCGATGGCACATAACAACAACAACAACAAGGTGTATATGTATGTGTGCATGTACTCATAGAAGTTTATTTTTAATGATTTGTTTTTGTTCCTTTTCAGCAACTAAAATTCACACCCTACATGGTGTTTTGTTAATGATGGATAGAATTTAAGTTCTTTGATCAGGAGATTCTGAAAACAGTGACCTTTCTCCTGCATTCTTACCAGGGCTTTTTTTTTCTTTTTCTTCTTAAAAAACTTTGTTAATTGAGTGAAGGTTTAGAGTAGATCATCAAATTTACATTTAGCAAATCATATACTTTGATTAATTACAATGGTTTCAATCCCCTCTATGTGCCAACAGTTAACAATATTTACCTCTGTTTACTTTAATCACTGCATTCCTCCCTATGTCTTCCACTACCTTCAAGTTTTTATTGTGAATTGAGTGATAGTTTACATGGGAAAACATCGTTTTTTGCTCATCGTTTCATTGCAATGATTACAGTCCCCTCGGTGCATCATCATTCAACAGTATTTGCTTCTGTTCCTCAGTTTTTTGTTGTTGTTATTGTTGGTTTTGGGGGGAATAGACACAAAAACACTCGGGAATATATAATAATTTATGCAACCAAAGGGTGCATTGTGCAAGGCTACCTCTTGGCCGCCAGCTCTCAGTCCCTCTCTTTCCATGAGTCTAGAGTCCTTAGTTGCTCCCTCTCACCATGTCCTCTTCTCTGTCTCCATCTCTTCTGGTATTGCTGCTTCTCTGGATAGGGTCATGCATTCCGCTTGTGCTCTTCTTAGATGGTCCTGGTCCTCTGTTTCTGGACTGTAAGAGTAACTACTACACCATTTTGTTACGAAAATTCTACCTTTACAGTTGTGATAGTCACAATTAGTCATGATAACTGTTACTATTGTAAGAATCTTATCCCCATCTCTTTTCACCAGACCCAATCTAGACAAGATGAAAACTAGTTAGTGGGGACTCTTGTCTTCCTCAGCACACTCTTAAACTCCCACTTGAAATCTTGTAAGCCAGTCACTTCGTGCCTTTATCGTCCCCTTGTTTTAGGCAGCCAGTGTCTAAGTTGCCCATCCCTATCTACCCTGTATACAGAGAGAATAGGATTGACAGTTGATGTGAAGACTTCTTCCTTCTCTGTTGGTATTTTGAGCTACTACATCTATAAGTATAGATCAAGTTCTTCAAATTCTAAGAATTTACACTTGGTTCCTTTATCAAAAATTACTTTTTTATCTTCTAGTTGAGTTCTGATTGTCAGGCCATCAGGGCTAGGTTAAATGGGTAGTGGTTGTTTGAGGTGCCGTCGAGTCTGTACTGACTCACAGTGACCCTGTGCACAACAGAACGAAACACTGCCTGGTACTGGGAATGGGTACTATCTGCAAATTTAGGTGTTCTTGTGCATCTCCCCTCACTTCATATCAGCTGGATGCTTTACTCTTGGCTCTAGCGCTCCGTGGCTGTCCTTGTCCATGGACTCAGGAGTCCCCAGATCTTACCACACTACAGAGCAACCAGCCCTTGCTCTTCTATATCTCATCTCTACGTCAGCAGAAGTCTATGGAACGTGGTTGAACTCAGCCCATTTCTTCATTGCTGCCTTTCCCTCTCTTCTACTCACCAGTAGACCAATGTGATCGCCATCAAGCTACATGCCTGCTTATGTGTCCCTTTGAGTTTCAGTCTTGGAGAGGGGGTTTGTCCTGAAAGGACTTGATTGCTTACCTTGATGGCTTCCCTTTCTTAACTTTTTATAACAGTGGTCGCATACAATATATGTCCTTTTATGATTGAATACTTTCATTCAGCATAATGTCCTCCAGATTCATTTATGTTGTGAGGTGTTTTGCAGATTCATACTTATTCAAGGTTGCATAGTATTAAACTGAGTATTTTTGCCAAAGTTTGTTTAACCATTCTTCTGTTGATGATAGGCATTTAGGCTGTCTATCTTTTTGATGTGTCTCCTGTAGATAGTATATTAAAGGATCTTATTTTCTTAACTATTCTAGTCTCTCTGCCTTTTGACTGGTACATTTAATCCATTTGCATTTTGTGTCATTATCCATAGGTATATATTGATGTCATTTTTCTGTGTGGGGTTCGTGTGTGGTGCTGCTGATTTCTTTGTTCCACATATTTTTTGGCACAGAGTTCATTTTGTTTATGGGTTTTCTTTATTTCTGTTGCATTAGTATTTACTGGATCTTCTTGGTCTTGGTTTTCCTCTTTCTATATTTTGATGTGTGGGTACATTAAGTTTCTTTGAGGTTATTTGGTAATTTATTTTTTCCCCCTGTCTAAAAGTCTCTTTCCTTCTCTCTCTTTCTTTCTTTCATCTACTTGCTTTCCTAGCCATTTAGAAGTTCTGTATCTGCACTATTTCCTCTTTGTGCTTTGTAGTTGAATTCACTCTAAATTGACCTCTGGTTCCCTATTTTTCAGTCTTGTAGATTAGTTTTAGTTTAAATACTTACATATTTGGATTGAGTTCTGGGTAATGGTGTCATTCATGGTAATCTCCAGTTGTTGTCTGCTGTAGTTAGTTGGTTCTCTGTCCAAGGAACACCCTTTAGTATTTTTTGTAAAGTTGGTCTGGTCATTACAAACTCCTTTAATTTTTGTTTACCAGGAGATACTCTAATTTTGCCCTCATATTTAAAGGATGTACTTGCTGAGTATATGATTATTTGTAGGCAGTTTTTTTCTTTCAGAGTTTTGTATATGTCATTCCATTGCCTTCTTGCCTGCCTGGTTTCTGCTGAGAAATCAGAGCTTAATCTTTCTGGATCTTGTTTGTTAGGTTACCTTTCGCTTTTCCTGAGCTGGTCTCAGGATTCTTTCCTTGGCTTTGGCAAGTTTTATTATGATATGTTTTGGTGATTTTCTTTTGGGATCTGCCCTGTTTGGGGTTGGTTCTGCTTCTTTTATGCTTATCATCTTGTTTTTCTTGATGTTAGGGAAGTTTTCTTCCAACAATTCTATTACTGTCTCTTCCAGTTCTGGAATTACTTTGACCCATAAGTTGTTCATCTTCATGGTGTCCCACATAACTCTTTTTTTTTTTTTTATTTTATTCAGAATTTTTTTTCATTATTTTTTCTGATTGTTATTCTGGAATACTAATGTTGAGAGGTTTATCTTCAAGATTACTAATTTAGGCTACTATTGCTTCAAATCTACTCCTTTGCTCTTTCAATGTATTTTCCATTTCTGAAACCTTAATATTAATCTTCTGGATTTCTAATTGTAGGTTTTGTATTGTTTCAAAATTCACATTTATTTTGTCTGTCTGTTCTTATATATTTCCTAAAGTTTGTTTTGGTGTTCTTGTTTTCATTTTCCTCTTTCTGTCAATCCTTTGTAGATATCTAAATAGTCTCTTGAATTATTTTTTAGTTAGCTCCATTACCTTTTCTGGCTCTGCATCTTGGTCATTTATTTCAGCCATTTTCTCCTGTTCATGTGAGCTGAAATTGGCTGTTATCGCCTTAGCATTGTGGGGTTTTCTATTTGTATTTAACTAATAATTGTATGTTGATGTGTTCTTAGACTCTCACCATCTGTCTCCTGTACATGTGGCTAGAGAATGGAATTGTGTTTACCATTCTAGTTAGCCTTTCTTGTACCATAGTTCAGGATTTGGCTGGTGTTGGCTGCTACTGATGATCAGGTGATGTTGGAGCTGGTATTAGTTCTTGCATATTGGGTGAAGCTGGAGAGGGTACGGTTTTGGCTGGATTGTATCAGCATACTTGCTGTCTCATGTCAGATGGGAAAGAGATGACCCCTACCCATATATTCAAGAAAACAAAATGGAATAAACAAACAAGAACCCAATAATAAAAAGAGGAAGTAGTAAAGAAAAATAATAAAACAGGCAGCAGTCAGAAAAAATATATAATAACTATAAAGACAAAAGAGGGATAGAGAAATGGAGCTATAGAAGAGAAAAATAACAGAGGAAATAAAAGGATGAAATTTTGAAAAATACCTTAGAAAAATCAGGGAGAGGAACGATGAAGTGAGAGTAGTAAAGGGGGGGGGGCGGGAAGGACAAAGAATAAGTAAACAAAAATAATGATACAGCAAAAGCAAAACAAGAAAACAAAGCAGTGCAGCTGTTGGACCCTAGAGGAGAAAACTCTGGGGGCTCCTGCAATTCAAGATGCTCAGAAAGTGTGTGGCAGCAGAGTTTCTGGCCCTGGATGGAGTTCCTTATCTGTGTTCAGGGCACTCAACCTGGAAGTAATTCATAGAGGTTCTTGATGGAGCTGGTTTCACTCTCTGTTAGGACCACAGGTCACCTGGGGGCAGGGTGACTGGTTAAATGTTGATCTGGTGGCTCTGAGGGTTTTGTAGGTCTAGAACCATTCCCACTGGAATCCAGGCACCAAAGCAGCACAGCTGGCCTCACTTTCACACTGGTGCGACTCCCAACCATGTGGTTCTGAACTTTCTGAAAGCAGAGTGTGCTGCTGAGCTAGCCACACCTCTGCTCACCAGGGAGTGCATGGCAAGGAATCACACCTTTCTTGTTGTCTGTGTGTATCTGCTCTGTTAGGCCTCCTGTTGCTCACAAGATGCTACCTAGAGTTATATCTGTCTGCTAGTTTATAAGTCAGTCTCTCTTTCTCACTGCCCCTGCTCAGCTTCTCCTCCCAGCAAACTCTCAAACCAGTTGCCTTGATCTTTCCTCTGAAGTTCAGGGTTCCAGAATTTTCATTTTTTTTGTCTTGGTTCATTTGGTTTCTTTGTTGTAGAAGGATCCATATAGTCTGCCATCTTGCCAGAAGTTTCTATCACTCTGATGTTTTTAGTTACTCTGTCTTCTCAGTACTTCTCAAGCTACCACTCTGTATGAGAGTCATTTGAAGAGTTTTTAAAAATACCGATGCCAGGCTCCTACCCCCAGAGATTTGGTTGCTGGGAGGAGAAGGGGAAGGAGCATCATCAGTTTCTGAAAGCTCCTTAGGTGATTCTAGTATGTAGCCAGAGTTAAGAACCACTGCTCTAGAGTAGAACGTGAAGCTGGAGTACTATCTTCATTCATCTCTTTCCACAGATCAGTTTCCAAAGTGTTGTATATGATGTAAAAAAAAATACATTTTTAAATCTCACTTTTGTTAAAGAGATGAAACACTCATATATGTCAAAAGTGCTTAATCTGATTATCTTTAGGTGATAAGTTTAAGAGTCTTTTTTAAAATATACTTTTTGGTGTTTTCTACAGTTTTAAGTGTGGATTACCTTTATAGTTGTTGTTGTTGTTAAGTGCCATCGAGTTGGTTCCTACCCATAGTGACACTACATAGGGTTTCCGAGGAGCGACTGGTGAGCTTGAACTGCCGACCTTGCAGTTCAGACTGACTTTGCAGTCCAGTGTATTAACCCACAGTGCCACACCAGGACCTCTACCTGTATGTTGTTGTTGTTAAGTGCCATCGAGTCAATTCTGACCCATAGCAACCCTGTATAGGGTTTCCGAGGAGCAGCTGGTGAGCTTGAACTGCCGCCCTTGCAGTTCCAATGGCTTTGCAGTCTGGCACATTAACAATCTAGTTTCTAATTCAACATGTAAAACAAGCTCAAAATTACTGATTATGGAAGGAGTCATAGTAGTGAAAATTTCAGTTTTCTTAAGCATGTGCTTATCAGGTTTTTACTACTAATAACTTTTGTTTAAAAAGATAATAGCAATAAAAATCTAATGCATTCATGTACATTCTATTAGAAACTAAGCTAGATCTTTTCATGAGCCTTGCTTAGTTCTGCCACTTGTGTCACGGGCATGTTAATCTCTCTGAGGCTCACATTTAAAAATTTTATAGAAGAGATGTTTGGAGCCACTATTTACACTAAAAGTAAAAGAGATAACATTTCAAACAATTGGCACCTTGTACTTTAAGATCTAAGGTTTTATGGATTTTGAGGCGTGGGAATGGACCTGTGTTTAAATGGAAACACTGCCATTAACTAGCTTTGTAATCTGATGAACTTTGCAGCCTCAGTGTCTTTTGTAAAATGGAGATGATAATTTCAGAGTAGTTATGAGGATAAAATAAATTATCAATACACGTATCTTAGTGGTTGACCCATAGATACCACTTAAGCAGAGTTGGCATCTGCTGGGTCCTAATAACCTTATGTTTAGCAAAATGACACAGTGCCTGGTCGTGTTCCATCTTCACAAGGATGGCTAGTTTGAGCCCATTGTTACAGCCACTGTGTCAGTCCACCTTACTGTGAAGTGCTGTCTCATTTTCACTGACCCTCTACTTTAACCAAGGGATTGGGCTCTCCTGATAACATGTCCAAAGAACATTTGTTGTTGAAGTATAAGTGTTTAGTTTGCCATTAAACTGAGGGCTGCCATTTCAAAGATAGTATCATTAAATTGAGTTAATTAACCACTCCTTACTAGAATAATGTCTTTTAAGTAGGTCATGATAAGAGGTAATGGAAAGAATTTAGGATTGGAAATGAGAAGGCTTGGCTTTCACTTCTGACAGCATCATTTTGTTAGCTTGGGACCTTAAGAAGGCTATTTTAACCTCTTGTACAGTTTCTTTTTTTAAATGGGGGATAACCTGTCCTTGTGTACCATACTGTGCATGGAAAAATCAGTTGAACTTTGCAAATTGTGATGGTGGTGGCTGTTATGTACTGTGGAGTCGGTTCCAACTCAGTGACCCTGTATAGTGTTTCTGAGGCTATAAATCTTTACGGGAGCAGAAAGTCATTTTTCTTCTGTGGAACAAGTGGTACTTTTGAACCGCTAACCTTGAGATTAGCAGCCTGACTCGTAACCACTACACTACCAGAGCCCCTTTTGCAGATTGTAGAGCAGTTTATAATTGTAAGGAGCATAATAGTATTTGCCAATAATCTAAAGGATTGACCCAAAGGCTCTTCTATAGGTTATTTAGTGATGTGTGTGTTTGGAGAGAGAGGAGATCCTCTCCTATCTTTTTATAAGGGCTTATTTCTCCTAAGATGTAGCATATTTAAAATGATTGTATTATGGAAATTTCTTTAAATGACTTCGATGAGTTTATGAGCTCTGTCCTATCAAGTATTGTTTGCTTTTTCGGGAGAGGATCATCTCTCTGTGTTATTTTCTTTAATATAGTAATAAACAAATAATAATAAAAAATAACTATGATGAACAGGTTTCTTGGTATCTATGTAGTAAAGTCCTGATTTATTTGTTTCTTTTATTGTGGTAAAATTAAATATAATAACACATTTGCATAGCAGCTATTTTTACATGTACAATTCAAAATATTTATTACTGTCACCATACTATGCAGTCTTCATCACGATCAGATAAGCTTTTTTTAACTTGCAGAATTCTCATATTTAAGTTGAATTTGATGGTAAAGAGAATGGTGAGAGTAATGAGGAAATTAGATACAAAGGTTTTATCCAGGTAGTAGGACATAGGAAACATAAATGTGCTTTCCCTAAAACAGAAACACTAACATTCTGAATAGGAAGCAGACTTCACAAGAAACTGTCTTTATGTTCCCATCTGATACTCATTTCTCATTTGAGTCTCACAATCCCCCGAGGATTCTGTTTTACTTCCATAAAAGAATTCCTACTCTTAATATTAATTTTTCACATACTTGAAAGGAACAGGATCTTGTTTCCATTTTTTATCACTCTTTCAGAAAGAGGATTAAGTAAAATAGTTTTGAGTTAGACTGGTAAATAAACTAGGATGAGGGGTACTTCTATAGGTGGCCTAACAGCTAAATCCTTTCTCTACCCTTTTGGGTTTTTGAAGGTAGGTAAATAATATCACATTTCAAAAGAAATGTTTCTTTTTAAGTGCTATAAATTCTGGCATCTGTCAACATTTCTGGTACATTATGGATTCTTGTGGAGATGTTTGTGGACTAGTCTGAAAACATAATAGACTTTTAGTTCCAGTCATTAGTTTGTAGTTTTGAGGCTGAGAGTGGAGCGGGGAGGCCTATGGTCTGTGGGTTGAAGTAATTTCTTCTTGTCAGTTAAATCAGTCATTATGTTAAATCCTTAACACTGCTTAGACTTCTGTTGTTGTTAAGTGCCATTGAGTTGGTTCTGACTCATAGCAACCCTGTATAGGGTTTCCAGGTTTAAAAATAGCATAGCCATGCTACTTAAGAAATTTTTTCTCCTTATAGGAAAGGCAAGGTCTATTTGAAACAATGAGAGTTAAGGCAAGTATTAGATAGTAAGGTATAGATTAAAGGAAGAATTTTATTTCATTGACGGGTAAAACTTAGAGAAGACTCTGGGGGCTATGGGTCTTGAACTCAGCTATCTGGTGTCTGGTTATATATACAGACAGTAGAATACCATTACAAGGTGCTATTACTTCTGGGAGAAATGAAGAAAAAGAATTTGAGTGATAAATAAAAACATACCATACGTATTAAGTCAGTTAAGATGATGGGTTTAGATATAGAATTGTTTGCACGGCTTACATATTCTAGTGAAGTAGCATGACATTGTTTAAAAGGCTTTGTCTCTTTTGGTTTGGGACAGCTACAACCAGGCTATAAGCAATTAACATTTGCTTCATCAGATGATTTGGGAGGGAGTAGAGCGTGATATATACCACAGGACAGGCGTCTCTGAGTGCTTTTTTATCATAAAGCAATAAAATATTGGTTGTTAGACCATTTACCTTCTTTCACAGGTAAAAAACAAGAAGCAGATGAGTTGAGTGGAGATGCTTCTGTGGAAGATGATGCTTTTGTCAAGGTAAAGTTTTTATTACTCAGGCTAAGGTATTTATTTTGAGATTCATCATTTGCATGGTAAATTTCATGCATTTTACTTGAACAGTAGATACTAAAGTAGGTGAAGTCTCATTAGCTTTTATCATTGAGAAATATGATAAATAACTTTATCCTTTAATTAAATTAGACTGAAAGCTAAAAGTAACCTCTCCAGGTCTTTATGTAGAAATCTGAGACATAGTGGCCAGGAAATCGCTACCGAACAAATGATGTTTTAGTTCCTAGACAAGTGTATTAGTAAATGTATAATTTAACCATTGTATTTAACTTTTGTATATACTAGACAGAACTTAATGACTGTAGTTTTGATATGTTGATTCTTAGTAAAGAGCAAATTAACTTTAGTTTGCTTTTTGAAGATAAAGAAGCCAGGTCTTTTTTTTTTGGAATGTTCTTCAAAACTTACCAGCCAGAGAATATACATACAGTATATAATTTTGATTGAGGTCATGGCAGTTCTTTATCATAAAGATCAATAAAACCAAGTGTTTTTCTTAGTAGTTAGGTTTTTTCATTTGTTTTGGTTCTATTTTAATGAAAAGTGATCTACTATTTAAATGATCTTTAGGTCTTAAATATTGTATATGTAGAAATTACTTAATGAGCATAGTTTTGTAGTAGGATATTTATACTCCTATATTCCATTTTGTATAGTATGACATTAGTTCATACTAATATGTCAGTGTCTGAGCATCACCAGGAATTCAGTTCCTGTCCATTGTCCCTCTCATCTCTCTTACTGAACCCCACACGAACAACACACTACACATCTCACACTTTGCACCTTGCACTTCAAGGGCAGTCATAGAAAGAAAGAAGTGTTTGGTTGAGGAATAAACTCTAAAATCAGATGATTTAAAGAACTCTTTACCCATGGACCCATTGAAATTGATGATGCATACTTATCTGCTTTTGTTTGAGTGTTTTATTAACTGTTGAGTTTAAATATTATGTTATCTTGTGGGATACTTTCTATTAGGTTTGTTCCATTGTTCTTACTTTCTCCAGTTTTCTTCACTAATAAACATGTGATGAAACAGAAATTAATCCACAAGATGTAAAAGCATTGTGGCTTTTAGTTGTCAAATGTCTATCTTGATTTCAGCTTTTTAGTTCATTGAAATGTTACAATCACTTGATTTACTGCTAAGAGGCATATTACTTTGTATTTAGAAGAATAGTAATACTGTCTCTAATATATGCTATAAAAGATACCTTTGTGTTAGTATTCAACGACCAACTGCCTGGCCATAATCTCTAGAAGAGTAAAAGAACCTTTAAGAAAAGTTCTATTTCAATACATTTTTAACTTCTATGTATTTCTTTTTTCACATTGGAAATACCATCATATGTAAGATATTTGATAAAAACTAAGCAATACATTTTTCCTTGTCTCCCAGGATTGGTGATTTTGGGATTTATACAGTGGTGGTGGGTAAATATCAACTATTACTAAAATATCTGAATAGTAGTGGAATTTCTTCCATGGATAAGTGAGAAAAAGAGTTAAAACTGGCACTTCAGAAGAGAAGATTGTTTTTGGTAGTGTCCGTATTCCATCTTGAACCTATGACATTCTGCCACTTATATTGTGGTGAGATTCTTAAACCTGCCTCTCGAGAGCACGGATGGCCCTACTTACTTCTCAAGCATTCCATATTCCAAAGCAATTACAGTCCTTCTTTTTGCCCACCTCCCTCGGTAGAAATTTCTGTGTCTTCAGTGCAGTTCAGCCATGAGTAATTAATAATTATACGTTGCCCTACCCCCTTTCAACCCTGTAAGATTAGAACAAGAAGAAATGTTCATTGTTTTCAACTCTTTCTCTGCAGTTGAAAAGGAAACTAAGCAGATTGCCGCTGTTCTTTGTGTTCACTGAAGTAGCAGGTACCCATAAATTCTTGAGAGGCAAACAGGCCACCTTCCTTTCCAAATCCAATTCCAACTATTGTTTCCTGCCTAATTGGCAATTGTGGCACAGTAATGTGGCACTTCAAACTGAATAAATTTGAATTCAAATTTTTACATATATTTAAAGAACAGATATTGATGTAGCAGTTGAGCATTCCTTATTATTAATTAGAAATAAAGTTTGTATTATATATAATAAGTAAGTCTATTTATAGAGTCTTTGAAGTTAAATCAAACTACAACATATGGAGAAATAAAATAATTTCTTTGAAGCCATATCCTCACAGCTCCCAGAATGTGGTTTGTGTTAAGTTTCATCCATTCGGTTCTGACTCATAACGACTCTGTATAGGGTTTCTGAGGAGTAGTTGATGGGTTTGAACCTTATGGTTAGCAGTCTAGTGCTTACCCTTCTCTTAGTATATGCTGCATCTGGAACTCTAGAATGTGATTTTTTGAGTATTAAATAATGGAACTTGGAGAGCATCTCTAGTTGCAATTCAATTGTGTATACATATTTGAGAGATTTAGGAACTCAGGTGCATGGTTTGATGACCTTTGTGTTAGACACAGTTCTATCTATGTAGAGTAATGAAAATTGTTGAACTTTAAATATGGGGATAATAGCAAAATATAAAATTTAAAACATTAGAGATGTACATTACCAAAAACATGTGGTGGATAGCCTACACTACTTTGCCTCTAGTTGTACCAAATTTTCTTACCATTAAAAGGACTGTGAATTGGAGACTCAAGAGACACATGAACAAGATGGAAATGACGAATTAAAGGATTCTGAAGAATTTGGAGAAAACGAAGAAGAAAATATGCATTCCAAGGAGTTGCTTTCTGCAGAAGAGAACAAGATTGCTCATGAATTTATAGAGGCAGAAGCAATAGAAGATATAGAAAAAGAGGACTTCGAAAGTCAGGTCTTTAGCCAGTTTTTTAAAACATGATCCAGATAAATTACGTTTTTAAATAATAAAAAAATTTTCTAGTTCAATTTGGAAGCCACAGAATTTAAATAAGAAAAATTTTAAGTTTATAAATCACCCCAGATTTTACTACTTACAGTGACATTTCTTATTATCTCCCACTATGTATTTTTTACATGATAATACCATAAATTGCTATTTTATTCTATTTTCATTTAACCTTTTATAATGGCTTCACAATTCTTTGTAATGCACAGCATAATTTATTAGACTATTTTCTATGTGCCTAATAGACACATCTTTAAGTTTGAACATGGAAGTTTTTTTCCTGCCCCATTGTGAATGAGTACACTGATTTGACTCTGACCATGCCAGCATTACCTGGTGGTAGCTACCTGTCTCTGCTTTTGTTACTTTAGTAGATACAAGCCATTGCTTTAGTTGGCATTTCTTTTGTTATTAATAAGGGCTAGTTATTAAATTACTAAAGTTTAATTTTAAAGCATAATCATTTTTTATATACAGTCAGCCCTCCATATCAATGGGTTTTGCATCCATGGATTCAACCAACTATTGAGAATCAAAAATACTGGGCCAGGGACTAGCAATTTAAGTGGTCCAAGAGGGGACAAAAAATGTGTAGGTATTATAAGTAATTTGGAAACGACTTCAAGTATATGGGAGGGTGTGCGTAGGTGATATGCAAACACTACGCCGTTTTATTAAACGCACTTGAGCAGCTGTAGACGTTGGTATGTGGGAGGGCCCTGGAATCGTCCTCAGTGGAAGGACGACTTGTATTTTCTGTGAATGAAATACATCATTTGTCTCCCTTTGGAGGAGGGCTGTAGTAGTTAGTACATCCTAAGAAAATCAATGGAATAAGGAGTCAGTGTCAGTATTGATAGTATTTGTGCTTGAAGCTAGAAACATTTCCCTTCTGCCCGGCCTAATTCATGAAAGCCTCAAGAAAGATTATTTTTTTAATTCTCTAACATTGTGCCTGATTTATGTTGGCATAAAGAATATAGTCTCAATTGTTCAGTCCATAGACACATACAGAATATGAAGCAAATCTTAATTGGGTATATATAGAATAAAAGCACTCTACTATTTCCCAGATATTTTGTAAAGCAAAGCTATTGTGTGCCCTTTTATTTAGGAAATTGGAGCTCAAGAAGGTGAAGATGATACCTTTCTAACAGCCCAAGTAAGTTAACATTTAGTCCTATGAATTTGATATTGGGGGGTAGGAGTGGGTTAAGGAATCTCATTTTGACTACATAATTCTTTAAACTGCTTTGCATTTAATATTGAGGTATTTATGTAGTATATATAAAAATACTTAAGCTATTGGCAGCTAAAATTGCTGTTGCTGTAAATGTAATTGTTGCTGTTAAATACTGTCAAGTTGGTTCCTACTCAGCAACCCTGTGTAGGGTTTCCAAGGAGTAGCTGGTAAGTTTGAATCACCAACCTTGTGGTTGAAACCGACATTGCAGTCTAGTGCTTATCCTATAGTGCCACACTAGGAGTTCAAAAATATAATTGTTGTTAAGTGCTTTCGAG
Organism: Chrysochloris asiatica; assembly: GCF_000296735.1. Lineage (NCBI taxonomy): Eukaryota > Metazoa > Chordata > Mammalia > Afrosoricida > Chrysochloridae > Chrysochloris > Chrysochloris asiatica. The sequence goes on from NW_006408522.1 coordinate 12,268,977, forward strand.
TCGGTTTCGACTCAGCACCCGCTTTATAGAGTGAGGAGCAGCAGGTGGATTTGAGCTGCCAGCATTGCAGTGCAAACCGACCTTGTGGCCTAGGGCATTATCCTGTAGTGCCTCATCAGGACTCCACAAACGTAGTTGTTGTTAAGTGCCGTTGATTTGATTCTGACCCATAGTAACCCTGTATAGGGTTTCCAAGGAGCAGTTGGTGAGCTTGAACCACTGACCTTGCAGTTTAAACGACTTTGCAGTCTGACGCATTAGCCCACAGCGCCACACCAGGACTCCTTAGTAGTTACTAAAATGAGGTTCTAATCATTTCTAGTACAAAAGTAAAAACCACCAGTCTTTTCTATAAAGCAAAATTATTTTCTCTTTCTCATCTGTAGCCAAGAACTGCATTTGCCCTCTTTAAATTGTACGCTTTAAAATAGAGAAAGGAGTTTCCTCTGTTTACTAGATATAGGAAAATAGTGGTTCTGTCTTGATTTCCTCTCTAGAGTACTTGGACCTAAAGTGTATAACAAGTCTCCTGTTTCATAGGACTGTTAATTGCCTCTCTCTATACCTTCTTCCCTTCTGTTCTCTTGCCTTTGAAAAGCTGGTGAGGCTGTACACTTAGTGGGGGAGGGGCGATAGAGTAGCTTTTTATATGATATAGCATTTCATTGGTGTGGCACTATATGTTATGCACTGGACTGCGTACCACAGTGTCTGTGTTTCAACCCCACCAACTGCTCCTTGGAAACCCTACACAGGGTCTCTATGAGTCAGCTGACTTGATGGCACTTAACAGCTTAACTACAACAGCAAGCATTTCACTAAGAGTTACAGATCTCACTACAAAGATTAACATGACTAGCTACCTATGTCATGTGGTAGGATAAGCACTGGACCTCAAGGTTGGTTTGAACAGCAGGGTGGTGGTTCAAACCCACCAGTATCGCCTCAGAAATCCTATACAGGGTTACTATGAATTGGAACGCATTTGATGGTATTTAATAACAACAATAATAATCTACCTTATAGATTCTGAGTATTTGCTGTATTTTCCTATGTGAAATATATTTTTTTCAAGATGAGCTTTGAAGTACCTAAATTAACTTTCTAAGTGATTTACTAATTTAAAAGGATTTTGTTATTTACTATATGCCACATTCTAAAACTAAATCTGTTTCAGATGGGGGGAACTTTTCAAATAAAGTGTATTTCATGTGTTTATAAGATACATTTTCATGTCATTTAGACAGGAAAACGTTCCCATTGTTTTGTTGTATATATTTATCTGTTTCCTTATTGCAAGAATATTTTGGTTTAGCCTTTGTAGTGGGTTGGCGGCTGTTGAGTTGATTCGGACTCATGGCCATCACAGGTGTATCAGAGTAGAGCTGTGCTCTATAAGGCTGATGGTTTTCAAGTAGATTGCCTTTCTTCTGAGGTGCCACTCTAACCTACATCTCCTCGGTTAGTAAACCAATTAAACTTCGGAGTTGATACAGCAAGTATACACTTCAATGTAGTTCATGATTTCTACTAACCCAAGTTGTTTTTGTGCATCACCCACCACTGCAAATGCATTAGCAGTTGGAAATGATCTAATTTTTTTTTTGGTATTCTAAAGCAAATAGTTTGGATTCTTTTTTCTTGAATTTAATTTCTTTCTAAAAGAATAATTTGAAAGTGGTGTGCGATCCACAATATTGCATGTAGATAAAGGGAAGGCAAATTGTATTCTTCAGTTTATTTGTTCTGTTTGTAAGTAAATGGTAAAGGTGCCCTAGTTTGTGTATCCTATAAAGATAAATGACAGTAAATGTTTTGAAAGAAAAGATTATTGATATTTGAGCATTACACATTCTTTGCTGCCACTGCCCACCACCCCACCCAAGTTAAAGCATTTCTCTGTTTGCATGCTATAGATTAGAACTGTAATGATTAAAGCTAAATTCCAGTACAGCAATTTACTAAGAGCTTCTTAGAGTACAATATAATGGACTACATGTGTAATAATAGAATTGACGTTGTCTTCAGTGATGTACTTGCATTGCTCATTTTACTTCCTGAGCTTGTGGCTAAGTATATATAGTGTTTTATTTTTACTTCAGTATGTATAAAATATATACTAAAGTAACAAATTAAAAAGTTGTCATTGTCTAGTTGGGTCATTTATACGTTAACTTAAAGCCAATAGATTATTTTAAATGATTTTTTAGAAATATAACTGCTCAAATGTAATTTGAGCTCAAGCTAAAATATTTGACTTGTTTAAGGAATGCATATTTTTATAGGAATTTAAATAAAATTGTACTATAAGATAAACATGCCATTTAAAATATTGTTTATAGTTAAATTTCACTTTAAATTTTTAATTGCTAGACTGTCAGCTAAGGCAGCAGTACCTGTATTACGTGGAAACTTGTTAGAAATGTAGATTGTCAGGTCACACAAGTCTCCTGAATAAGAAACAGCACTCTGTGTTTTAACAAGCCTTCCAGAGGATTCTACTGTGGACCCAAGTTTGAGGACCAGTGGTCTAAGATTTGTATGTGGTAACTTCACAACACCTTGACATAAAACAATCTACTTCTATTCAGCCTTCATTTTAAAAATTAGAATGAAAAAATTAAAATAGTCCTTTAGAAAATTTCAGCTGTTGATTATAATGCATATTACTTTGCTTATTTTTCATGGTTTTATATTTGGGAAGATGTTAACTTGATTTTAATGTGATTAGTTTGGAGTTTTATAGTATTTCAAGTTTCTTTTGAGATACTCTGTTTTAAATCTGTCACATACTTAATTTTAGATTAGACCAATATATCAAATACCTTTAAATTAAAATCAGTCCATTTTTGTATGTGCATGTAGCAACTACGTATCCATTTGTAAAAGATAAAATGAATAATTTGATACTAATAGTCATCCATCTCATTTTTGAGATGCTGAAAAAATGAGTGTTGGTTTTTGTTGTTTTAGTAAGCATTTAAGCCCTTTGCAGTGTATTCAGTTTCATAAAATAATATTGTCATTCTTTTTATTTGTAGTTGTTTGAGATGAGTAAGATTTGGGTTATATGAACCAATTTTAAATACTATGAACAAATCCAGTTCATTGTTAGCTTAATCATTGAGGGATTTGTTTATTTCTTGTCTAAAATAGGACATACTAAGCATAGACTCTGCTTCTGATCAGAATATTCTCTTACCTGTGTTGGTGATAGATATCCCTGGCTTATATTTAATTATCACCAATATAATTTATCTGAATCTGTACTATCATTAAAGTTGAATTTTATGTGAACTCATTTTACATTTGATTATTCTTTGAATTTCAGGATGGTGAGGAAGAAGAAAATGAGAAAGGTATGCTTGATGCTAATGTAGTTTTAAAACTACTGACATTTAGAAAAATAGTAAACCATGTCAAAATAAAGCATTCTATATCTGAAACCTTATCAATTTAGTGTTGGTTAGCATCTTGATTTTATTTTTCAATTAGTTAAATTTTTTTGAACACTTAAAGGTATGTTCTCACTAAATAGTACATATCAGTTACTGTAGTGAATAATGCCATTTTTTAGCTAATGCAATGTTAATTTTGTTTTTAAAATAATTTCTAGCCAACGGTAAGTTGATTGCATACTTAAGACTGGCACTGCAGTAACTCATACGTGCTTTATCGGAGTCCTAGTGTGTGACAGATAATGAATTTTAAAAATACTCCAAAAAATGATGGAGTCCCAGAAAACATTTTGTTGGCTACTTTAGAGAAACTTCCAAGCAGAGTCTTCTGCAAGTTTTAGTCGTTTAGGAGAGCTGTCACCTCCAATACAATTAATAGGGACAACAGGAACAATATGTGTGATCAGTAGGAGCTTATGGAAGAGTTCTTGGCAGAAGTCAAAGGATCTTACCTTCTTTGGACTACAATGGACGTGGAGCAGGACTTTTAGGCAAGGCAGAATAAATAGCCTAGAAGAAATGATGAAGTAAATCTAGTGACTGAAAATCACACGTCTGAAGTTTTTCTATTTTATGGAAATGCACGACCTCTTTGAAAATGGTCATTGTGGGACTAAGTGGACTGGATGAAGACTGGAAATAACCAATTTCCTGAACGTTACGGAGCAGGCCATCTTTGGAGCCTTCTGTAGCAGTTGTCCTTACAATTTGGGACTACTCACGAATTGAATAAGAAGACCTAAAGAGATGGGACCTTGAAATACTGTGAAGACTGATTGATAACCTCAGACGGTGACCTTTCAAGAAGTCACTGTGGAAGTGCTGAAGGTCATAAGGGTTAAATCCCAAGATGTTTTGAACATTAAATCACAAATCTGCACATTGGTCACTATCCCAAGGAGGAAAAAAATCTCCCATGTGCCACTAACTCATAACCAGAAACGAAGAACTGGTATCCTCAGGATGGAACCGATTTCCCACTATTGTTGTTTGGTATTTGTCTGTAGGGATCGTTTTCCCCATGAAGAATAAGTGATCCTGGGTAAAGGATTGTTTATGTTAGTTAATACCCTTGTGTTTTTTTTTCTCCTAACCTTCCATCAGTGCTAATAACTGGCTTTATATTTTCTAGGTCCTATTTTAGCATATGAATATGAAATTGTTTAAACTTCTTGTTTTGCCATATTTATTCCTGTTAAATCCTCTTAGATATAGCAGGTTCTGGTGATGGTACACAAGAAGTATCTAAACCTCTTCCTTCAGAAGGGAACCTAGCTGAGGCTGATCACACAGCTCATGAAGAGACGGAAGCTAATGCGACTGTGAAAGAAGCTGAGGATGACAACATCTCGGTTACAATCCAGGCTGAAGATGCCATCACTCTGGATTTTGATGGTGATGACCTCCTAGAAACAGGTAAAAATGTGAAAATTACAGATTCTGAAGCAAGTAAGCCAAAAGATGGGCAGGACGCCATTGCACAGAGCCCGGAGAAGGAAAACAAGGATTATGAGATGAATGCGAACCATAAAGATGGTAAGAAGGAAGACTGCGTGAAGGGTGATCCTGTCGAGAAGGAAGCCAGAGAAGGTTCTAAGAAAGCAGAATCTGGAGACAAAGAAAAGGATACTTTGAAGAAAGGGCCCTCGTCTACTGGGGCCTCTGGTCAAGCAAAGAGGTTTGTTTTTCTATGTCAGTTCTTTACGATACTGAATTCCAGCATTCAATAAGATCACTCTACATTAAGGGGGTGGCTTCAAGACCATGTACAGTAATTAGTATCTTATGATCCTGCCTATAATACTTTTGACCGTCATAAGTTACTTTAAAAAAATTTCAAGATCTTCGTAATATGCAGTGTGTCCTACTGATTGCATTGTCGAGTTGTCAGCATATATTTGGGGTTTTGTTTTTGTTTTTTGTTTTTGTTTTTTCAAATTGACAATTTTTTTGTGTTTTATTTTTAAAAATCCTTGTGATGATGGTTAATGAACAACTATCAGTTCTAAGAACACAAAATGAAGTCAAGTCCCAGTCCTGAAATCTGGAGAAGATGGCCATATATCCACTGAATAGAATTGTCAGAAAATCTAGATCTTCAGGCATCTTGGGGAAAATCAGTGCAAGAATCCTAAGGGAGTCATTTATTTGTTCAAATAACCTAACCTAGGCCTTTGGAATTGTTGATTTCTCTAAATAGCACTAGTTTGAAATATAGTCAATATCAAGCTGTTCGATTTTTGTTCTTTTGTTTTTTGTTTTCAATTTTCTTCTGGTGATTTGCTTCTTTAGCTCTTCAAAGGAATCAAAAGACAGCAAAACATCATCCAAAGAAGACAAAGGTAATGGATTGTTTTTTTCCTATTTGTTTCAGTGGTAACATTTCACTATTTCATTAAAATTAGTAATTTGTGTTTCCTTTGACATGTAGATCTTAAAATTTTGCTTGGCAGGCTAAAAGCTTTGGTTGGCGTTTTGTGTCAACTATGGAGCTAAATAGATTCAAGCCATCTTCAACTGTAACTGAAACATACTCTTATTTGTAAACTAGCGTGACTGGTAAAAAAATCCATTTGCTAGGGAACACACTTACCTTATCTGTTGTAGTTTAAGCAACCATATTGAATAATATTGAAATGTTGTTTCCTTACATTATAGTTTTTGAAGTATTTTATCTTCTGTTGCAGCCATTTGTAATTACTATGCAGTCTCACAATATTTTCCCTGTTCTGTCTAGTAGGAATTGTGCTATCAATAATATATGTGTGTGTGTGTGTGTGTGTGTTTGGAGTTTAGTATTTAAAAGAAAATCAGTCTCTAACATTTAACTCTATTTTTTATTCTATATATGAACGAGGGCACAATTCTGTTAATATACTCAGTATATACAGTATTCTAGTTCCTCAGAAATTGACTTCATAATTTATTTATAATAATAGTTTTGGATTATTTTTTGCTGTTTAGAAGTCTTTGGTTATCTCCTGACCATGAACATCTTGTACATATGGTCTCTACTTGATTTCTTTTTTTTTTTTAAATAAGGAATAAGCATATACTGTTCAGTTACTGCGAAGTACTAATATAGCACTTCAGTCCCTAAAAGATTGTTGTATCTTTTATGGTTTATTAACTATTTGATTGATATATTTTAATAGTTAGAACTTTTTTTAAGAATAGATTGATCTGGTAATTGACAAGTAATTATAATACTTCTCTTACACTTTTGGTAAGATAGAGTAAATTTAAATTCAGAAATTTAGTAGTATTGATTGAATATTACCTTTTCCCAATTATTTAATAAAAATCATATAGCTAGAAAAATGGAGTCCTGATGTGACAATATAGGATAATTACGGGACTGCTAACCACAAGGTCAGTAGCAGTTCAAATATACCAGCTCTCCTTGGAAAGCTGTACAGTGCCGTTATGAGTCAAAACCTACTGTATGGCATTTAACAGTTAGGAAAGTATCTGGGTTCAAAAGTTACTTCTAACATTCAAAGTATGAACCTTTAGTTAGCTTTTTATAAAATTAAATAGATCCCTTGTTAAATGTATTTCTTAAGAGCAGAAATGCATCAACCATTAATATTTTAAAAATTTGAGTCAGGCATATATGTTAATTCTAATTCCCTTCAGTTTCCATGTTAGTTTTCAACTTAACTGCTATGAGACGTGTAATTTTTTACTCATTGAACATGTTACTCTTTCTAAATACAGTAGTTTAAACTTACAAACATTGCCACTTTTAATTGTTTACATTTCATTTGTCATAAGTGGATATGAATTGTTTTCTAAATAAAATCAGACTAATAAAAATTCCCCTGTTATAACAAACAGTATAGCTGCAGAAAGCTATGAAGGGTGACTTATGAGGGAGGCTTGTTTCCTATGAAATGATATCTGTATGAAACCATAATTTGTGCATGGAAGTAGTACAGAAGGATTTATAATATGATTTACCTATTCTAAAGGATTTCAAGGTCTCTGATTTTATATCTTATATAGTATTGAGTAATGTTGAATCCAGATTTATCTAATTGCCTATAATTCCCATTTTTTCTTATTCTTTCTCTAATAGAGGATGAAGATGAGCTGGTTGGTTAGTCTTTGCTATTAAGCATTTAAATTATTTAAAAGAGAAATAATTAAACTTAACAGCAATAGTCTAAAACATGTCATTGACTTTTTTTTACACCCTTTGACTTTAAACTCATGCAGTTGAAAGTGTACAAAATGTCCAAATTACTGCATTGTCTATTACTGTGTGTGATTCTAATAATAACAAAGTCATAGGATTTTTATACAATTATATTGATTATACAATCAAAGTTAAAGGATTGTATAGTTTTCAAAGAATGTGGATTTTATAACTTGGCGTAAGAAATGTGTTTAAGATACTTCAGCATCTGCTATTCAAATCTATTCTAGGAAGTGCAGGGAGCACAAGTGGTGGTGGTGGTGGCAGCTCCACTAAAAACATCTGGGTTAGTGGACTCTCTTCTAACACCAAAGCTGCTGATTTGAAAAACCTCTTTGGCAAATATGGAAAGGTACATTCTTTATATCTCTTTTGCATTTTTCTGGTATTTGCATTTGAGAGTGGGATCTTTATATACTTTGAACATCTAAGTCTGGTAATGCTGTTCAGATAAATTATATTTAAAACTGTATTCTATAAATATCTTCCAGTGTCTTATATCTCATAGGATTCCTAATCGGCATGATTATTGATCTGTAATGTTGAGTTTGCATCATTTAATCTCTTTCCAAGGACTTTGAAATTCAGAGTTTATATTTTGAGTGGATTTAAGGCAAGAACTGAGTCTCATTCATCACATTCCTCTAGATTTTTCCAGCACATTGTATGGCGTCTAGCACTTTGCTGGGCTGATTTGGTCAGTCTGGAAAATATAGGGTAAACTTTTTTTTTAAATCTGTGCTTTGAAGTGCTATGAAGGAAGACCTGGGTGCTCTGAGAGAACAAAGAAAGCTTTATTGTGGCTAGTTTGTCAGGAGAAGCTACTCTTACATTTAAGGAGGGCCCTATAAGGGAGAAAAGCCATCAAAGACTATTCAGATAATAACTGTTGGGTTGTAATTGATCTGCATCCGTTTGCACACTCTCTGCTTTCTATTTACATGTGAGTTTTTAATAAATATCATATTCTGTGGTAGGAACCATATCTTCCGTAGCTTTATGTGAACATGGTAGACTTGCAAGTGCTTATTAAATAAATGATTACTGCTGGTAAACAGGATTGCTGTGGGTCGGGATCGACTTGACGGCACTTAACAACAACAACGTTGGTAAATGGTTCCTTATGTGGTGCTGTAAGGTATGCACTGGACAGGTAACCACAAGGTTCATACCCACCAGCCCCTCTCAGAAACCATATTCAGGGTCACTATGAGTTGGAACCGACTCATTGGCACCCAGCAATATTGGTAAAGAAACGTTCTTGGACATTTACAGAAATCGGTCCTGTTGTATTCTGGAGTTTGTGTTACTGGTTTTCCCCATTTAATTAGAGTGGTGTCTTAGCATGAAGGAGCTTCTTGCAAGAGCAGATACAAAGTGCTCAGAATTGTTGGCCCATGATCAGTTGTAATACATTTTTTGTTTTTAATAATGTTTTGTTAGAGATGTAAAAACAATATTTTGATGTTGGTATTTATTGAAACTAAAAGTAGATAGGGATATATTTCACTTGATATAAGACCTCTCTGGTAGTGTAGTAGTTACTAATGGGGCTGTGAACCACAAGGTCAGCAGTCCGAAACTACCAGCTGTTCTCTGGCAGAAAGATGAGGCTTTCTGCTCCCGTAAAGATTTACTACAGCCTAAAACCCTATATAAAGTCAGAACCGACTCCACAGCACATAACCACCACCACCATAAGATCTTGGGCTTAAAAATTACATTGCTGTGGTGCAAGTCAGTGTTCAACAGGGTTGAGGTAAAAGCTAATGATTTCCAGCCCACCCACCCATAAAACTGCCTCAGATTTCCTACTTATATTTTCCAGGTACTTGTCTGGGTTCTCCTTTGTTTGGCATTGGATTGTTGTTCTCTCTTACCTTCTCATGTTTACCCATCTTTGTTTTTTCTCTTTTAAACTATTCATCTAGTTGGAGTGAAAGTGCATATACTCTTCATCCAATTGTGAGTTGGATGAAGATTTGTAATGTGCTCTCATATTTTAAAGTATATTTTTAAGGTTGCTTTGTATACATAGCTAGAGGTTCTTAACACATTTTTTTTAAAGTTTCTTGTAAAGTATATCATTAAAGGAAGGTGTTAATAACTCATCTGTAAATGATCTAGAAATTTAATTCATATTTTACCTTTAAGAGATTTAGAATGTTGGGCCTAAGGTAGGGAAACTTTAGTTCGAATCAAATTGAGAATATTACTCATTTATTTTAGTTATTTGTACAGTTACCTTACTGATAAAACTAATTACATTTTGACCATGTATTTGGGGAAAAGCAAAAAAAAAAACAAACAACGTGTTGAATTGTTTTTTGAATACTTTTTGAAATTGTTCTTCCTGAATATATGCTAAGACTTATGGGCAAGAGAAATGATTATCACAAGAATATGAAACAGAATAGCAAATCTTCTGAATTTGTCGTTTATCCTCAATTTATCTTGCCTATAATTTGAATAGTTTCAATTCTAAGTTCTCATCTATTTAGAAGTGTGCGTAGCTATAAAATTATAAAACTTCCTAAAATTGCATCATTTTATAGGTTCTGAGTGCAAAGGTAGTTACAAACGCTCGAAGTCCTGGGGCAAAATGCTATGGCATTGTAACTATGTCCTCAAGTACAGAAGTGTCCAGGTGTATCGCACACCTTCATCGAACTGAACTACATGGGCAGATGATTTCTGTTGAAAAAGTAAGTGCGCGCTTAGCCGTTTATATAAGGGGGTGTGTTCATTTGAAGGCTTGTATTTCTCAAGGTGGGGAATAGGATTAGGAATAATTTTTGTATTATTATTTGATTACTTTCTCCTGTATTACGTTTTGCAAATTTTCTTACAAACTTTTTATGATCATAAAAAAGCAACTTTAAAACATAGATTTTTTTTTTTTATTTTTTCTGATCAATATTTTTCAGGTAAAAGGTGATCCTTCTAAGAAAGAATTGAAGAAAGAAAATGATGAAAAGAGTAGTTCAAGAAGTTCTGGTGACAAAACAAGTACAAGTGATAGAAGCAGCAAGTAAGGACTTAACTTTTTCATAAATAAAAACTTCAGGGACATTAATGAATAGTTCTCATTCTATGGTTTTCTTGGTTGTGGTATAATAGGACGCAAGCCTCTGTCAAAAAAGAAGATAAAAGGTTATCTGAGAAATCTGAAAAGAAAGAAAACAAGGATACTAAGAAACTAGAAGGTAAAGATGAGAAGAATGATAATGGATCAAGTGGCCAAACCTCAGAATCAAATAAAAAAAGTGAAGAAAAGAAGCGAATAAGTATGCTGTGTATTTTCTTTCCTGGTGCATTTTACTGCGTAAATATTACAGTGGCAGGGAAATTCTGAGATTCTAATCCAGATTAATACTAAAGTTGGATGTTAGGTGCCACTATGATCGAAAATAGGTCTAGGTCCATTGAGAGAAATGTGCTCTTCCAGCTAAGTTCTTTGATTTTATTATCAAATTTGGACTGATTTAAAACGTTCCTTTATTTATAGTTATCCAGTGAGTTTAGGAATCCTGATGTGGTGCTGTGGGTTAATGAGCTAGACTGCAAGGTTGGTGGCTCAAGCATTTAACAGCAACAATTGAGTAAAGTGGAGTCCTGGTGTGGCGCTATGGAATGAAGCACTGGACCTGTACAAGGTCAGTTAGAACCACAAGGTGTGGGTTCAAACTCGCCAGACGCTCTTTGGAAGTCCAATATATTACATGGCCACTATGAGTCAGAACTGACTAGACTAGATGGCACTTAACAGTAAACGATTGAGTTAAATAGTCCTGGTGTGGCACTATAGAAAAGGCAAGGTCAGTTTGAATTATAAGGTGGCAGTTCAAACTCACCAACGACTCTGAAACTATATTAACAGTTTAAACTATTTTCAAAGCTCTTATCATAAAAATATATAGAATAATTTTTTTGTCTGTGGTTCATTAAAAATTCAGTCTTTTTAGACTGTATATTCTCTTAATGATACATGTCTTACACATTTGTTTATCTAGAAAAAACTTTTTCTCTTAGGTTCAAAAAGTCCAGGACATATGGTAATATTAGACCAAACGAAAGGAGATCATCCTAGATCATCAAGAAGAGGAAGACATGAGAAAGTAAGTCCCTTACAGGATGTTCTGTGTTTCAGTCTTTGAAACTATCTTTGCATACTTCCATGCTTGGAGACCTAAGACAAAAGGAAATGTTATTAAGACAGAATCTCGTTGAAAAGCAAAAACAAAACAACTTTTTTAAAAAACTACAAAAGCATTTTAATTTATAATCCTCTTCCAACTTTTTTCCCCCTATAGATTCATGGGAGGAGCAAGGAAAAGGAGAGATCTTGTTTAGATAAGAAGAGGGATAAAGACTACAGAAGGAAAGAGATCCTGCCTTTCGAAAAGATGAAGGAACAAAGATTGAGAGAACATTTAGTTCATTTTGAAAGACTTCGGCGAGCAATGGAACTTCGAAGGTAGGAAAAGAATCTTGTGTTTAAATCCTTGTGTGTCTATATAGATACATAGTTTGCCTAGCATTTTATAGTGTGTAAAATAACCTTTCCATCTCATATCTCCACATCAACAGTTCTGTAAAGATAATATAGTATAACTTTAAAAAAATAAAATACAAGATGGTGACATGGAGAAATAGAGCAGCTGAGGACTGTGACTCATGGAAAGAGAAAGGCAGGCTGGGTGCTGATGGCCAGGAGACGGATTTGCAGAATGTGCCCTTTGGTTGTTTAAATGGGTTTTTGTGTACACTCCCCCTCTCCCCCACAAAAAAAACCCCAAAAACAGAGGGAATAGAAGCAAATACTGTTAATGATTATTCACAGAGGAGATTGTAATCATTGCAGTGAAATGATGTTCCCCATGCAGACAATCACTCACCTCAGAATAAAAACTTTGAGTACAAAAAGGCTTCTTAACTCTTCCCTTACCCGCATGGCTACTGAGTGACAGAGCCAGAGCTCTGACCCAAGTTCAGTGCTCTTTCCTCTACTTCAGAGCTGCTACCAGAAAAAAAAATCCCTTTTAAATGGAAAAATGAGTTTTATGTTAAGACAAAACATTTTAATTTTTAGTGGAGATAATGGAACAGTTCATCATGAATGCCATTTAACCTTCACATAGCAATTTTGGGATGCCACCTCAAATATTTTCATGAATGTGAAACATTTCCAAACAGTAACTTACTTTATTCATCTAGAAATCAGTTGTCATGGGATTTCATGTCATTGTGATACTAACAGGAGTTTTAGGAATACTGAGATGCTTTTAGCAACTTTAAAACATTTTTTTCAAAAAGAAATTGTATATGCATCACTCAGAACTCTTCTTTCTTACATGAAGTCCTAATAAACTTAGTGTATTGTTTATCTGTGGGAGCAGGAACTTGCTGGAATATCGATTCTTAAATCTCACAGGCTGACACTGCTTTCATCTAAAAAATGATACGTTGTTGTTGTTAAGTGCCATCGAGTCGGTTCCGACCCATAGCGACCCTGTACAGGGTTTCCGAGGGTGTAAATCTTTACGGGAGTAGAAAGCCTCATCTTTCTCCCGCGGAGCGGCTGGTAGTTTCGAACCGCTGACCTTAAGGTTCGCAGCCCGATTCATAACCACTACGCTACCAGAGCTCCTTTTTAACTATTTTGAAACCATAAAGTATTTACCATAAAATGATTGATGACAAAATGCTATTTCAGCTGTGACTATTAGAAGACCTAATGAAGCAGTCAAATGTACGCACCCATCTGTCGATTCCCCAAGGATGTGGCATCTACAAAGGCCATGTAGTGATGTCTGAAATGCTGAACAACTCTTGGTAGTAGAATTTTCAAGAATGTACAAGTTTTCAACTTTTCTTTTGGTGAAATGACCATTATATTTTTTTGTAGAAAAAAATCTATTTAAAAGTTATATGGCACATGGGGCAGGTTTTTGTTGTACAAGACTATACTCATGCCTCCTGAAATATTTAGAATCCTTGATCCCTACTCACTGAATGCTAATAATAGTCCCACATCATTGTGATAATTAAAAATACCCCTCTTATTTCCATGGGGACTCGGTTTTGACTCGTTGGTAACCACAGAGATTCTAGAGGAGGACATGCGGACAGGAGCAGAAACAAAAGTCTGATGTGTTCACTTAATCACATCATTAAACTGTCAGAGAACAATCTATTATGGGCCAGTGGATGTACCATTTTGCTGTACTATAGCGTTTGTTGTCATTGATGTCATCAAAAAGAAAAAGTATACTTTAAAAAGTTAGAATATATAATAAACATTGCAAAAATTTTCTACCAAAAACAATTGATAGAAGTTGTAATTTAAGTATTTCTAAATACTGATTTTTGTTAGACGAAGAGAGATTGCAGAAAGAGAGCACCGAGAGCGAGAACGCATTAGAATAATTCGTGAACGGGAAGAACGGGATCGCTTACAGAGAGAGAGAGAGCGCCTAGAAATTGAAAGGCAAAAACTAGAGAGAGAGAGAATGGAACGTGAACGCTTGGAAAGGGAACGCATTCGTATTGAACAGGTGCAGTCAGAAAATCTTTTTATCTTAAATAATGGACCTTTTTCAAATCTGTGATAATGTCATAAAATTTGCTTTACTTATTGTAAAGCCTGTGTAGAATGGGTTCAGCGTTTAAGTGACTCTGGAAGATAACAGTGAATTGTTGTTGTTGTTGTTAAGTGCCATCGAGTCGATTCTGACCCATAGCAACCCTGTACAGGGTTTCCGAGGTCGTAAATCTTTACGGGAGCAGAATGCCTCCTCTTTCTCCCGTGGAACAGCTGGTAGTTTCGAACTGCAACCTTGAGGTTCGCAGCCTGATTTGTAAACACTACGCTATATAAAAACACAGTAGTGACTTTGTTTTAGCTAACAATTTTAGCTGCATAATAACATGGCAGACTGAGCATATGACTGTTGAGTCCAGAATGCTTGAAACTCAGGCTCCGTCTGTCATTGTCCCAGTCTTGTTGTTAAGTGCCATCAAGTCGGTTTCCACTCAGCCACCCTGTATAGGGTTTCCGAGAAGTGACTGGTGAGTTTGAATCACTGACCTTGCAATTGAAACTAACCTTGAAGTCCAGTGCTTATCACTACAGCACACCAGGACTCCATCCTATTCTTCTTGTTAAATGTTGTCAAGTTGGTTCTGACCCATAACGACCCAGTACAGAGTGTCCAAGGAGTGGCTGATGAGTTTGAACCGTCAACCTTGAACACCATCCCTATCTTGTTAAGTGCCATTGAGTCAGTTCTAACTCATTGCAACCCTGTATGGGGTTTCCAAGAAGTGGCTGGTGAGCTTGAACTGCTGACCTTGCAGTCTAGGGCATTAACCCACAGTGCCACACCAGGACTCCTTCCCAATCTTTGTGGGGGGTTGGTGTGGTGGAAGAGTGGGGGTCGGGTAGAAATACTACTAGTCCAAAATAAAAATACCAAACACTTTATCCTTCGAGTTGATTCTGACTCATGGTGACCGTGTAGGATAGAGTAGGACTGCCCCGCCGGTATGGTTTGAAACCTCTGCTCTATCTGTTGGCTGGGGAGTGACTAGTGGGTTGGAATCGCTGACCTTTCAGCTAGTCCCTGAGCGCAGAGCCAGCCAATGTACTGCCAAGGCTCCTCTTGACTTCTTATAATGGAATGATTTCCGGAGGTTAGAAGGAAATAATGCCTGTCTTTGCAAAATTGCCTTCAAGAATTTAAGGCACTTAGTCTCCATACATATTAAGAACTGTTTCCAACTCCCTTGAGATGCTTTGAATTTAGTCAAATGCTTAAACTAAATATGACCGTCCCAAATACTTACCAGCTGTCACTACTCAATCCCTGTTTCTAATGTTGCAGAACGGTAGCCATGGTTTAGATTACTGAAGTCCAATATATTTGTCCAAGCTTTGTGTTGCTGAGTTATTTTTGCCTATGATTGTTTCTTAATGGCAAGATTAAAACAAAATTGCATCTATACTTCCGTTTCTGTTTTGCACTGGCTGGTGCTTCCTCTGTGGTGTCTGAAGGAACGTCGTAAGGAAGCTGAGCGTATTGCTCGAGAACGAGAAGAACTGAGACGGCAACAGCAGCAGCTTCGATATGAACAAGAAAAGCGGAATTCCTTGAAACGCCCTCGGGATGTAGATCACAGGTAGTTGCTTTTTGGCTTTTTACAGTTATATTTCTTGAAGCTAAGGCTAACTGTTGTTGTTAAGTGCCGTGGAGTTGGTTCTGACTCTTAGCAACCCTGTTTAAGGTTTTCGAGGAGCAGCTGGTGGGTTTGAACTGCCGAGCTTGTGTTCACAGTGCCACACCAAAAGTCCTAAGACTAACTGTTGTTAAGTGCTGTTGAGTCGATTCCAACCCATAGCAACCCTGTATAGAGTTTACAAGGAGCAGTTGGTGAGCTTGAACCACAGACCTTGCAGTTCACATGACTTTGCAGTTTGGCGTATTTGCCCACAGCGCCATACCAGGACTCCTAAGACTAACTAGAGCACTAGAAAGTATAGGCTTCTCTCATTGGGGTTAAAGGGCATAGTCTCTAGGGCTGGGTAGACCCAGTACATGGTCAAATACTCAAGGAGAAGGAGATTGTTCCTCTTTCCCTTTATCCCTTCCTAATACCAAATGTTTTTTCATTATGATTGGAAATCCAGAGTCACAGTTATTGTTGTTATGTGCCGTGGAGTTCTGAGGCTGTCACAGTAGGCTTCAATAATGGTTCAAAAACTCAGATCCATTTAAAAAGTTCTCGTATGCTAGTATACATCATACAGGAATGGAAGTCATAAACTTGAGAAGACTGAAACTTAGAGATTCTGTCCTAATAGATTTAGAAATAAAACATTTATTTAATTTTCTAAATCTGAATTCTGGGATAGTTGACTGCATTGTGAAATGAATGACTAATGCTTGGAACCTTAACCTCTTTCCAGAGTTAAGGACTAATGGTTAGAATTTTATAATAAAATGGGGTTAATTATTTTATCTTGTTTTAAAACAGGTCATTTTTTCACCTATTTTCTCTCTAGTTAAATTGTTTTGATAGTAAGTTTACATAGTTTGGCCATGACTTCTGTGCTAGCTTGTACTCTTCACTGAATGTTTTATGTCTTAAGTTTATTGGCCCTCTTGTATGCATAGTTTGTAGCTTGATGTGTATGGCTGCAAGTAAATTTAGGGACTCGAAATCTGTTTCACGTAAAGTAGCAAATATTTCTCTTCAAGGCGTGATGACCCTTATTGGAATGAGAATAAAAAGATGTCTCTGGATGCAGATGCCCGATTCGCCCATGGCTCTGACTACTCTCGTCAACAGAACAGATTCGATGACTTTGATCATCGAGAGAGGGCCAGGTTTCCTGAGGGCTCAGCAGTACAATCTTCATCATTTGAAAGGTAGTTAAATGTGTTCAAACTTGTTGGATTTAATAAAGAAGCTTTGCTAGTGCTAATTTTGGTTCTACGTTAAAACTTTATTTCAAAAGTACAAATCAGAACTGAAAGTTGGGAGCAAATTTGTATGCTTCTGTGGGTTTTGTTTTTGCTAATGGGAACATGCTCCTCACTATTTGAAATGAATTAAATAGGCTGCCATAACTGGGATAAGGGTGTAACTTTATCTTGTTACTCTTACGACTGAGTGAGAGTAGGGCCCAAATCTTGGAATGCGGTAGGTGGAGACTTAGCTAAGGATGTGCCTCAGCTGTGTGTAAAACACCCTTCATGTGGGTGGTGACATGAGTGGTTGATGTAATCTCGAAGTGCTGAAACCCCAGTTGAAGAAAATAAGAATTATTATCATTAGTAATTGTAGCTTTTGGTGGGAAGTGTTGACTGAAATTAATTTTTGAAGAGGGCAATAATATCATTATAAGTTATACAAACTAAGTTTAAGAGTAAAGATAAGTGGAACTTCTCAAGACCTGCATTCTTTGTTTTGGATAATCAATAGGCGAGAACGTTTCGTTGGTCAAGGTGATGGGAAAAAAACACGCCCTACTGCACGAAGAGAAGATCCAAGCTATGAGCGATATCCCAAAAATTTCAGTGATTCCAGAAGAAATGAGCCTCCACCAAGAAACGAACTTAGGGAAACAGACAGGCGAGAAGTGAGAGGGGAACGAGATGACAGGAGAACTGTAATCATTCATAACAGGCCTGAGATCGCTCATCCTAGACATCCTCGAGAACCAGGGCCCAACCCACCGAGACCAACCACTTGGAAAAGTGAAGGAGGCCTGGCCACAGAAAAACGGGAAACAAGGTATTTGTGAAGTCTTTAATGCCTAGCCACTGAGGTTATTGTTAGGGCTTGTTGAGTTGAATTCCAACTCCTAGTGACCCCGTGTGGCAGAGTAGAACTTCTCCATAGGGTTTGATTGGCAAACAGTACAGAAGCAGACTGCCGAGTCTTTGTCATCCCACGGAATCACTGGGGCAGGGGAGGGGTGGGGTTGGAACCTGCAACCTAAAGCTGATTGCTTAAGTAACATGCCTAGCTAGTAGCGTATCATATATTTGGGCTAAAACAGTGTACCGTTTTGTTCATAGAAGTTATTCTGTTTTGTTGTACAGAGTTGAAAGGCCAGAACGATCTGGGAGAGAGGTATCTGGACACAGTGTGAGAGGAGCCCCCGCTGGGAATCGCAGTAATGCCGGTGGTTATGGAAACAGAGAAGGGGACAGAGGAGGACTCACAGACCGAGGAAGTGGGGCCCAGGTAAACGATTAGGAGACCTAATTAAATAAATTTAGATGACTTATGAGATAATCTCGCTGTGTAGAGAGAGTATATAGCATCTTGATGTGGTTTGGATTAGTTAGCATTATTGACAGCTTAATTTTTTTTTTTTTTTTTTTTTTAATTAAATGTTTTTATTTTGCATTGAGTGAAAGTTTACAGGGCACATCATCAGTTTCACATTCAACCATTCATATAGCTTGTTTCATTACATTGATTATTATCCCCGCTATATATCATCAGTTTACAGCGTTTCTCTCTATCCTCTTTAGCTTTTTTTTTTTTTTTTTTTGGATGGGGGGTACTTGGCTTATTGGAATTTACAGTCTCGGCTTTTAGGGGAGGTTTTTACATTTGTCTGTGGATATCCAGGGCTCACGTATGAGATTACTAACAAGCATTACTGAATAATCAGATGAGGGACAGTTTGTTATGTCTACTAGGTAGCTAGAGTCTGATCCTCAGAGCCTATGGTTTGGACGGTCAACAACGCTTGGGCCCACAGGGGCTTGGCCTCCTGACCGGGTCTGTGCTTTGACAGCTTAATTTTTAAAAACAGATTTTAATATTATCAGTTGAGTTATCAGTCGTTCCTGAAAGACTTGTTCCATCACTATTATAAATTGCATGCTGAAAACAGAGTTGTTCTATTGGGTAGATGAACCTTCCTGAAGACTATGGTTTTCTTTCTTTTTAAGAAATTGAGTCTTTCAAACTGGACAGGAAATATGTGTCACCACTATTTCCCCCTCACTTTTTCTTTTATTGACACTCGTTCCTTTCCTTGTTCATGAACTAGCTTAAAATAAAGGTGTGAAATTAGGCCGGGACATAGAAAAGAATCTTCTTCATCTCCTAATCAACTCAAAGGAGCAAAAATATTTTCCTGGATTTAAAAGTGCTCTATTGATGAACTAAGAACCTCTGGTAGCATAGTGGTTATGAATCGGGCTGCGAACCTTAAGGTCAGCAGTTCGAAACTACAAGCTATTCTGTGGGAGAAAGATGAGACTTTCTGCTCCAGTAAAGATTTACAGCTTCGGAAACCATGTGCAGGTCGGTGTGAGTTGGAATCAACTCCACAGCACATTACCGCCACCATTGATGAGCTGATAGTAACCCAGATGAAATATACTCTTTGCTAAAGTTAGTGTAGGAGCTCTGGTAGCGTAGTGGTTACGAATCGGGCTGCTAACCTCAAGCACGGCAGTTCAAAACTACCAGCGGTTCCATGGGAGAAAGATGAGGTGTTCTGCTCCCGTAAAGAGTTGCAGCCTCGGAAACCCTGTGCAGGGTCACTATGAGTCGGAACCGACTCCACGGTACTTAACAACAACAAAGTTAGTATACATGTCTGTCTTTAAATCTCTTGACATTTTAGCTAATACCAGTGTGCTCTTCCAGTAAACTCTACAGGAAGGAGCCCTGGTGATGTGGTGGTTAAGTGCTTGGCTGCTAACTGAAAGTTCATGTGTTCAAACCCACTGATTACTCTGCGGGAGAAAGCCATGTCCATTTGTTTTAGTCTCGGGAAGCCTCTGAGTCTGTTCTCCTTTGTCTTTAGGCTCACTGTGAGCCAGAGTCCACTTGCCAGCAGACCTTCTCCTAACCGGACTGCGGGCTGGGTTCCAATCACCAGCAACCTTTCAGTTGGCCGCCAGCTGCCTAACCGTTACCACCAGAGCTCCCTAGAGCACTGACTTCTTGTTGTTATGTGCTGTGGAGTCGGTTCCGACTCATAGCGATCCTGTACAGGGTTTCCGAGGCTGGAAATCTTTACGGAAGCAGAAAGCCTCATCTTTCTCCCGCGGAACAGCTGGTAGTTTCGAACTGCCGACATTGCGGTTCACAGCCCGATTCGTAACCACTACGCTACCAGAGCACTGACTAGTACCATCAAAGGAGATCCATCTTTTGCTGTGTGCTTTTTGCTTGTTCTGCTAACTGGTTGATCAGTTATGTTACCCTTCTTGACCTCTGACATTTGAAATACTTAAGGGTCAGAAAGCACACATGTGCTAGAAAATATAGAACTAGAAACGACAGTGCTGAGTCATTGTTCCCATGACCTGCCTTATAGCCTGAGTACTCACTACAAAATAGATGGCAACCCTACTTTCATAGCACATTGCGTTGCTCATCCTTCTATCTTATCAGATACGATTAATTTGGTTCTGACATTAAAAGCACATCAACGTAAGTAAATTGGTGGCTTATGGCTGATGGCATCATGAATTTTCTTTTACTTTGCCAATCTTTTAGCACTATCCTGAAGAACGACATGTGGTTGAACGCCACGGAAGGGATCCAAGTGGACCAAGGAAAGAATGGCATGGTCCACCTTCTCAAGGGCCTGGGTATCATGATGGAAGACGAATGGGTGATGGCCGGGCAGGAACAGGCATGATAACCCAACATGCAAGGTAAGGAGCTCATCAGCACACACTCAAACCTCTATTTTTTCCTTAGAGGTCATTATAGCTTCTGAGGGATTCAATCACAGCTAGTAACAACCAAGGTCAGGCCACACATTTTATTTTACCGTACTAACTCAAAATCTCCAGGGAGAGATTCTTCCTTACTATAAAGTAATTGGTATTCTGGCATATAGATCTACATCCAGGTTAGTGTGTAGCTAGGTAAGGTACATTAACCTTATGCGGAACCACTGTGTTATTCACTACCCATCTCTCCTGAAATTCCTACAAAGGAGGAGATACTGAATGCATGTTCTTTTTCTTCCTTTTAAAATAGCTCTAGCAAAACTTTTGGACATTTAACCCAAAGCCTATTTATGTGCTAAGAGGTAATTGTCTTACTGATGAGCTGTATCTCGTAAACATTGTGGCCCTCAGCCAGCAAGTCTTGCATCTCTTTGCTGCCCTTCTTTCTCGTTCATGTCTTAGGAGAGGTAGGCTTAGCGCAGTGACCGGTTACTACTACCTTTGATTTTGTAAGGTCGTTGATGGACTTTTTGCATGGGTTCTTTTATTCTCTAAGCTCTCGAGCTGAAGTACCTTTTTACAGTATTCTGTACCATTTTTTGAGACACTTTTCTCTTGTTTTCTGAGGAACCATCATTTTGTATCTTTTTGATTTGTTCTGTTGACTCTTTCAGATGGCTGTGCTCTGTGCCACTGTTTGGAGCTCTGTATAGCTCATCTCCATGTCCTTGTCATGCCTGTTGTTACTCCAGAAACTCAAGGTCACGAGGTGTCCTTTCAAACCTGATATGGATTTTCTTTGTTAAATGTTTCTATAATAGCATTCCCTCCTTTCCCAAGTCAGCTTCTAGCTATTCTTCCTAAAAGAATTTATTTCCTGCTCCATTGTTCACACTGTTCTAAGTTGAACTGTGGGAGCACCCATTTTATCTTGCCTTTTATTTCTCCAAAATCCCAGACCACCTCTTCAGTCCATAGGTGCTAACTGAAATTCCTCAGCCTTTATTAAATTCGTATTTTTCCATAATCTGGTTTTCTTTTACTTAAACCATTTCATCATGGGATTTTATCCCATATTTGTTACAGACTTTTGTTTTGTTTTGCTGGGTTTCCTTTCTCTATATCACCTAACTAGTTTGTGATACTAGTTTGTACATAAAGGGTTCCAGAAATAGTCCTGGAATGACTTCTTCCAGGTCAGAGTTCTCACACGTGTGTGTATGTCAGAATCACCTGGAGACTTGGTGAAAACGCAGATCACTCATGGCCACACCTCTGGAGTTTCTGTCTCAGTGTTTGAGGTGGGGACTGAGAATTTGCGTTGCTAACAAGTTCATTGGTGATGGTGATGTTGCTGGTCTCGGGACCGCACTCTGAGTATCACTGCTCTCCGCCATGTGTCCACACCACTAAAGAGCTTCTTAGGAGGTGGGCTCCACTGTTGACTAACTCTTACCTTGGGCAAGGTACTTTAGCCTCTGACTCTCCATTTCTTCTTCAGTAAAGAGGGCTGAGGGGCACTATTGGTTCACCCCTCCATGTGGGAGGCCCAGATTCCATTTCCCGCGAATCCACCTGAAAGCTAGCATCTGTCAGTGGTGGCACTTCCAGGCTGAGACAGACGAGGAAAAAAGGCCTGGTAACCTACTTTTCAAAACCAGCCAGTGAGAATATGTTCTATCGGGCGTACCATACAGTGGGAGCTGACTAGGTGGCAGCTAACAACAAAATGTGCCTCCTCACAGGACTGTTGAAAAGAGTAAATAATTTCATACAAAATGTAAAGTACAAAGAGCAATATCTGCTATTATTATTAACTATTTTTAAAAGTTTGTGGGAAAATGGAGTTAAAGGCTAATGAATTGTTTAAGATACCTCACAGAGTTTATTTGCTGTGTAATTACTGTTTTTGTTCTCTGACCTTTTTTTTTTTAACCTTTTACAGCAATGCATCCCCAATTAATAGAATTGTACAGATCAGTGGCAATTCCATGCCCAGAGGAAGTGGCTCCGGATTTAAGCCATTTAAGGGCGGACCTCCACGACGATTCTGAAAATTAGCTCTCTGCCATGGTTTCAAGATAATTTATTGAAATCTCCTGTAAACTTTTACTTGACTACTTAATGAAGAGGACCTCTGACTTGCTTGAGAGTTCTGTCAGACTTTCCCGTTTTTTTTTCCTTTTTTAAAATTTAACATGATTGCTTTTCTCAATTTTGGAGAAGATGTTTAAATAGTTCTGTTGTAACTTTTAATAGTTTTGTGTATCATTCAACTTTTTCTTTTCTTTCAGCACATTGAGACACATTTGAAAAGATTGATATTGAAACCTTTTGTTTAATGCTTTGTGAATATAAGGAGTAGTCTGCATTTGTGTGGTAGTGATTTAATTTGCAGCTCTAGCTCTGTGGTGTCAGACTCTAGATTCCCCTCTTGTCACCAAGCATTTTCAGCCTCCATTTTGAAGGCTGTCTAAGCTTAAGTCTGCTGTCTAATTTTTAGAGAATAAGATTGTTCCTTGCATTTCTGAGTAGTATGGAACCTATTTTTGCAGAGGGCACTGTTACATTAAGCGCATCTGTGTATCCTGGTTAAAACTGTACTCTTTTTTGAAATAAACCTTCATATTCTGTATAGTTGCTAAAGTGTTGAACCTTTTTAATTGTAAACTAAGAACCGATTTATAGCTTAGTGTAGTAAGCACTTGTTCAGGTTTGCATGGTATGGAACCAAATAGGTTAATGAAACCTTGGCCGTGAGGTTTGCATCAATCACTGAGGTTTTTAGACCGAGTTATGCAGGTAAGTGCACTTTTACATAATCTGCACTGTTTGATGGGTAAATTCCATCTCTGGGAATTATGTGGTACTAATGTTTTCCATTCCCAACCATGTTGAGAAGTGGAAAAGAAACCCAACTTCTCGATTGGTGAACCAGTTGGGTTTTGTAAATACTTGTATGAGGGAAGGCATTGTCTCTGTGAAAATAAAAAGCCACTCCTGGAAGTCTATGTGTCTTTCTGTTTCCAGCCCTGTAGGGGTTAGTCCTGCTTCTGGAGTTAGACTCAAAGTTTGTTGTTGTTAAGTGTCATCAAGTCGGTTCTAACTGATAGGGTTTGCAGGAAGCCACTGGTGAGTTTGAACCGGTGACCTTGTGGTCCAGTGCTTATATTCCACAGTGCTACATGAGAACTCCTGATTTAGAGCTAGAAAGCCAAGCTTTTCTGCCTTTTCTTCCTAGAAAATAAGTCTCCCTTTGACTCTTCACATCAATAGCCGGGCAGCAAATTCTTGTGGTAGAGTTTAGAATTACCCATTAATCTTAAAAGATTTTTTTTAAGGCATTTATTTTGGGAAAGCCCTTCAAAGTAAATATCACCTCTCTTCATTAAAGTCTCCCGTATCCCTTTATCTAAATTATTGTTACGTGCTGTCGAGTTGATTTCAACCCATAGTGACCCTGTATAGGGTTTCCAAGGAGCAGCTAGTGAGCTTGAACCGCCAACCTTGCAGGTGAAACAACTTTGCAGTCTGACGCATTAGCCCACAGCACCACACCAGGATTCCTTTTATCCAAATTACAGGTGAATAATTCAAATGATCTAAGGAGCTCTGGTGGCATAGTGGTTACGAATCGGGTTACTAATGTCACAGTCAGCAGTTCAAAACTACCAGCTGTTCTGTGGGAGAAAGATGAGGCTTTTTGCTTCCATAAAGATATACAGCCTTGGAAACCCTGTACAAGGGCGCTATGAGTTGGAACTGACTCCACGGCACATAACAACAACTACAATCCAAATGATCTAAATGATTTTTTTTTTAATGTTTTATTGTGAATTATGTGATAGTTTACATGGGAGAACATTAGTTTACCTTCATCCGATCGTGTATCATTTCATTGCCATGGTTACAGTCCCCTCCGTGCATCATCAACCAACCAAAGGGTATACACTACAAGCCTGCACCCCAGTCATCATCACACAGCCCCTCTCCCTCTCTGGATCTGAAGTCTCCAGCTGCTCCATCTCTCCATGTCGTCGTCACTGCCTACATCTCAGAAATCACTGCTTCTCTGGGTAGGGTCCTGCTCTCCACTCTTCTCCCTTGATGATCCCAGGGACCTCCACTCCTAGGCTACCTTTACATTTCCAACCCTCACAATCAGTCCTGATAACAATTACTCACTATTGTATCACAGGAAACCTATCCTCATCTCCTTTCATCAGCCCCGCCTAGACAGATTGGATACTACTCAATGGAGATGCTACCTTCCTTCACACCCTCTGGATCTTGGTTCCCTCTTGAAAGCTTGTAAGCCAGTTCCTTCTTGCCTTTGTAGCGCCCCCCTTCCCCCATTTTGGGTAACCAGTGTCCAAATTGCGCATCCCTATCTGTGTGTGGAGAGGGTGGGAATGATTCTTGCTGTAAGGATTTGTTCCCTCTTTTTAGCTACTGCATCCATAGATGTAGGTCAAGTTCCTCTGGATGATTCTTGATAAATTCAGCTGCTTGTATCTTAAAACAAAACAGAAGGATAGGGGTGGGGAGTTACTCTGGGGCTATACTTTTGATGTGAGGAGAAACCTTTAAAGAAGTTCTTACCAATGTCTCACTGGGTAGGCTCATGGTCAGTAGTAAAAACAAGACTTGGAGAGCTTGTAGAAAGGTGGATTTACTTCTGAAAGCCAAGAGAACCCTATGTGCTGGATGAGCAATCCAGAGTCTCCTGACTTGAAGCATGGGTCTCTTCCAGCATTCCTCTCAGGCACCTCAAATTTAATGTATTGAAACTGCCCCACAAACTAACTAATGTCCACAGAACATTTAGTCAGTATCTTCAAATAACTGACGCTACCATAGGTGAAATTCAACATCTCTCTTCTATTTCTTTGGGTATGCTTCAGTCAATAAATATGGTTTATTTTTACCTGAAACAAATTGGTTTCTCAAATCCTTAAGTGCTTCCTACAAGGTACACTGCTTTCTCACCCTGTTGTAACCATTACAACCAACCATTCCAGCAAGTCATAAGGAACAAGTTTTTTTAAGAAGTTGTTCTTGTGAATTGAGTGCAGGTTTACAGGGATACTGGTTTTACAGTGAACAAATCACTTTGTTTCATCTCAATGACTGCAATCCCCTCCATGTAACAACAGGTACTCTGCTTCTCCCTGTGGTTCCTGTTTCCATTCCACCCTCCTTCCCA
The DNA here is from genome assembly GCF_000296735.1 of Chrysochloris asiatica. Taxonomy (NCBI): domain Eukaryota; kingdom Metazoa; phylum Chordata; class Mammalia; order Afrosoricida; family Chrysochloridae; genus Chrysochloris; species Chrysochloris asiatica. The sequence continues at coordinate 12,295,062 of NW_006408522.1, forward strand.
TCCTCCTCAACTTTGTCCTTAGCAAAATGTCCTTTTGACCTTGAATGATTTACTAGTGTTGTTTCCCCTATATGCTTATCTACTGCTTGGCCAAAAATGGGCCATGAGGGTGCATTTCCATTCTAGACCTTTAGGGATCCTGGTTGAAGGTCCTGGATAGAGGGACAGAAAATGTGGAACAAAACTCAAAATAAACAAAAGACCCGGCTTACTGGTCAGAAAAAGACTGGAGGAACCCAGTCTGTGGCACCTAGAGAAATCACATCACCCACTCATCACTATCCACTTGAAGGGTGTTTCACTGTACAGTTGAAGCTGAAATGTCCTCTCAGCAAGGCTTTTTTCCTAATATTACTTAATATTATAACCACCTCCCCTCTTTTCCCATCTGACATCTGTCTCTTCCCACTCCAGTGTAAGCTCCAGGAGAGCAGAAATTTTTGTCTATTTTGTTCACTTCTGACATGTAGTAGCCACTCAGTAAATATTTGCTGAATGAATAAATAAGGTTCTGAATTGCTATAGTAAGAGTCTTAGTAGCAGCAATGGGGGTTCCCGGACTTTGTCTTGAAATAGACTTAATAAAACAAACACTGTTCTAAGACACTATACTTAACACGGAGTAACTTTGGGGTAGGTTGAGGGTTGTTGGTAAGTGCTGTTAGTGGGTTCCGGTCCATAGCGACCCTAGATAGGGTTTCCAAGGAGCAGCTGGTGAGTTTGAACCTCCGACCTTGCTGTTCAAACTGACATTGCAGTTGAGTGCTAATCCGTCATCACCCCAGGACTCCACAGGTAGAGGGAGATTGGTGAATACGGTAAGGTGCCAAGGTGCCAGCCTGACACAGGTTCATTAGCCAAGAAGTCATCTTTGCTCCAGCTCCATGTTCAGTAAGCAAGGGGGGTTAAGAAAGTTCATGTGAAATTACATTATCTTCTATTTTTCCATGAACTTTTGGAAGCATCTTTGTATTTTTCTTCCCACCTGGATTTGCTAACAAAATAGGACATTTAAGTCTGCTTGGTATTTAAATTTTCATAGTTTTATTAAGAGACTGAGCCCATTAAAAATAGCCTAGTCATTTGGACAGACCATTTTTGTCCCCTCAAATTTCTAGTGACATCAGAATATACTAAATGTTCATTAATGTGTGGTGCGGAGTCCTGGTGTGTTGCTGTGGGTTAATGCTGTACTACAAAGTCAGTTTGAACTGCAAGGTTGGTGGTTCGAGCTTGCCAGCTGCTCTTTGGAAACCCTATACAGAGTCACTAGGGGTGGGAACCAACTCAACAACACTTAACAACACACATACTATGGCAAGAATTTTGGAGGTGAGGGGGAAATAGCATATACTATGAGTAAGATACATTGATTTGCTGAAGGATATGATAATATATAGAGTCCTGGTGTGGAGCTGTAGGATCAGCACTGGACTGCTAAATAAGGTTGGTGGTTTGAGCCCAGCAGCCGCTCCTTGAAAAACCCCATACAGTGCCACTATGAATTGGAATTCACAGTACTTAGAAACAACATACTAGTGTATTACCAAGGATATGATAAAATACTTAGGACTCGTAAGTTTCAAAAGAATTTTGATACTGTAAATAGTATTCTAGTATTCTAATTTTTCTAGAATTAAATCACCTGTTAGCTTCTTTGTGGGAGAAAAATGCAGCTGTCTGCTCCTGTAATGGCTTTGGGTTTTGTTTTACTAGCTTTTACTTTATTCCTCACAGAATCTGCCCTCCTTGGTCTCTCTTGTTCCTGGCTCTGGCCTCTCGAAAGGGATTCTGTGAAGGACTGCTTCACCTTGTCTGTATCTCCCTGTTCACTCTGGTCCACCTTTCGGTCTTTGGAATGTGGGGGATGAATGGTGACTGAAGGATCTGCTGTGCTGTTTACTGGTGATTGGGTGGTGGTTGTGTGTAACCCTGGATAGGATTCCCAGGGAGCAGAAAGCTTCATCTTTATCCCATGTAGTTCCTGGTGGATTCAAACTGCTGACCTTGTTACCAACCCTACGCATAACTCAATATGATATCAGGGCTCTTGTGTGTTATTTGCTAGATGTGTACAATTATGGATAACAATGTCAAAGAAGCAATAGTGGGCTTGGCAGATAATACTTCATGGACCCTCTATAACAGATACGAGAAACCAAATAAAACAGACACATGAAATCTTGGAACCCTGAGCTTCAGAGGAAAGATTCAAGAAGTGGATTGAGTACTTACTGGGAAGAGAAGCTGAGCAGGGATGGCATGTCGTGACCATCTTGAACTTTTGGGAGCAGCTTTGGCAACAGGTGACCTGACAGAGCAGAGTCTTACAGGTGACTGGAAAGGTGTGATTCCTCTTTTTTCCACACTGTCCTCTGGTGACCATAGTGTGGCCAACGCTTTCCTAATCCATCCCCAGCTCAGACCATCCTCTCCAGGAGTTTGGAGTCGCATGGTTGTGAGCCATGCCGGTGTGAGGTAGGGGCTGACTGCTCTGCTCCACTTTGGTGCCTGGTTCCAGGGGGCTTGGCTTCAGACCTGTACATTCAAGAGTCACCAGACCAGCATTAGTCTAGCAGAAGACTTCATAACCACAGCTGCCCTGTGGTCCTGACAGTGGCTGGAAGCAGCTCCATCAAGGGCCTCCATGAACTCCTTCCAGATTGGTGGATATAGGCCAATAGGAACTCCACGGTCACATCCCTTTCACACCCACCTTGTGAGCTCCTTGACTGGGAGGGACCCCCCCCCCCCCCCCCCCCTT
>NW_006408522.1:12297925-12302016 GCF_000296735.1 Chrysochloris asiatica
CTTGAATTTTATCCTATTTCTGCTTTTGTTTTTCTTTCTTGTCTTCTGTTTCTAATTGTTCCTCGTCTTCTTTTTCCTGTTTGATCTTCTAATCTTCCCTTTCTAAGTTTTTTGTTTTCTTTTCTTTCTTATTTTTCCCTTCTATAGCTCCATTTTCTTGTCCCTCTTTTTTTCTGGTTGCTGTCTGTTCCTATTTCTTTCCTTTCCTTTATTATTTTCTCTTTTCATTGTTTGTTACTTGTTTTTAATTCTGTTTTGTTTTCCTGTGTGTTTTTGTTGGGGGAAGGGAGGATTCTTTTCTTTCCTACACATCAAGAGAAAGCAACCATGCTCACATAGTCAAAACCATACTCTGCTGCTGCACCCATTGGGCAAGAGCCGATACCAACTTGTAGTGCCACTGTAGGTTAAGCACTGCACCAATAGTTCGGACTGAACCACAGGTCAGCAGTTCACACTCACCAGCTGCTCCTCAGAAACCCTACACAGGTTGCTAAATTGGAACTAATTCAACAGCACTTAATAGCAACAACAACATACCACCTGATACACAATAGACAGCAACCACTAACAGCTAAAGCCTACCCTAAACTCCCATTTACAAACAGCAATTGCAGAAGAGTGCACATGCTTCCATTCTCTAGATCCATAGGAACTGGTTGGTGAGAGCCTAAGAAGACATCAATATACATTGATCAATTAAATACAAATTCAACAATCTTACAACCTTACAATGCCCTGGAGACAACAGACAATTTTAGCTCACATGAAACGAGAGTATGGCTCAAACAAATGACCAAAATGCAGAGCCAGAAAATGTTTTGGAGGAAGAAAAGGCAATGGAACTAAATATCAAGAGAATGATATTTAGGTACTCACAAAGGACTAACAGATTGGAGAAAAAAAAAAAACTTCAGAAAGAATTCAGGAGAACACTACAAGAACAGATAAAATAAATGATAATTTTGAAACAATACCAAACTTGTCATTACCAACCCAGACTCTGAATACTAAGATTTCAGAAATGGACAATGCATTGAAAGGGTAAAGAGTAAATTCAAAGCAATGGAAATGTGAATTAGTAAGCTTAAAGGTAAATACATGTATGCTAGATGAACAATCAAAAAATAATGAAAAAAAATCCAAAGAAAGCCTAAGAGATATATGGGGCACCATAAAGAGGAGTAAATTACAGGTGATCAGAATTCCAGACAATAAAAAGCAGTGTCAAAAAAACATTATCTGTGTGCTCATGTAAACACTTCGAGTACTCATCAGGGGCTCCCCAGCAAGCCTGCCCTGTGCTCTTTTGGGTGTTGGGCTGCAGGACCTTTGGCTCTATCAGGAACAAAAGGGAAAACTGCTTCGGTTCAAACAACATTGTAAAATGGGCACCGTTACCCCATTAAGCCAATGAAGGAGCTTCAGAGAGGAAAAAAGGAGCTGCGTTAAGGGGCAGCCTGCCTGGATCCCACTAGGAATGGCAGCCCTATCTATCAAAGAAAGGCCAGCTCAAGAACTAAGAGTCATGACAACAGTAGGTACATGCAACCCCACCTTCACTGCAGCATTATTCACAGTAGTAAAAAGATGGAGACAGCCTAAATGGCCATCAATGGGAGAATGGATAAACACTGTGGAATATACACATGGTGGAGTACTAGGCAACACTGAAGAATAACGGTGAATCTGGAGGACTATGCTGAGTGAAATTAGTTAATCACAAAAGGAGAAATATTGTATGAGACCATTACTACAAAAACTCAAGAAAAGGTTTCCATGCTAAAAAACAAACCATTATTTGATGACTACCAAGGGTGGGAGAGACAGAAGAGTCAAACACTAGCTAGAGGGTTGTTGTGGTTAGGTGCCATTGAGTCAGTTCTGCATTATAACAGCCCTATGGAGTCCTGGTGTGATGCTGTGGGCTAAGGCGTCAGACTGCAAAGTTGTTTGAACTGCAAGGTCGGTCATTCAAGCTCACCAGCTGCTCCTTGGAAACCCTATACAGGACCACTACGGGTCAGAATCTACTCAACAGCACTTAACAACAACAACAATGCGCAACAGAACTACTGTTACACTTCAGTCCATTACTGCTGTTTGACAGAGGATGGTTGTACATGGGTATTTACCTTTGCTGCAAGCACACCTATGAATGTGGTAGAGCATACAGCAGGCACAATGGCGAAAAATTAGACAGTACCAAACATCTTAAGACAAGAAGTTGCTGGACCTGGGGGCTCACAACCATTGTCTCAGGGGACACCATCGTCAATTGGCATACTATAGTCTCCAAAGACAATGTTCTACATGCTACTTTGGTGGGTAGCACCTGGTATCTTAAAAGCTCATGAGTGGAAAGGAGTTGCACATAGGTCTCTTGTGATACAATAGTGAATAATTGTTATCAGGACTGCTTTTGAGGGTTGGAAATGTAAAGGCAGACGTTTTGTAGCAAAAAGAGGGGAGTGATTGACTTTGCAGTCTAGGAGCGGAGGTCCCTGGGACCATGAAGGGAGAAGAGTGGACAGTGGGACCCTACCCAGAGAAGCAGTGATGCCAGATATGGAGGCAGAGCTGATGATGTGGAGAGATGGAGCAGCTGGGGACTTTAGATCCAGGGAGGGAGAGGTGCCCCCAGTGTGCTGATGACCAGGGGTTGGCTTGCAGGGTATATACCCTTTGGTTGGTTGATGATGCATGGAGGGGATTGTAACCATGGCAATGAAACGATATACGATAGGATGAATATAAAGCTAATGTTCTCCCATGTAAACTAGCACATAATTCACAATAAAACAAAACAAAAAAAGCTCATGAGTAGTCATCTAAGGTGCAATTATTGGTCTCTCCATGTGCGGAGGAAAGAAGAGTGATGAAAACTGAAGATGGTTGAACTCAATTACTCCAGTGGACTAACAGAACCTGTGAACAACAATCTCATGACTCTGAGACCAGAAGAGCTAGATGGTGTCTGGCTACCACTACCCACTGCTGTGAAAGGGATCACTTTAGAAGGTCCTGGAGAGAGTAGGAGACAATTTGGAAAACTCAAAATTATATGTATATATATAGACCAGGCTTACTGATCAGAAAGAGACTAGAGGAACCCCGAAACTATGGACCTCAGCTACTCTTCAAGTCTGGAATGGAATTTATCCTTGCGGCCTAATTTTCATCACAGAAGTAGATGTAGGTGGGATAGCAACACTAATAAGGTCTGCTCACCATGGAATGGTCAAGCATTCAAGATCAAGTGGCCAACATTTATCTAAGGATAAAGGTGAGACGGGATGGGAAGGAGGGTGCAATGGAAACAGGAACCACAGGGAGGAAGTGGGAGAACTTGTTACATGGAGGGGATCGCAATCATTGAGATGAAACAGTGTATATGATTCATTGGATGTAAAACTGTTGATCTGATCTGTAAACCTTCACTCAATTCACAAATGTTTCCCCCACAAAAGGAATTATTGACTTTAGAGGTAAGGAAGCAGGTTTTTTAGAGTTAACTTGCTTTAAGGTTAAATAGTACAAAAATGGCTAATCGGCCTGATCTTGGAGATCTATCCAGCATTTGAAACAGATATGACTTAAATTTGAACAGAGATCTTGCCAAGTCTTATTCTGTCCTCTTCCAGGTATATTTATGATTGTAAACTCTGGGGTTAGACTGCGTACCTTCAAATCTCAGCTCCAACAGATTAACAAATACATAAATTAACAAGATTGATGAAAGAAATCCTGCAGAAAGGCATGATCTTCAAAAAGAAAAATGCTGAGGATGCTATTTCCCAAGTATGTTCTTCCAAGGGCTCTAGAAAGATGCAGGAGAATATCTCCCAGGAGAAACCAGAAGGGGCATAAAGAATTAAGGATTTCATTTATACAATATTTATGCTAAAAGGGAAATCTGATTCAATAAACAAATTTACTTATCCTTGAATTTGAAGAATAGCCAAAAATAATTGCATAATACGTTGTTGTTGTTGTTAGGTGCCATTGAGTCAGTACTGACTCATAGCGACCCTATGCACAACAGAATGAAACACTGCCCGGTCCTGGGCCAACCTCACAATTGTTGCCAC
>NW_006408522.1:12302996-12317038 GCF_000296735.1 Chrysochloris asiatica
GGTTTCCAAGGCTGAAGTCTTTATGGAAGCTAGTGAATTATTATGGCTGCCTACAGTTAGCAGCTGAGCGCTTTAACCACTTTGCCAGTAGGGCTCTCTTGTTGATTATTGCCATTGGACTGGATCCTAACTCAGTGACCTAACAGAAGTGCTCCATGGGGTTTCCAAGGCTGCATGTCTTTATGGAAGCAGACTGTCTCATTTTTCTACCCCAGAGCAGCTGGTGGGTTGGAACTGCCCACCTTTTGGTTAGTAGCCGAGTGCTTTAGCTACACACACAGGGTACAGGCATGAGTTCATGTTTCCTTATTCACTGCCTCTGGGGAAAATCTGTCTTAATCAAGAGTTGACCCAAGAATCCTAAAAGGTAAGCTAGGTAAATGTGAATCACTGTATCAGTTTCCTATGTCCCTATTCTGAAATTTGTAAGAAGTAGCTAACAAGATAAATACAAATAGCAGAAAGACAGTTTGGTCTAAATATCAAAGTTTATTGAAATAAAATATAATCTATAATAAAAAATACTAAGGATGTTATCACTGGTTACAGTTTTAAGTATATTAACAAAAATCCAACATTTTATGTCAACAATGACACTATCCTCGTGGTACAACAACAAATAGGAAATTAAATGTTGAATAATACTGAAAAATTCTGTAAGAAGTATTTTATGCTTTCCCAACTATGTTCCATGTGCCTCATTAGGAATCACCTTACAAATTAAGTAGTTTTAGCATAACTAGTCTTAAAACAATACGTTTCTTCTGTAGAACTTAAGTTCTACCCTAGCAGGTGGATGCTTTTAGGTGTCTTTATTTTTAAAATGTAATTCAGTGTTCTTTCCTATTAACCTCTAGGGTTGCTATTATTCTTTAACTGGAATTAAAGCTGGCCACAAAGAAAAACATATCCATTCTTTTCAGCATTAGGAAGGGTATTAAGATAGCAAAGGAAAGAGGAGGAAAAACAGGCACCCATACACACTCTATATATTTAAACTCTTTGAGAACTCTATCTCAATTGTTCTGCCAATGTTGAACTGGCACACAGAGGCTTACATCATCACAACTTCTAGACCAGAGTAATCCCGATGGTTACATGGAAGAAGAGAACTTGTTCCTTTTCTTCCTATGTTTCAAGATCACTTTCTCTGCAGTCAGACGAATCCAGTGGTTCTGCACAATATAAGAAAATATTCACATGCACTGGCTTTAGGAAAGGATTTTCAGGGAACCTTTGAAGATTCACAAAGATGCATATCCCCTTTGCTGACTGCTGTGTAGCAAACATACATCTGTCTTCTGTTATATTGTCCTACTTGTGATGACTTGTTTTGTTGAAACAGACAGCCTTTTAACAAAAACCACTGGAGATTTTTCAAAGCTTCATCTTAAATCTGTAAAGCTACGGTATTCTCCGCACCCTGAAAAACCTGGTAATGCCACACCACCAAAATGTGAAAGGACACACACAGACTGCGATCAAACGGAGACACAGGACAGATCTTCACAGATTTAGTACCAAGTCAAGTATTAAACACATTCCATTAGTTAGAACTGCTTTGTAGGGTATTTCAGTTACAACACCCATTTGAATAGGTCACTCATTCGGGAAATTAAATGGGCATTTTATTTCTATGCAAAACTGTAAAATAGAACTACTGGAACCAAAGGAACCAGCTCACCTTCAAAAGAATTTTGCTTTGGGTATCCCCTAATCTGTAAGAGGCACCCCTACCTCTCAAAGCAGACTCTATCAATAAAGATGGGTATAAAGTTTTTAAAATTAGTGGTGACAAATCACTGAGTGGTTTGAAGAATTCTTAGATTAATATCACACAAAGTAGAGGCTCATTGTAGAAAGATAATACATCGTGTTGTTCTTTAAGTAAAATGTGATTAAAAGCTAGGTTTTATATTTGTGCCATGGTATTACAACACCTTACCTGGGATAGTATGGTAGCATGCCCTGAAAAAGACCTCTGGGAGGCAGACAAGTGTAAATTTCCTTGGCAGGACAATAGAACGAGGAAGAGCTTGAGGCAATAGTTGAATGAAAACTTTTACCCTGTTTTTCGAGTTTAATTTAATTGAGATCATAAAAGTGAAATTTTGAAACTAGAACACTTCATGTAAAAAAATATATATGTGTATCACAATTTATTAAACTCTAATTCTTAATAGCAGAAATATCATGATTAAGAGAGGTGTACGAATTAAAATTTGGATAGATTTTCAAAATAAATTAAACTTATCAGAGTCCAGTAATTTGTTCTTTAGGCTCCATTATACCAATTTTGTTTTGTTTAGGAAACCTCAGACTTGTAAATGTAGTTTGTCTTAAAGTCTCACCTGAGAAGAATAACCTCAATTCTTCACAATGTTTTCCTAACAGTTCTCCAAGTGTTGGGCATGAGTAACAGGACACTAAATTATCAGAGCATTTCAGAACTGATTCCAATGAGTTCCTTGATCAGTTTCAGTTATTTTTCTATAGGAAATTTAATGACACATTATCAAATAACATCTGACACCACAAAACACAAATAATTTAGCCCTAAAAGTGACAATATTTGAGAGATCTAAATAAATTCTAACCATGCAAAAAGTTATCACCTGATACGTACTTTATTCTGTGGAAGAAAAGGCAAGAGGACCTCAGTATTTAGCTCTCTGAAAGATACTGGGGGGAAAAAAAAATTAAGTGCTTTTTATCCTAGTGTGGCGCTGTGGGCTAATGCACTGGACTGCAAAATCAGTCTGAACCACAAGGTTGGCGGTTCAAGCTCACCAGCCACTCCTTGGAAACCCTATACAGGGTCACTATGGGTCAGAACCAACTCAATGGCACTTAACAACAACAACAACATGCCCCAAGAACCCTGGATTTTGACAGTAGAGTCTACAGAACACAGAAGCAATTTAAAAATACATTTTGGAAAGAAATTATGTCATACTCAGAAGATAATTCTATAAATTTTGACAGTATTAAATACAATTCAAGGGTGTCATTGGAAAAAAATGTACACACTCAAGAACAAAGGATGTATAATAGTTGTGATTATTAAGTCATACTTTGTGCTTATACTATGCCCTTTATTCAGGAGGGGAAAGCACTTAAAAAAACACCACCACCCTTTATGTACTTAAGGAGTAAACTATCGAGGCATAAAATGTTAGCCTAAAGTAAGACAGTAAGTAAAAGTCAGGCTTTTAGAAAAGAAATGATTTAGAATTCTACATATTCACTTCCTTAAAATATAAACCATAGTCTATCTTAATGCCGCCATTTTTATTTTATTAAACATTAATATGTTTTTAATTATAGTTCAAGTTGTTGGTCTAACTATTGTATAATAGGTAAAGCCCATAAAGCTTTCATTATGTTTTAAAATAACTGAGACATTGGATAGAAAAGTAAAGAAAAATGTGATCTATTTACTGTCCTTTTATAAATGAGATTGTTTGAAGACAGTTCTGGAAATTTTTGCCTTGACCTTTCTCTACCAGTCTTACAAATAGCTGCTTCATATGTCAATAACACAGGAACCACAATTTTCTCCTTAAAGATTTATTTGGCTTCTAGTCTTCTTTTAGGATCTTCTGTTTCTTAATGAACTGAATTTATTATGATTCATTGAAAAAATATTAAGAAAGTTCTGTGGAAGCAAAAAAAAAAAAAAATCAATGTTGAGTTCAGTTAACTATTCTCTGATACTATATTGCTCATTTAAGCTAAGATTAGGAAGTATGAGAAATGACTATAAACATAATACATGTCTAAGTAGGCAAATACTAAGAAAAATGTGTGGCAATGAAAACAAGATATAATTCAAATCCAATTTTAAGCTTAAATCTATGGCTCTTTCAACCATTTCGAAGTGGACACCTTGAAACATGGAAGACTAACTTTACCTAAACACACGGGACTGGCATATAAGGGAGCTTCAAAAATTTTGTGGAAAAATGGAATTAAAAGATAGTGGAATTTTCCCATGAACTTTTTGAAGCCCCCTCGTATTAATGCAGTTAATGAAAATTTCATCATCTCAAACTGCTAATATGTGTGTCTGTACACATATATGGTTGTGTGTGTATTCTTAAAATGGAGATTCTTAATGTTGAGGGAAAGTTCCCAAATCCCTTTGAGCATCTAATGGAAGCTATGAAACTTACTTCTTACACACACACACACATACACACACACGTACTAACCTACTGTAAATCACAGCTTTGTCAATGTAACGGAATTAGATGTGAAGAGAATGTTCACATGACTAATGAAACCTCTCATTGACCTTAAGGAGTAATAATAAGAAAGTACAGCAACTGCATCCACGCATCCATCTGCCTCTTTCGCCAGCTCTAATGGTGATTGGCTTGATGGAAACGTGCCTCTAATCTAACCTATGAACATTAAAAACAAAATGTTTAATTTCTAACTTCTGCTACCAATGCACATGGATAATTTTCAAGTATTACAAAATACTGTGAAGGAAAGACTTTAATATACCACCATCAAAGTCCATGATATCCAAACCAGCAATGAAATGTCTGAATACATAATTGGTTATCTTGAACAGAACATAAGAAGATAAAGACACAGTAATTCTAAATTCATTATAACCTTCAAGGATGGGAAACCAGTATCTCTGAAAAGTTTGTCTGTTTTAATAGGATTAAACAGTTGATTGTTTTCCCACAACGAAGTGAACACTTTAAAATTACTACCCTTGGTATATCAAACTGAATCCCAGGAATGTAAGAAAGTCTGACTTGGAAATAACATGTAGAAAAAGACTGAATTAACAAATACATTTTTCACTTTTTCCTATATAAGTATCCACTGAAATCTATTTGATGGCAGCAGTGCTGGCTTTAAGTGAGGTTTCTGTTTTTTTCCTTCCAGAGGGAATGCAGAATGGCAGTCTTATCTTTGGAACAAATTAAACAGATAATAACTAATAACAAAAGAATAACTTCTACACATAGATTTTTCAAGGGCAATAAATAGGTAAGAGTATAATTATGGAAAAATATGCCTCAAATATGCCTTTAAATTTTTCTGTTTATTATTGGTTTTTCCTTATTAAAATATATAGCACTTTCAGTACTATCTGTTCTAGGAAAAACAAACCCTGAGGTTTGAATTTCCTCCTTCAACCATTAGCATGATATCAAGAGTAAACTTGGATTCAGGTCAATCTGTTTGAGGCAACAGAGAATTCTGTAGTAGTGCATCTGATTATTTTACCCATGTACAGATATTCTGGGTTGTTATCAAGAGATACATCAAATATTTTGTATTAAAGATTTATACCTAAAAGCAGTTCTCTGATGATTTACCATGCTAGCGTAGTAAATGTGAAGGAATAACAGATTGTGTAACATTAACAGACATATAACATAGGACATGAAAGATACGAATATATATAGCTTTACCCTGGATTTTTCCCTTAGAATAATTCCTTCCATAAATAAGACTTTACTTTTAATTTACACTCTCATCCTCTAACTGGACGTGAATCATGGAGAAAGTTCTGTATATAGCTTCAAAAATCTAGACCACAGTTTTTGGTAGTCTATTGTCACCTCAGACCACATAGTGGATGCTCAGGTCAGGTTAAGATGCTCTTAAATAAGCACACTGACCACAGTTTAGAATGCAAATGCAAATCACACTACTTGCAGCAGAAGTCTTTTAAAAAATGACTAACATAAAATTTTAAATACAAAGTATATTGAAAGGACTACTAAGGATTGTTTTTCAAACTATATCTAGAAATACAGGAAAATATGTATTATCCTTATAATAAAGTTCAATAAATACTCTTTCTGAATCTTATAAAGCCTACAAGATGTTATAGATTTATTTGGTTCACATAAGTTAAAAAAATCTGATTGCTTTGACTTAAATTCATTCAAATTCTGATCTACTCTCAAATAGAATTTTATTAATTCCTTTTCACTAAACTCAGAAAGTTTTTCAGTCTAACTTCCTTTCAGAAGTGTGCTTTTTAAAAATGATTTTAATAAGTATATTTAATTTTCTAGCAAATAAACATGATTTAAATGTTAAGGTTCAAGGTAATTCTAAAAAACGGCAGATTCTGAAATATTTCCTTTCCTACATCCCCATATTTACAAGGCCTAGCATCCACTGTGGTTTCCTCCCTACATTCACTCACTACAGTGCCAGAAAAAGTAACTGTGGTCCAGCTACCTATATTACAGACTTCAAAATTCCTCAAAATTCACAACACTACACAGCTGTTAAAATTTGATTCTGATAAGATATGAGAATTAGTGTTGTGTAACTTTTTGCTACTGGAAAAGAAATACAAGTCTTATTTTTATATCTAAATTAAACCCAAATTTCATTATCAATTCTCAAAAGATAAAACCTAAAATGTACATTCCTAATGAAAGGCAAAGCTGCTCAAGGGCTGCACTAGTCCAATATACAAAGAAGGGTTATTTATTCCTGTTATTTTTTTGTCTAATTTTTTGCTTTTTAAATCCCTATATTAAACCCCTGGTTTCTCATGGATTAGATCATAATTTAACATTGTAAAAATTAAAATTCAGGAACTACTGTGCTAATATTTAGATATCAGGAAGGAATCACAAAATCAATTACCTCCATTCATTTTTAGAACAGAAAGTAAAATAGCTTACTAACTGATAATGAGTTATGAATGTCACTATGACACAACATTTGCTGTGATTTGCTTATTTGGCTATAAGTACAGTATTTTTCATGAATGACAACACACAGCATTTCCAACTTGTAACATGAAATTCCAGCTTATAAAGAGTGTACTTCATGACTTGGAAAAGTCTGATTGTAACTAAGTAACAACCTTTTCCCAGAAAAACCTAAACAAAATCCATTGGGAAATCAGGCACAGACGGTATTTATCGGATTTTCTTCCTTTCTTCTTGTGGTTCTGTTTCTCAAGACATACAGGTGGTTCCAGTAGAATCCAACACTGGTTACAAAATGACACAGCTATTTTTTTCCTTTTCTTTTTCTTTATCTTTTTCTCGAGGTTCCTTCCGTTTACGGTCACCATTCCCAGATTGTCTCCCACTTGATGGAGAGGCTTGTGCTGCCTGGCCCTGCTTTAAGAAAAATACACAGGAAGAAATTGCTACAACTATTCTATAGTGCTTAATCATTGTATGCAGAAAGACAAACTGCAAGGGGAAAAGAAATTATTAATGGAAAAAATTTTATTCCATGGCATCTATATCTGGAGTTTCACACAATAACTAAAATACAGGATATTAATACAATAATAAAGCTCAAATCTACGAGATGTTTATGTTGCTGTTTAGAAAATGACACCTTTTGGTAAACTATAATAGTTCTTCAAGACCTTATTAATACTACTATAAACAGCTTCTAAAAGGAGGACCCTGAGGACAGAGAGTATGGAATAAGTGTACTCTGTGAACCAATACAACTTTTAATGAAAAGCTAATCATACCACAGCAGGTTTTAAATTTCAAGCTTAAGGTAGTCAATATTTGAACTAGAAACAGAAATTCTGTACTGATTTTGATGGGATCTTCCTTAATTAAAATTTCATTAGATCTTAAAGGGCATGTTGCTTTCTTATGTACCCAAATCAGAAGGCATGGTTCTAGCTGGCACCCTCGGGTAAACATAAAAGGGAAATATTTATTTTTATTTAATGAAATGAGATAAAATAAAGCACATAGAAGAAACGTAACAGTCACATGAGGGAGCTTTAGAAAGTTCATGGACAAACAGAATGAAAAGTTAACTTTCTGAAGCCCTCTCATATCCTTAGTACTTAAGATGTCATCATTGAACTGGGACAAGTGCAAAGAGGACAGTGTTAGCCTTTATTGAATACTTTGTAATTGTCAGACACTAGATTGAGCATTAACATTATTTGTTCTCCACCACAAATATAAGCATTAGGTATTGGCTTCTATTTTACCTATAGGGAAAGGGAAGTAGAGAACTTTGCCCAAGGATCTGCAACTAGTAAGGGGAGACAGAAGCAAATCTGTATCTGTCTGGCTCCAAAGTCTGCATTCTCTCCAGCAGAACCCCATACTGCACTCTTGTTGATAGAAAGGACTTTGTTGCATTATTAAGGACTTAAAAAATAAAATTTAAATATCTTGTTATCAGAACATAGGGAAAAATAATTTCACTAGAATAATCAAAAACTTAAGGCAATGTCATAAAACCCCTGGGTGCTAAAATGCTAATGTAACTGGAAAGCCAGTGCCTAACTGAAATTCTATACTAGCAGGAACTTCTTTATTGCTAAAATGGTCATTGTATTTAAGAATCTGAATGCTCATTTTACCTGGGCCTGTGTAGAAGTAGAGGCAGCAGCAGCTGCTGCTTGTTCCTGTTCCTGGTAATATTGAGAAGCCCTTCTGTCCTCTTCCTCTTGGAGTTTCTTTGCTAGTTCCAAATCACTGATTCCTTCTGGGATTTGCTCCCAATTTATTTCTTGGCTCTGCTGTTCTTGTTGTAGAGATAATGCCATAAGATAATCCTAAGAAATTAAATCATAACTATCTTAGCAATGAGTGTTACCCAAACAAAATTTAACGAGCCTAAATAAAAAGGTTATATCCTAGAGTTCTGGTGTGGCATTGTGGGGTAATGCACTGGACTGCAAAGTCTGTTTGAACCGCAAAGTCAGGGTTCAAATTCACCAGCTGCTCCTTGGAAACCCTATACCAGGTTGCTATGAGTACAACAACAAAATCTACAAAGCTATAAGCATGGCTTTTACAAACACACCAGTGATTTAAATAATAATGAGTTCATTTCTACTTTCCTTGGGAACTTATAAACTTACTTATTTCAGTGATGCTGACCTTACTCTAAATATTTTTGGAACTCATTTGAAATTCTTTATAGAAGTATTTAAGAATACAAATACCATTCAAGATAGTAAAAAAAACGTTTCCCTTCTGCAAAAGAAACACACAATTCACTGTAGAAAATAAAAGGTGGATAAGAAAGCTAAAATCATTTACCATGATATTACACAGAGATAATCACTGCCTACATTTCTACTATTTCAACTAATCTACTCTTCATATCAAACTCTCTCCCCCTACCCTCTGAAACCATTGCTTTATAACATTTTTCCTTTTGTTTAAAAAAAAAAAAAAAATCAACAGAATTTCTCAAAATTACTAAGCAGTCTTTCAAAACATGCTTTCTAAGGGCCACAACGTAGCCCGGATACAGTCATACCACCAAGTCTTTAGCCACTCTGGTCCTCCTGCTCCCAAAGGTCTCTGGATGGGGCAAATGGTTTGCATTTAACTTGTTGTGGAGCCGTAGGATC
This sequence comes from Chrysochloris asiatica, assembly GCF_000296735.1. Classification (NCBI taxonomy): domain Eukaryota; kingdom Metazoa; phylum Chordata; class Mammalia; order Afrosoricida; family Chrysochloridae; genus Chrysochloris; species Chrysochloris asiatica. Next base: position 12,312,349 of record NW_006408522.1, read on the forward strand.
AGTACTGGACTGCTAATCACAAAATCGGCAGTTCAAACCCACCAGTCACTCCTTAGAAACCCTATACTGAGTTGCTCTGAGCCAGAACTGACTACTGAACTTAACAATGACAGCAACAACTAATGTAAAGGTTGGTGGTTTGAACCACCCAGCAGCACCATGGAAGAGAAGCCTGGTGATCTGCTTCCATAAAGGTGGCAGCCAATAAAGCCCTAGAAAGCAGCTGGAATCTAGAATGCACTGGATTGCCATGAGTCAGATTCAACTTGATGGCAACAAATTTGTTTTTGTTTTTTCTCTCCTCCCACATACATACCCAGGCTATTTTCAAAAAGAAAGAGTGGTGTGTCTTTGGTCAAAAGTTCTATCATCTAATATCTACTTTATCAGTCAGAGTTAGTGTTGAATGAAATTTGACAACTTTGGGCACCTCGTCTCATCTGTTACCCAAATATGAGAATTTTAACTAACCTCAGAGGATATGGACAAGAAAAGCATTGCCAGTGAAGACCTTGTACTATACAGCCTTACTGAAAACAAGAATTATTCTTCAACTTCTTCTCACCTTTTCAACTGGTTCTTTTCTAAGTCCTATGGTCTCAAATCTACCCCTTCTCCAGACACTCTATCCTAGACTTTATGTCTCATCACCTTATATCTGTACAACAGTGACATTCTATTTCTTTTGTCTTCATTCACTCTGCTCCATATTCAGGACATACAGTGGTTAAAAAATCCTGCACATTTTTCTTAAATAATGTGATGAGTATGTTGACTATCGGGGCTGTTTTCTCAGGAAGGTTAAGTCCTAGAAAGATTAGCATTTGTTTGAATCATGAGTCAAGTATTCTGTGCACTCATAGCAGGCTATCCAAGTTGCCATTATGTTGTTGTTAAGTGCCGTCAAGCCGGTTCTGACTCACAGCAACCCTGTAGAGGGTTTCCAAGGAGAGGCTGGTAAGTTTGAACTGCTGACCTTGTGGTTCAAACGGACCTTACGACCCAGTGCTTTATCCCACAGCGCCACACCATAAAACCTAATAAACAATATTAGTCATTATTATAGTAGATGAAATGTCTACTGTCCCTACTAGATCAACATCTCTTCATCTCTACCATCTCTGCCACTATCACTTTTTGCTTGAACTGCTGGTCTATGTTTCTTGTTGTGCCCTCACCATTCTTTCTCTACATTGCAGTCCTTTAAATGGTAGAGTAAATCATGTTATTTCCATGTCTGACACTTATCATGACTTTGCTACTACAATGGGAAAATACCTCCTTACTAGGACCCTCATAAGTCAATATGATCTGGCCTTTTGCTCCGAACTGTATAATTGATGTACACAAAGAATGACCACTTATCTATACAGACAATATCAGCAAGTGAACAGTAAAAATTACAGAAATTTCACAAGTATATTAATGAATAATACTTTACTTACAATGTTTTGGATAACAGAGTTTACACTGGAAAAGAAGGAGCATTTTAAACAATATGAGGAAGACAAAACATTTACCTGATCGATCTGATCTTGTTGCCCTCTATATACAGTCTCAGGATCTGACGGAGGCCTCAGATGAAATTCTGAATCACAGAAATTTCCATCACCATCTACATTGTGTAGGCTTTCCCAAACAACTTTTTCTTCAGTAAGAAACCCCTGGTCTGTTACTAACAAATACAGCTGACCCTTAACAAAGAATAATAAATGAAAGGGAGCGTTAAACTGATCAAAACTAGTTAATGTAATATGTAAGAATTTTATAAAGGTTTGTTTACAAGTATATTAAGTACTCCTTCTAGTTAGATTTATAAACCATAATAAATAGTAAACCAAGTAGATATCTTATTTGCTAACTAAAGTAAATACACCTGGTTCTGAATATAGTTAGGCTCCTAAAAACTATGTCAGGTAATGAATAGGACACAATCACAATAAATGATGCCACATTGTCTGTTAGTTGTTTTTAATTCAGCCTATATAACTCATCCAATGCATATCAAAATTTCCCTCTACTCCTATAGTACTTTGCATCTATTTATATTCCAGCACTTACTTACGCTGGACTATGATTGCGCTTTCCTGTTTCATTCCCCAAACTATACCTTTAAATCTCTCTCTTTGAACCTAGAATTGTTATTGTTGTGAGGTGCTGTTGAGTTGTTCTGACCCATAGTGACCCTGTATAGGGTTTCTGAGGAGTAGCTGTTGAAGTGCCGACCTTGTAGTCCGATGCATTAACCCACAGCACCACAACAGTACTCTGAACCGAGTATAGGGGGCATCATAAAGTTGGAGTCTAATTTTATTGAATCTCAATCAATAAATTTATATCTACAGTCAAAGTACAACAGAATTTAGCACTGACCTTTAATGTTTCATATGCATTAGTTCTAACCCCAATAATCTATAAATTTTATGTCCTTAGTAAGGATATAAGGTTTGTAGCCATTTTTTTCTCTTTAGATTTGTAGAAGGTATAACTTTCTTTGACTTGCTTAGAGTTCTACCTTGCTAATATAGTGCTTACTGTTACTCTAGAATCATACTGTTCATGCTCTTCTTATTATTCATAACTAATCTTTATAATTGTTGTTTTTAAGTGCCACTGAGTCAGTTCCAATTCATAGTGACCCTGTATAGGGTTTCCAAGGAGCAACTGGTGGGTTTGTACTGCTAACTTTGTAGTTCACAGTCTGGTGCTAATCCTAGGGCACCATACTAGGACTCCAACCTAGTAAGAAATTCCTGTAAAAAGTTTGGGGATGGTACTGGAGAAATAACTGAGTAAACTCTAAAATTTCAAAAACCAAGTAGTTATTCTTTTGAACATTACTCTGTGTCCAGTATTGTGGGACACAACTCCTGTGTCTTACTACTTAGCTGTAGATACTGATGAATTCACATGGCCACTGAAAAAAAGAGTATTGATAAAGAGAAACATTGTAGTACGCAGTGTACTGATCGCACCTTACTCTGGATATTAGATACCAGTTTATGTGATTCTACAGAATCCTACACTTACCACTATCACAGCACTTTACATATTAAACTGCAGTCTGTTTACATACTTCTTTTGATATATTTCAAACCCCTTAAGAAATGGAACAATGTTTTATTCAAGACTTGACATATTTTTAACATCCATTTAGTAGCTGCCTTGTCTTGGGATAATTAAAAAACTAAAAATTCTTTCCAGTAATTTTCTATTATAAAGATCTACCTCTTATGTTTATACTGCCCAAAACACACTTTATATTATAATACTATATGATATCTCTACCACTCGTCAGTCAGTTTGTTGTACTGTGGTGGCTTGTGAGTTGCTGTGATTCTGAAAGCTATGCCACAGGTATTTTAAATACCAACAGGGTCAGCCATGGTGGACAGGTTTCAGATGAGCTTCCAGATGAAGACAGATCAGGAAGGAGTGACGAACTACTTCCGAATACTTAGTCACTGAAAACCTTATGAATAGCAGAGATACAGTGCCGGAAAATGAGCCCCTCAGGTTGGAAGGCACTCAAAATGTGACTGGGGAAGAGCTGCCTCCTCAAAGCAGAGCTGACCGTGATGATGTGAATGGAGTAAAGCCCTTGGGACCTTCATTTGCTGATGGGGCACAACTCAAAATGAAGATAAATAGCTGTAAACATCCATTAATAATGGGAACGTATGAAGTACAAATCCAGGAAAATTGGAAACTGTCAAAAATGAAATGGAATGATAAACATCAATATCTTAGGCATTAGTAAGCTGATATGGACAGGTATTGGCCATTTTGAATCTGACAACCACATGGTTTACTATGTTGGGAATGACAAATTGAAGAGGAATGGTGTTGCGTTCATCATCAAAAAGAACAAATTGACTACAGCAATGGAAAAAGTTGGTGGAAAAGCTCCATATCATCAGCCAAAACAAGGCCAGGGGCAGATTGTGGAACAATCAATTGCTCATATGCAAGTTCGACTGAAGCCGAAGAAAATAAAAACAAGTCCACGAGAGCCAAAATATGACCTTGTGAACCTACGAAAAATAGAAAGTTCTCAAAAATGAAATGGATTGCATAATGATTGATACTGTAGGCATTAGTGAGCTGAAGTGACTAGTATTGGTCATTTTGAATCAGACAATCATAAGAGAAACTATGCAAGCAATGATATATTGAAGAGGAATGGCAATACATTTGTCATCAAAATGAGCATTTTTAAGTTCTATTCTGAAGTACATGCTATGCTATCAGTGACAGAACAATATCTATACCACTATAAGGAAGATCAGTCAGCAGGACTGGTATTCAAATTTAAGTACCAATCACTAATGCCAACGATGAAGAAACTGAGGATTTTTACAACTTCTGCAGTTTGAAACTGAATCAACATGCAATCAAGATGCACTGATAGTTAACTGGTGATTAGAATATGAAAGTTGGAAACAAAAGAGCAGTAGTTTAAAACTATGGCCTAAGCGATAGAAATCATACTGGATATCACATGATAGAATTTTACAAGACCAGTGACCATAGAAAAATTGATGCTTTTGAGTTATGTTGTTGGAGGAGAATACTGAAAGTGCCAAGGGCTGCCAAAAGAACCAATGGATCTGTGTTGGAACAAGTACAGCCAGTGTGCTCCCTGGAGGCCAGGATGGCCAAACTTAGTCTCTCATACTTCAGACATATT
>NW_006408522.1:12317208-12319058 GCF_000296735.1 Chrysochloris asiatica
GTCCTATTTACTGGAAATACCTATTTTTAAACAATATAAATGGGGACCATTCACAGGGACCTCATCAACTAGAATACACAGAAATCGAATCAACTGTTGTTGCTGTTAAGTACTGTTGAGTTGGTTCTGAGTCATAGTGATCCTATGCAAGGTTTCTGGGGAATCACTGGTGAACTTGTGGTTCAAACTGACCTTGCGGTCCTGTGCTTATCACTACAGCGCCACACCAGGACTCCATCAAGTCAACCACATCTGTGAAAAGACACTGTCTTAGTTCTCTAGTGCTACTATAACAAAAAATAACACAAGCAGGGGGCTTTAACAAATAGAAAAGCCATTTTCTCACAATTTAAGAGGCTCAACGTCTGAATTTAGGGTGTTTTCTGTTAGTTCTGGAAGAAGGTCTATGTCTCTTTGAGCTTCTGCTCATGGTAAGTTGGCACGTTCTGTCCCTATCTCTGCTCTGCTCCTTTGTTTAATCTCTTTCTATCTCAAGAGACTGACTTGAGATACACCCTACACTCAATCTATCATTGTTAACATAACCAAGACAACCAATTCATAAATGAGATTATAACCACAGGCATAGTGGTTAGGGTTTAAAACACATATTCGAGGGGGACATAATTTAATTTACAATAGAGACAATGGAGAGGAAGCTCAGTACCATCAGTCAGAACAAGGACAGGTGCTGATAGCAGAACAGACCATCATTTGTTCTATGCAAGTTCAAGTTGAAGATGAAGAAAGTTTAAAAAAAAAAAAAAAAGCCTATGAGACCCAAAATACAACCTTGAATATATCCCACTTAAATTTAGAGACTGTCTCAAAAACAGACTTGTAAAAACAAAACAGACTTGACACATTAAACACTAAAGCCCAGATGAGTTCTGGGATGACACAAAGGATATCATACATTAAGAAAGTAAAATATCATTAAAAAGACAAGAAAGGACCAAAATGGATGTCAGAAGAGACTCTGAAACTTAGCCTTGAACCCACAGTAGCTAAAGCAAATGGAAGAAATGATGACGTAAATGAGCTAAAAAGTAGATTTCAAAGGACAGCTCAGAAAAACAAAGTATTATAAGACCTGGAGAAAAGAACATGTGCCATTTTTGAAACAAATAACTGAAAAAAAAAAAATGAAAGTATCAAGTTTCAATATTGAAGGATTTGTTGTTGTTGTTAAGTGCTGTCAAATTGGTTCCAACCCATAGTGACCCTGTATAGGGTTTCTGAGGGTAGCTGGTGACTTTGAATTGTCGTCCTTGTGATTCAAACTATATTGAAGGATGGTGGTGGTGTGCTGTGGAGTCAGTTCCAACTCATAGTAACCCTGCATAGGGTTTCTGAGGCTGTAAATCTTTATGGGAGCAGAAAGTCTCATCTTTCATCCATGGAATAGCTGGTAGTTTTGAACTGCTGACCTTGAGGTTAGCAGCCTAACTCGTAACCACTATGCTACCAGAGCTCCTATAATGAAGGGTTCTAGGGGCAAAATGTTGAACAATGCAGGAAGCATCAAAATATGGGAGAAATAGAGAGTCACTGTACCAGAAAGAACTGGTTGATTTTCAATTATTTCACGAAGTAACATATGATCAAGAACTGATGGGACTAAAGAAAGAAACTATACTGAAAATATTAGTGAAAAGCAAGGCTCTAGGAATTGATGTAATACTAATTTAGATGCTTCAACCAATGGATGCAATGTTGGAACCACTCTTTGTCTATGCTAAGAAATTTGGAAGACTGGGAGAGATTCATATTTGTGCTCATTCCAAATAAAGGTGATCCAACAGAATGCAGAAATTATCAAACAATATAATTAATAGCACATGCAAGTA
>NW_006408522.1:12319433-12320585 GCF_000296735.1 Chrysochloris asiatica
TATACAGAGTTGCTATGAGGTGGAACTGACTTGACAGGACCTAACAGCAACAAGGCGTGTGTCAGGGTTGTATCCTTTAACCATACTTATTCAATATATATTCTGACCAATTAATCTAAGAAACTGGGTTATATGATAAAAGATAAGGCATCAGGATTGGAGGGAGACTCATTAACAACCAGTGATATGCAGAAGACACAAACTTGCTTGAATGGAGGACTTGAAGTACTTTCTGAGAAAGATCAAAGACTATAGCCTTCAGTATGGACTGCACCTCAATATAAAGAAAACAAAATTCTTAAAATTAGATCAGTAAGTAACATTATGATAAATGAAGAAAATACTGAAGCTGTGACGGATTTCAATTTACTTGGACCTACAATCAACACCCTAGGAAACAGCATCAAGAAAATAAACAGTGTATTACACTGGACATGTGCTACAAACTACCTCTTTAAAGTATCATAAAGCAAAACTGAGGACTGAGGTGCACCTCACCCAGGCATAGTATTTTTCCATTGCTTCAAATGCAGGAGAAAACTGGACAATGAATAAAGAAGAGTGAGAAAGAACTGATGCATCTGAATTACGTTGGCAAAGAATGAGAACTATATCATGAATGCCAGAAGAATGAACATACCTATATTGAAAGGAACACAGCCAGAATGCTCCTTAGAAGTAAGATTTCAATTCATGTACTTTGGACATGTTATCAGGAAGGACTAGTCCCTGGGGAGGACATAGAGGGTCAGTAACAAAGAGGGCGGTTCTCAAGGACATGGATTGACACAGTGATTACAACAATGGGCTCAAATATAACACTTACACAGATGGTGCAGGACCGGGCAATGTTCCATTTTGTTGTACACAGAGTAGCTACGCGTTGGAACCCACTTGATGGCCTATAACAACAACTAGCTAAGTGGTATTGGGCAAATTACCTAAGAGTCTTTAAGCCTATTTGCTCAGCTTTAAAGTGAGGATAGTAATATCCGTACCTCAGAGGGAAGTTGTGAAGATTAAATAGGATAATGAATATAAAACATTAAGCACAGTGAAAGGCACATTGTTTGATGAATATGTTATGCTCATGAATATCACCCTAAAACTATCTTAGTCTCTGTATTCATTCCCTTATTTGGCTCCCTATTT
>NW_006408522.1:12324225-12325436 GCF_000296735.1 Chrysochloris asiatica
CTGCTGCAAAAGACCTTTTCTTAAAGGTATTAAAGAGCAAAGACATCACTTTGAGGTCTAAGGTGTGCCTGGATCCAAATATGGTATTTTCAATTGCCTCATATGCATGTGAAACCTGGACAATGGATAAGACAGACCATAGAAGTATTGATTATGGTATTGGACTGCCAGTACCATGGACTACCAGAAGAACAAATAAATCTGTCTTGGATGAAGTACAGCCAGAATGCAAGGATAGTAAGATTTAGTCTCTCCTACTTTAGAGATGTTGTCAGGAATGACCAGTCCCCAGAGAAAGACATCATGCTAGGTAAAATGGAGTGTCAATGAAAAAGAAAACGACCCTCAAGGAGATGGACTGACACAGTGGCAGCAACAATGGGCTCAAACATGACAAAAACTGTGAGGAGATGCAGGACTGGAAGTTTCATTCTGCTGTGCATAGGGTCGCTATGAGTTGAAACCAGCTCAATAACACTTAACAACAACAACAACATACAAACTACTCCTTACAAACTGGTTTTCATTTCTAATCACTAAATGTGAAGTGATGCAAACAAAAACCAACTTCAAAACCTTGGCTTTAGTTTCTTCAACACATGGTATTAGCAAACTGGAAAGCCATTTATAGAAGAATGAAACAAGACCCATATATTAGACCATATACAAAAACAAAGGCAATGTAGATTAAAGACCTAAATTATAACTTAGAACTATAAAGATGATCAATGAAAAAATAAGGACAAACTTAGGGGCTCGAAAACACTACTAAACATGAAAAAATGCACAAACAGTAGAAAACAAAATAGATGACTGGGACCTCCTAAAAATTAGGCAATTATGCTGGCGGTGACCGTGGCTTACACCAATCTTGAGCCATGAAGCTGTTAACCAGAGCCGGTCGCCTCTCGAGATTTTATTCCCTCAAAGTTGCTCCCAGAGTTAAAGCCTCAGCGGCCCCTGCAGGAACACTCCCACAGCCTCAAGACCTTGAGTTTACCAAATTACCAAATGCTTCCCTGGAAAACTATGCCCCAGCATCAAGAATTGGTTTGCTCATTAAAACGGGCAGTAGACATGAGGACTCCAGCAATTTGGGAACCTCTCATTTGCTGCGTCTTGCATCCAGCTTGACTACCAAAGGACCGTCATCTTTCAAGATAACCCGTGGGACTGAAGCAGTTGGTGGTAAATGAAGTGTGACTACAACA
>NW_006408522.1:12326031-12327908 GCF_000296735.1 Chrysochloris asiatica
ATTTGACGTTTCTGCTTTTAATGCTAGTTACTCAGATTCCGGACTCTTTGGGATTTATATCATCTCTCAGGCTGCAGCTGCTGGAGATGTTATCAAGGCTGCCTATAACCACGTAAAAACAATTGCTCATGGAAACCTTCCTGATGGAGTCATCCAAATGGCCAAGAACAAGCTGAAAGCTGGATACCTAATGTCAGTGGAGTCTTCAATGGGTTTTCTGGATGAAATTGGATTCTAGGATCTAGTTGCTAGTTCATATATGCCACCAACCACAGTCCGTCAGCAGACTGACTCAGTGACTGCTGCTGCCGTCCAAAATGCTGCAGTGAAGTTTGTTTCTGGCAAAAAGTCAATGGCAGCAAGTGGAAATTTGGGGCATACACCTTTTGTTGATGAGTTGTAATACTGAAGTACATATTACATGTGCGAACTAAACATTTTCTCAACCCAGGACAGCAAACACATGAAAGCCAAAAGTGTATAACATACCATTTATCTGATAGAGTTAAAAGGGTGTCCACAGACTAGGAAAAAAAATTTTGCAGTGACATTATCAGATAAGAGACTAATATCTAAAATTTAAAGAAAACTTCAACACCTCTACAAGAAAAAGACAGACAACCCAATTAAAAAATGGGCACAGAACATGAACAGACAGTTAGCAAGGAAGACATTTAGGCACCCAAAAAACACACGAAGAAAAGTTCACGATCATTAGCTATTAGAGATGCAAATCAAAACAACAATAAGGTATCATCTCACACCAGCAATAACAGCAAAGTTCATAAAAATAGAAAACAACAAATGCTGGTGAGGGAGTGGAGGAGACACTGGGACACTTCTAAACTGCTGGTGGGACTGTAAAATGGTTCAAACACTGTGGAAATGGTATGATACTTCCTCAGAAAGTTAGAAATAGAAATATCAGGACAAGATTTCATCACAATAGCAAAAAGATGGAGACAGCCTAAATGCCCATCAATGGCAGAAAAGATAAACAAACTTCGGTACATACACACAATGGAATACTACGCAATGTTGAAGAATAATGATGAATCTGAAAACCATCTAATAACACGGATGAACCTACAGGACATAATGCTGGGTGAAGTTAGTCAATCACAAAAGGTCAAATATTGCATGAGACCATTACTGTTATAACTTAAGAAAAGGTTTTCATTCTAAAAGAAACATTCTTTGATGGTTACCAGAGGTGGGAGAGAAGGAAGAGTAATTCACTGGTTAGAGGGTAGGCACATGTTAAGAAGTGGGAGGGTAATATCCAAGAAGAGGGAGGGTGGCAGAATAATGATGAAGAAAGGTGAAGACAGGGAAATATGCACGAACTAAAGGGGCTAGAGGTAACTAGTGATATATGTGCAACCTTAGAACAATGTGCTCTATGTGTAGTGGTATCAAAGGCTGCTAGAAAGGAAAGGACAAAGGAGAAAAGGAACATCAAATATGAGGTTAAGGTTATGTAGCTTATCTGCCTGGGAAACAAAAGGGAAAAGAGAATAAGGAATTGGAAAAACAATTTCCAAAGTATTTTGCTGCTGTTGTCTGTTTTCCATATTTAGCTGGTCCTTTGCCTTAGGGTTTATCTCATTCTAGAGTATATGTTTTAAAGACAAAAATCCAATAAAATGCTTGTTTAATTGAAAATAATTTAAATCAATCATAAAAAAGGGCTCTGGCCCCTTAAAGACTGAAACTCAAAGGGAACACATAAGCATGCATGTAAGCTTGCTGATGACTACATTGGTCTACTGGTGAGTGAAAGAGGGGGAAAGGCAGCAATGAAGAAATGGGCTGAGTTCAATCACATTCCATAGACTCCTGTTGACCTGGAGATGTGAGAGAGAAGAGGAAGGGCT
>NW_006408522.1:12328233-12334134 GCF_000296735.1 Chrysochloris asiatica
ATGGACAACTTAAACATTGGTTACCTAAAATGAGGGGGCAATAAAGGCTCGAAGTGACTGGCTTCAAATCATAATAAAATAAAGTGACTCCACCAATTGCAATATATGGTTCTTGATTAGATCCCGGTTTGAACAAACCATAAAGATTTTTCGAGATAAAGAGAAATTTGAATGCAGACTGGGTATTAATGATATCAAGAATTATTGTGATTTGTGTTGAACAACAGCAGCTTCAAAGATTAGACAGGAGCTTTAGGGGACAGTGAAGTTATGGTAATGAGGAGGAACAACTCAGAAAAGGAAAATGAGCACGGTTACACAACTCAAAACATGTAATCAATGTCACTAAATGGAGAATTTAGAAACTGTTGAACGTTTTGCTGTGTATATTCTTAATAACAATAGCAAAATAAAATTTTAAGTAGAAGAACTATTGTCATTTTTATTAGATGCAATAGTGGTACTATAGTTTGGAAGAAATGTTTCCATATTTATAGGTACATATTGAAGTGTAAGCAAATACAAAAAAAAGATGAATATCCTTATATAAGAGCTGGTGGATAGTGGTTACGAATAGGGCTGCGAACCTTAAGGTCAGTGGTTCGAAACTACCAGCCGCTCCGCGGGAGAAAGATGAGGCTTTCTACTCCTGTAAAGATTTACACCCTCGGAAACCCTGTACAGGGTCGCTATGGGTCGGAACCGACTCGACGGCACTTAACAACAACAACAACAATGTCAATAAGGAGCATTGGTAGCACTGTAGGATAAGCACTGGACTGCTTAACCACAAGGTTGGCAGTTCAAACCCACCAGATGCTCGATAAGAGAAAGTTGAGGCTTTATGCTCCTATAAAGATTTACAGCCTTGAAAACTCATTACAGAGTCACTTTGAGTTGGAACTGACTTAACAGCACCTAACCACAACAAAAAGACCAACAACATGTCAGTAATTGTTAAATGTAGGTGATGGGTACAATAGGCTCACATTAAATTAACCTTATTTTCTCTAAGTTTGGAATTTCTCATAATAAAAGGTAAAAAATGATGCTATTGTTTTGGTTTAGAGGTCACTATAGTGACTGGTACCAGGATATGTTGAGGATAGGATAGCTTTATCCCTCCTATAAGAATAGGAAAGGAGCTCTGGTAGCAGAGTGGCTACGAATCAGGCTGCCAATCTCAAGGTCAGCAGTTCAAAACCACCAGCGGTTCCGCGGGAGAATGATGAGGCGTTTTGCTCCCGTAAAGATTTACAGCCTTGGAAACCCTGTGCAGGGTCACTAGGAGTCGAAACCAACTCCAAGGTACTCAACAACAACAACACAAGAATAGGATATTACAGAAGAATGATGCTTTATTTACTCTAGGTAATATTTCTTTCTGTACTTAATTTGTAGAATATCATCATGTCCCTAGTGAAGTAAACAGATACTACCAACTCCCAGGCACAATGGAGGATGGGAGTGGGAAGAGGTGGGTGATCCCTATCACATCAATGAGAACAACTTCAAACTATTTTATATTCAAATACAATTTCCTCAAACCTGCCCCTGAACAGCTATCTAAGGAAGTTTACTTTTAATGCTGCTTAAAGAGCTGGAGGACTCCTGGCTTAGCGCTGTAGGGTAAGCATTGGAATGCAAAACACAAGGTTGGTGGTTCAAACTCCCCAGCTGCTCCTGGGAAAGGCTATACAGGGCCACTCTGAGTCAGAACCAACTCAACAGCACTTAACAATAACAAAGAGAACTACGGAAATTGGAGCTCTACTATATTTTCACTGATAAAAGATTTAAAGAACTTTGTAGAATGAACCTCAACACTTTCCTTAATATTTAGATGTGGAAAAAAAAAATCTAATGAATAAGTTTCATTCAGTGGGTAGGCTACGGGACAAGTGTGAAAGAAGAGGCAGGGATTAAGGAAAAAACTTCTCTGTGATGACAGTTTCATCACTGCCAGGGTATTTGCCTGATTCAGTAGAAGCATGCTTTACTATTGAGCCTCAAAGTATATATTCCAATTCATAGGGTGGCAAATTTATATCCAAATGAGCAAAAACTCTCAGAAAGATCTTCAGACTACAAGCTCTGTGTTGGAGAAGATATCAAATCAAAGATATCGAAAGAGGTCATATTCAGACATATGGCATCTGAGACATTATTAGAGAAAATTTAAGACTCTGGAAACAAAAAGATTAGAAATGAGGTAAGAAAGGGGAACCAATTCTTAACAGTCATGTCATTCTTACATGACATGCTCCAACTCTTCCACCTTGCTAATTTAAGAATTCTCACCCCAACTACTCTATTTAGTTGCTAACTCTTTCTCTGTCTCTCTGACATCATTTCCTCTGTCTTCATGCCTCTTCCTATCCAGCAGAAAGTCCAGTGTCTCCATTCAATTATTCTCTTTGCAAATTCCCTAAACTCCTTTGCTTTTCTACCATTTGTTGCATCCACTTAATAATGCGCCCAAACTTAGAGGAACACTCTTGTTACCTTCTTCATGCCTACACTCTAATGAAAATAAAATCATACAAGGGGCATATTCATGTATAATTACCATCTTCAACACTACCTGGTAATTCTTTGATTCTCCTGTGTGCTGCCAAGGCTACTTCATACTTTTCTTCTACAAATCTGGAACCAAGCCAAGTCTTCCTATTCCTACTCAGTCTAAGTAAATGACAATCCACCAGTTTCTCCTTGGTAACCCTATACAGGATCGCTATGCATTGGAAATGACTCGACAGAACACCAACAAGAACAATACTCATACTTTGCGTCTCTACGACTGAGAAGACCTTTGTCAAAATTAATCAGCTTCACCTGGGTTTTGGGTTCCAGCTCCTATCCTTTCTCACTTTTTTAGGAGTCTTCTAATATAAATTTTCCTCCCTCCTGAATATCCCATGTTTATTTCCCTAGTGAATCTTTTTTTTTTTTTTTTTTTAATGTGATCAAGTCTCTTATATGGGGGTGGTGGTGAGGGGAATCTATCTTTCTTTTTTTTTTTTAACTTTTTATTGTGAATTGAGTGAAGGTTTACAAATAAGATCATCAGCTTTACATTCAACAAATCATGCTTTGCTTCATCTCAATGACAACAGTCATCCTGCTTCCTTCCTCCTGTGTGATTTACATTATACTCACTTTCCTGTCCCTTTTCAACATTGTCCTTAGAAAAATATAGCCCTTTTGATTTGGAATGATTGACCATTCCATGGTACACACACCTTATTAGTGCTGTTGTCTTCCTCCCATAAACCTATCTACTGCTTGCCTAAAAACTTGACCATGAAAATGAGTTCCTTTCCAGACCTGAGGGGTGATTGAGGGACATGGTCTTAGGTTCTTGCAGCATCTTTCTGATCAGTAAAACTGTGTTGTTTTTCTAAAATAATTTTGAGTTTTTTCCACATTTTCTCCCATTCTATCTGGGACCCTCTAATGTGATCCCTATCAGGGCAGTTGGTAAACACTGTGGTAGCCAGGCACCATTTAATTCTTCTGGTATCAGAGTCATGCAGACTGGTGTTCACATGTTCCATTAGTCCATTGGACTAATTGATTCCAAGCCTCTGAATTCTTATCATTCTTCTGCACATGGAGACACCAATAGTTGCACCTTAGACGGTCACTCATGGGCTTTCAAGATCTCAGACGCTACTCACCCAAGCAAGACATAGACCATTGCTTCTGAGGACTATGTTATGCCAATTGACCATGGTATCCCCTGAAACTATGGTCCTGAGCCTCCAGACCTATAAACTCATTGCCTTAGCATGTTTGATAGTATCTAAGAAGTTTTCATCATTTTGCCTACTGTATGCTTCACCACATCATAGTTTTGTTTCTAGGAAAGGGGGATTTATCTTTGAATTCTATTTTTCTGTGAGCTTATTGAAGCCCTCTTATATTAAACAAACACAAAAATCCTTCATAGGTTCCAGACCCCACTATAACTATGAGTCAAAACACAGCTCACAGACAGACCTTTCAAAGAGTTGCCTATAACCTGTTTCTATTTCCTGGCATCTTAATAATTTACCAATTCAATTGGATTTCTTCTGCTGCTACCATTCCCTACAAAATTATCAATGACACTCATACTGCTAATGGATATTTCTTGCTTCCCTAGCATTCTGATCTTACCTAATCTCTCAACAGCATTTGACAACTGAGATCTCCATTATTATTATTATTTTTTACATTTAATTTTTCGGGGGATGGAGTGGGAATAAGGAGTGAGGGTTATGATAGGTCTAGGGTGGCTTTGTTTGTTTTTAGGTTTATGGTTAGGACTAGGGTTAGTGTTAGGGGTAAGAGTTGGACTAGGGCTCTGAGTAAGGCTTGGTCTAGATTTTAGGGTTACAGTTAGGTTTATTTTTATTTCTTTTTGAAATTTATTTGATTTCCTTTTCATTTGGAAGTTCTGTAATTACATATTTCCCTCTTTTTATGTTTTGTTGTAGTTGCAACTGTATCTCTGGTTCTCTCTTTTCAGTCTTACTCTGTTTTACTCTGTATACTTCTCTGCCAGGGTTTGGTCTAGGTGATATTGTTATGCATATTAGTCTCAGACTGTTGCTCGTTCTTTGTTCAAAGAACTGCCTTTAGTAGTTTTTGTAAGGCTGATTTGGTTTTTATAAATTCTTTTAATTTCTGTTTGTCTGCAAATGACCTAATTTGCCATCATATTTGATGATTGCTTGGCAATTTTCTTTCTTTCAGAGTTCTACCCATGTCATTCCATTGTCTTCTTGGCTGCACGTTTTTTTCTGAGAACTTAATCTTATTAGTTCTCTGTTGTAGATAACTTTTTGTTTTTCCTGAGCTGCTGCTCTCAGGAGTCTTTCCTCGTCTTTGGTTTTGAAAAGTTTGATAATATGTCTTGGTGTTTTTCTTTTGGGATCTATCGTGTATGGAGTTTGCTCAACTTCTTAATGGCTATTTTTTCCATCTTTCATGATGCTAGGGAAGTTTTCTTTTCACAACTCTTGTTTTATCTCTTCCTGTTCTGGTAATTCTACCATATGTATGTTATTTTATGGTAGTTTTATGCCATGGAGTCAGTTACAACTCAGAGTAAGAAACCTGTATAAGATTTCTGTGGCTGTAAATCTTTTCAGGAGCAGAAAGCTTCATATTTCTCCTGTGGAGCAGCTGGCATATTTGAATTACTGACCTTATGGCTAGCAGGCCAGCTTGTAACCTACTACGCCACCAAAGCTCTTTTTCCTCTTGATAGTGTCACACAAAAATCATAGGTTTTCTTCAGATTGTTTTGTTCCTTTTTCTGATCGTTCCTCTGTTGCTGTTGTTAAGTGCTACCAAGTCAGTTCTGACTCATAGCAACCTTGTATAGGATTTTCTAGGAGCTGGTGGGTTTGAACCACTCACCTTGTGGTAGCAGTCCAGTGCTTACCCCACGACGCTTCTAGCAAATGAATATTCACAGTTTTCTTCCAAGTTCAGTAATTCAGCCTCCATTGGTTCAATTCTAGTTCTTTGCCCTGTCAGTATATCATCTCTTTCTAAAGTCTGAGTGTTCATCTTCTGGCTTCTAATTGCTCTTTTTGCAGGGTTCCTTGTTTTTCAATTGTTTTGTCAGTTTGTTTCCTGACTTATTCCACAGTTGGTCTGTTTTCCTTGATTTTATCTGAAGTTTGCTAGATCGTTCTAAGAATTCACTGAAGTTGCCTAAGTAGCAATGTTTTAAATTCCATATCAAGTAGTCTCAATACCATTTTTGGTATTATACTTTCTGACTCTGTATTTTGGCCACCTGTTTGAGGCACTCTGTCTTGTATCTTTGTGTAGGTTCAGTCTATACAAAAATATGATCTGTTTTCTCTGAGATACTGTGGTATCCTAGTTACCTTTTTTTTTTTT
>NW_006408522.1:12334234-12346729 GCF_000296735.1 Chrysochloris asiatica
TTGTTTCATTACAATGATTATAATCTCCTCCATGTACCATCAGTTAACAGTATTTCTCTCTATTTATTTTAGCTCTTTTTTTTTTTTTTTTTTTTAAGCACTCAGGCATATATAATAATTTATACCACCAAAGGGCACATTCTGCAAGTTGGCCTCCTGGCAGCCAGCTCTCAGTCCTTCTCTTCCCATGAATCTAGAGTCCTCAGCTGCTCCCTCTCCCCATGTCCCAATCTCTGCCTTCATCTCAGATGTCCTTGTTTCTCTGGTAAAGGTCCCGCATTCTGCATGTCCTATTTACATTTAACTGATGATGTGTATTCTCAGGCACTTATCACCTGTCTTGTGGTAGATGTGCTAGAGACTGGAAGCGTGGATGCAGTTAGTTCTCTGACCACTGTTTGTGTAGTACAGTTTAGGGCAGATTCATGTGTCTTCAGAAGCCAGGGTGATTGAATCCAGGCACAGCGGAGCCTGCCTGATGGGTTGGTTGCTCATGGGACTGACCACACCCTCGGCTACCAGGAGGGCACAGGAACAAGGGACAGTTGCACCCCCTTGCTGTTAACCTCCAGCTGTGTCCTGTGCCTGCAGGCCACCATATCAACAGCCACTTGTAAAGTTCAAGATGGTTGTGCAACCCCATGCCAGCCACAGTCTGCATGTTTTTCTTTTCTCTCCCTGCTCCTGTTCAGCCTCTTCTTCCAGTAGGCATTTGTCCACCTTTCTGTCCTAACCCTCTCATCCTCAGGGTTCAAGGTTCACCATCTGTATCTGTTTCACTCAGTCTCCTATGTCCTTGCTGCAGAAGATCTGCTCAGTGTGTCTGCCATCTTGTCCTGGACATCCTCCATCATTCTTGAAACACTCTCTTCCTCTTGGCTTCAAAGACACCTTATTCTTGAAATTTCCGTCTTATCTCTTTTTTTCTCAGTCTCCTTTGTCAGTTTATATTTCTATACTCAATTGTTAAATGTTGGCACTTCCTTCCCAAATCTCTGTGTTAGATCATTAATTTTTTTCTTTCTAGATATTCCTTATAAATCTCATCCTCTCCACAAACTATTACCTGTATATCAAGATTATCCCAATCTTGTCCCATTTACCCAATATTTTCACTTAGAGGAATGTCACATAAGCTGCATAAACAGTTCTAATAGACTGATTTCATGCTGTATTCTCCTCTTTCCAGTGTTCTTTGTTTCAATAAAAGTACCAAATTCATCTAGTTGTTCATGCTCAGAACCCAAAAGTCATTCCTCTTTTTTTTAAGTTTTTATTGTGAATTAAGTGATAGTTTACATGGGAGAACATTGGTGTTATATTCATTGTTTCATTGCAATGATTACAATCTCCTCCGTGTATCACCACTTAACAGTATTTGCTTCTATTCCCTCTGGGTTTTGGGGGGAAGAAGGGAGATATACACAAAATCACTCAGGAACACATAATCATTTAAACCACCAAAGGGCACATTCTACAAGCCTACCTCCTAGCGGCCAGCACAAAGACTTTCTCTTTCCATGAGTCTAGAGTCCTCAGCTGCTCTATCTCTCCATGTCCTCATCTCTGCCTCCATGTCTAGTGTTGCTGCTTCTCTGGATAAGGTCCCACATTCTGTTCATGCTCTCCTCCCTTGATGGTCCTAGGGTCCTTTGTTCCTGGACTGTAAGATTAACTACTCCCCCCTTTTTGTTACAAAACTTTTACCTTTACAGTTGTGACAGTCGCAATGAGTCATGCTATCAATTACTCACTAACGAATCATTAGAATCCTATCACCATACCTACCTAGACAAGATAAAAACTACTCAGTGGGGTTCCCCCGCACACTTTTATTCTCTTACCCTGGTCTACCAAATAATCACCTTACCAAATCCCAAAACACCTAATTGCATGAGATTAGGCATGGAGACAAATACCACTAGAGACACTTGCTTTAGCCCTAAAATTAGAAGATTAACTTAGAAGAAAAACTTAGAAGCAATAAACAGTAGAATGCATACATGGCCTTAGCTACCATTACTTCATAAAAAAAGCATTTTTAGGACATACAGAGACACATGGTTGTAGGGGCTACAGGAGAGGCACCATATCTCCAACCACATACTTACTGCTGTAAGTAAAAACTAAACCCAGAAACACAGACTACCTAGCTGACTAGTAATAGACTTCCTGGCCATGGGTATGGCCTTGACAAAAAAGGAAACATATGGAGTTCACTTTTGAGAGCCGGAGACCTTGTTTTCCTGCTGGCCTATCACATGCCTGCTAAGCCACAATTGGAGAAATAAAAGAACTACAGGACCACCAGGAAACCAAGGACTGATTCTCCTCTTAATACAAGAATCCACAAGATCGAGCTGTCACCTGCTTCTCTTTAGCCTCTCATGTCTCTCCTTTGCTATATATCTCAGCTACATTGGCCCTCTTTCAATTCCTTAATAAATCAAGCTCTTTCTCTCTTTAGGGCCTTTGCATACAATGTGTGCAATTTAAAATCTATTTAATTAATAATTTTTTAGCTAACTGATTAACTTCTAGAAGACTCATTTTTCAGGTCTCAATTTAAATGTAGCCTTTTCCAGGAAGTCTTTCTTGACACCCACACATAGGTCATAAGTCTTGATAAAAGTTTTTACAGCATATGGTATGTACCCTTTACAGGTAGGTCTCATTCTAAATAAATTATTTGTGCAAATATTTAACACCTGCCCTTTTTCAAATTTGTTGTTGTTAAGTGCCTTCTAGTCAGTTCTGACTCACAGTGACTCTGTACAGGATTTCTGAGGAGTAGCTGGTGGGTTTAAACCAGCAACCTTGTGGTTAGCAGTCCAGTTCTTATCCTATATCATCACATCAGGGCTCCTTTGTCAAACTAGAACTTTAAATGGTGAAAAGCACAGCTGTCTTGCTCTTGGCTGCAATCCTAGTACTTGCTGAACACCTAGATGGTAATATGTTGCTGTTGTTGTTATGTGCCGTGGAGTCAGTTCCGACTCATAGCGACCCTGTACAGGGTTTCCGAGGCTGTAAATCTTTACGGGAGCAGAAAGCCTCATCTTTCTCCTGCAGAACAGCTGGTAGTTTCGAACTGCCATAGTTAATAGAAAATCCCACTTATTTGCACCAATTTTTTGAAGTCCCTTTGGATATGCTCAATCGATTATCTACTAATGAATGAATGAAGTCTGGATTTGAAGAGGATAAATAAAGCCAAAAATTTAGCAGTAGTCACTATGTGGCAAGAATTCTGATTTGGATATTCCTTTGTCTTTAGCTTTCTGAGGAGTATGAATTGTTCTCAGAGCATGAGCTTCATATGCTGGACTGTGAAACACAAGGTTCATGGTTCCAGCTCGAGGGAGAAAGGTGAGGCTTTCTGTTTGTGCCAAGATTTAAAGCTTTGGGAACCCTATACAGGGTCACTATGATTCAGAACCAATTTGATGGCACTTAACAACAACATGGATGATTCTAAGCTGATACCTAGCACACACTTACTGAAATGGGGGAGCAATACAAATGAGCCCTTGCTGTTACTAAGATGGGGGTAGGAGAACTAGAGTTTTAGGGTATTCTTAAAAAAGCAAAGAGATCATTATTTTATACTACTTTGTACAATTCAGTAAGTAAATTGTTTAAAGAAATAAGATCCAAGTCCTGATTTCAATAAGCTTACTTTCCTTTACAAAATAAGACACATTTACATGGAAAGGAAACCAACACTAGGTACTAACCAATACAGGCCAAATAAGGATGGTACGGCTAGTAATAGCTAGAAGCTGTGCAGTAATCTCCAGCCGGGCTGCACATTAGAATCACCTGGGAGCATTTTAAAACTACTGATACTCAGGCTTCACTTCCAGAGATTGATTTAATTGAGTTGGTAGTGGGTTCTGAGTATTATCATTTTCTTATCAGCTCCTTAAGTATGGCCTTACTGAAGAGTTAGTATTTGAAATGCTTCTTAAAGAATGAATAAAACAGATAAGCAAAAAAGGACTATAAAGATGCAGAAATGAGAAAGCTTAGTGTACATACGGGTGTGGAAGAATCTCAATAAGGACACAGCCCATTTTGGCTGAAGCAAAATGTTATAGGGCAATAGTACAAAATATCTTGGATTTTTATCCTTTAGGTACTGGATATTACTGAATATTTTTACTTTATTATTTACACGATCAGAGCAGTATTTGACTGTAGAAGTCTAAATTCATAAAGTCTTAAGTGGCAGCTATAAAAAAACCTGGATGGATGCAAAAGATAACAACAGGGATCAATCAACATTAAGATATTTTGGAAAAAGCATAAAAGGCACTATAAGAATTTAAAATCACACTGAGAACTTTAATAGCAAACATGATGATCCATACAAACACAGATTCTTTTAACTCTATTAGCCCTCAAATATACACATGCACAATTAGAAATCGCCCTAAACTATCTTTAGGGTTTCATTCTCTTTTTATTCCTCAGAAATTAACACAATAAATACTCCCTAATATAGTAATTTTGAAGAAGTTGAAATATAATTAAAATAAAAAAAAAACAAATTTGAGGTAACACTTAAATTGCTAATCCATTCCATCATAAAGAAGTATTTAATAATTAACTTCACAATTTGATGGTTAATGAATTTTATGCTAAAATGTTTTATTCTGAAGCATATCATGAGACATCTCTAAACCAAACTCCTTGATTTAGAATAACAATTGAAAAGCTATTTCTAGATCATACCTTGTATTTGGTCATGGTGCTAAAATGATTATTCCGAAAGAACACACAAAGTTCTCCTTCCTGAACAGTTGAAGTTAGTTCACATAATCCATGATATGTCAGTTGAGTGGCTGTATTATTTAGAAACTGCTCAGCTACAAAGCCTAAGGAACCAATACATAATATTAGAGGAAGAATAATTTCAAAATTAAACTTATTCTTTTTCTACTAACAATATTCTCTAAATAATGGAGACAGGCCAATCAAAACAAGACTTTTCCTAGGGTAATATGGTGACTCCAAATTGAAGATTCTTCTTTCTATGGAAAATGTTCTACAAGCATTCTCCTCCTAATAACTAGCTACATGAGATTCTTTTTCTCAATAAACATGTTCATACTTTCACCTTCTTCCAAAAGGATTTTACACAGTTTGTAGTAAAATGCATTGACATAATAAAAATAAAATTCATTAAAACAAATAAGAAGGGAGGAATTAGTAATTTTTTAAATGGGTAGGAGAGAAAGATGTATGTTAACAGCTGCTTCCCCAATGACTACATGTTTAGAAGTTTAACAGAGTTGTCTAGGATTTTAGCAAAGATACCACATTAATTCTCAAGTTTTAAACTGCCTATTCTTTCCTTAGAAGCCCTGGTGTGGCATTATAAGATAAGCACTCAACCATAAGGTCCATTTGAACTGCATGGTCAGTTGTTCAAACTCACCAGACACTCCTTGGAAATCCTACACAGGGTGGTTATGAATCAGAACCAACTTAACAGCACTTAACAACAATGACATTCTTGCCTTAAGACTAAAAGTAGAAGCAGGATTAAAGAGGTAACAGTGGGATAACTGATGTCATCCTATTCTTCTCCTAAACATGCCACTCCTTATGTAGACATAGAAAATTCATTTCTTGGGACAATTAAAAAGATGCACATAGTGGGGCTGGTGCAGGGCCACCACATTGCAGCAGGACAGCAATGATGACATGGAAAATGTTTCACTGTTTGATTCAGAGGAGGAGACGACTAACAGATCAACAAAGTCCAAAATAAGACACCCAGTGGCATCATTTTTCTACTTATTTTTCTGAGTCAGTGAAATTATAGTGTGGTTTCTCTGTGAACTTCTCAGCAGTAGCTTTATTGCCTGTATGGTGACAATTATCTTGCTATCATGTGACTTTCTGGCAGTAAAAAATGTCACAGGTAGATTAATGGTTGGCTTGGGTTAGTGGAATCATACTGATGAAGATGCAAAGAGCCACTGGGTATTTGAGTCCAGAAAGGCATCCTTTCAAGAGAGCACAACTGTTTCAGAGTCTCAGTCAAGTATTTTTTGGTTATGACTTATTATGTATCTAGCGCTATGAGTGATACTAGTCTTCAATGTTTTTCTCCTTTAGAATAAAATGGTTGGCAGTGGTTATCATGGGTACTATGCTACAAAGTACCAACTTGTATATACAGCTGTATCAGGTGAAAAGTAGGCAGCAGAATGAATTTAACCAGCATGGCTACCTCTTATCTTGGGAAGCAGTTTTTAAGGCAATGCGTGGAAGATGATCTGGCGAAAGAAGCATATGTGTTCTGTTACCCTGGGGAACAACGGAAATGATTGTTGACTCTGAACCTGTTAGATTTTAGTAAATGCTGCAAAGAGCAGTATTTTGATTTTTTTTTTTCCATTTACAACTTTTTATTCAAAAAAAAACCTTTCATGTTAAGTTTTTATTTTCTTTCCAGCAGTTGAGGTTTGAAGATATAGTATCACCAGAAGTATTGTCAAATTACACTTCCTGGTATACTTGTGCTTGCACACAGTCTTACCCATATCTCTCAAATGAAGTCAAGTGTTTGTGTTCATATGCATATGTAACAGAAACCTTTGCATTTAGATCCACAGTTATTTGTGGAAGGATGTTCTTAGTCTCAAAGATCTACGAAGAAAGCTTTGCTTCCATGGGAGAGTAAGCACTTTGGTTTATTAGTGTATTAAAAGTAATTCTTACCCTAAATATACACAAATAAGCTAAGAACCAGATTTGGGCCAGTGTGTTAACTAGCTTCTAAATTTTTGTTTTTATTTGTAACATGTACTTAAGGCCCAGTTTATATAAATGGAAATTACTGTAGCTGATATTTAAGGGATATTTAGAGATTGCTTCTGTTCTATTTATCTTATGGAAAGGTTAGAAAAGTTTTATTTTGGAATTTCCTAGGAATTCTTCAGTGATCTTAGACCAAAGGAAATCCAGCTTTTACCATTCAGAGAGTATTATTCTTATGACGAAATGGAAATAGTCATTTAAATACTTGGCATAGTAAATGCCTGAAGGACATTTTGTCTTATGAATCTTTTTCTTGCTCTAATAGGATCTTGTAAATCATGCATTTGTATTAATGACATTTATTAAAACAATATATTTGACTGTAAAATAAACAAACTTGTAGGAAATGAAAGTTTGTTGAAGGTACTACAAATTTTGCTGTAGTTTTTTAATAAACAGTTTTTTTTTATTGTATTGATACTTTAATTTTTTTAAAAAGATGCTTTACTTACAAGCTTTCAAGAGGGAACCTAGACCCAGAGGGCCTGGAGGAAGGTAGAATCTCCAGTGAGATCCAGTGAGATTCTGACTAGGCGGGGCTGACGCAATGAAATGCAGACCGGTCTCTTGTGATACAATGGTGAACGATTGTTATCAGGACTGACTGTGAGGGTTGGAAGTGTAAAGGTGGATGTTTTATAGCAAGGAGGGGAGTGATTGACTTTTCGGTCTGGGAGCAGAGGTCCAGAGGACCATCAAGGGAGAAGAGCAGAGAGCAGGACCCTACCCAGAGAAGCAGTGATGCCTGAAATGGAGCCAGAGATGATGACGTGGAGCGATGGAGCAGCTGGAGACTTTGGATACAGAGAGGGAGAGCGACTGTGTGCTGAAGACCTGGGGGGCACGGGGGAAGGATTGCATGGAGGGGATTGTAACCATGGCAATGAGACGATATATACGATAGAATGAATGTAAAACTAATGTTCTCCCATGTAAACTATCACATAATTCACAATAAATCATTAAAAAAAAAGATGCTTCAATTGAATAGGTATCTATTGGAGTGATAACTTTGAAAGTATATAACTTTGTATAAAACTCTACTGTTTACAAAAGCAAAAAAAAGTATATATATATTATTTAAAAGCCTGTATTTTTCTTCTTTCTCTTCCTTCCTCCCTTTGTTCCCTCCTTCAGTAAGGAAGCAATGTCTCAGAAGCAAAAAGAGGGAAGGGAATGTGTTTAAAAATGTGTTTATTGTTGGTAGAGGTGAAATAGGGAGTAAAGACAAATCTGTGTTAAGAAAATGACATCTCAGCAAGAACCTGGAAGAAATCTGGGTAAAGGCATTATTAGGGCTAAATGAAGCTAGAGTATGTGGGTTTATTGCACTGACTCTTCATTTTTCACCCTTAGTGTCAAGTCCCAACTCAGAGTTGAAAGGCAATTGCACAAAGTTAATACATCACACTATTCCAAAACCTTAGGAGCTCTGGTAGTGTAGTGGCTACGAGTCAGCAGTTCAAAATTACCAGCTGTTCTGTGGGAGAAAGATGCGGCTTTCTGCTCCTGTCAAGATTTACAGCCTCGGAAACCCTACATAGGGTTGCTTTGAGTCAGAACTGACTCCATGGCAAACCACCATCATTCCAAGAACTTGGTTAAGGTAGAGGGAAAGTGCAAAGAGTAATAAAAAATGCCAAAGCCAAAGGAAATTTACACACAGTTTCATATGATAAGCACTGGACTGAGAACCACAAGGTCAGTTGGTTCAAGAAAGGAGAAAGATTAGTCTTTCTACTCCTGCAAAAGTTTATGGCCTAGGAAATGCTGTATGGTGTCGCTATGAATCAAAACCAACTAAACGGCACTTAACAGTAACAATAACTTCTTGATTTTATACATTTAGAAAAAAAAGGGCTCTGTCCCCAATTATTATTGTTATTTTGCTAAGAATGAAATCACTAGAAATCCTGATGTGGTGCTATGGGTTAATGTGCTGAACTGCAAAGTCAGTTTGAGCAGCAAGGTCCGTGGTTCAAGCTCACCAGCTGTTCCTCGGAAACCTTATGCAGGGTCACTATGGGTCAGAACCGACTCTACGGCACTTAACAACGACACCAATTTACTAAGTTCAAAGGGCAGCTTGAAAAGACAAAGTCAAATATTATAACAAAATGTAAAAAATGTTGGAGTTAGAAAACTAAAAGGGAAGAACATGCTCAGCATTTCTCAAGGTGAGGGAACTGAAGAAAAAATCCAAGCCTCAACTTGAAATAATGAAGGATTCTATGGGCAAAATATTGAAATAATGCAGAAAGCATCAAAAGAAGAATGAATACAAAAAGTCTCTGCAGCAAAAAGAAATGGTTGATGTTCAATCATTTCAAGAGGTAGCATACGATCAAGAGCCAATAATAACGAAGGAAGAAGTCCAAGGTGCATTGAAAGCACTAGCAAAGAAAAAGGCACAGGGAATAGATGGACTACAAACAGAAATCTCTCAACAAAGTTATGCAACACTAGTGGCATTCATTCATCTATGCCAAGAAATTTGGAAGACAACTACCTGGCCAAGTGACAGGAAGAGATTCATATTTGTGCACATTCCAAAGAGAGGTAACCCAATGGAATGTGGAAATATCATTAATATTGCATGCAAGAAAAGTGATGCTGTGGGTTAATGCGATGGACTGAAAGGTTGGTTTTAACCACAAGGTTGGCAGTTCAAGCTCACCAGCTGCTCCTCAGAAACACTATACAGGGTTGCTATGAGTCGGAATTGACTCGATGGCACTAAACAACTACAAAGAGAATGCAAAAACGGCTGCAACCATACACTGACAGAGAACAGAGGGGTTTAAGCTGGATGCAGAAGAGGACGTGACACAAGGGATATCATTGCTGATGTCAGAGGGATCTTGGCTGAAAGGAGAGAATACCAGAAAGATGCTTCTTCTTGTTGTTGTCAGGTGCCATCGAGTCGGAACCGACTCATAGCGACCCCATGCACAGCAGAACGAAACAATGTCCGATCCGGGGCCAACCTCACTACCACTGCCACACTTGACGCCATCAATGATGCCACCTGGCTTTATGACTATGCAAAGGCTTTTAGATCATGACCAGCTATGGACAATATTGTGGAGAATGAGTATTCTGGAACACTTAATGGGGCTCATGAGGAACCTGTACATAGACCAAGAGGCAGTTGTTCAAACAGAACATGGGAACACTGAATGGTTTAAAATTAGCGGCACACTTTATTTTTTCATCATAGTATTCAATCTGTATAACAATCAAATAATCTGAGGAGCTGGATTATACAAAGAATAATGTGGCATCAGGATTAGAGGGAGACTCATTAACCTGCAATATGCAGATGATACAACCTTACTTACTGAAAGCCAAGAGGACTTAAAATAATTACTGATGAAGATCAAAGACCACAACCTTTGATATGGGTTGCATGTCAATGTAAAGAAAACAAAAATCCTTATACTGGACTAATAAACTACATTCACATAAATGGAGAAAAGATTGAAGTGATCAATGACTTCATTTTGCTCGGATCAATCATCAATACTCATGGAAGCTGCAGTTAAGAAATCAAACATTGTATTACATTAGGCAAATCTGCTGCACAAGACCTCTTTAAAGCACTGAAGAGCAAAGGTATCAGTTTGAGGACTAGAGTACACCTAACCAGGCCATGGTATTTTTAGTAACCTCATATGCATGTGACAATTGGACAGTGAATAAGGAAGATCATAAAAGAATTGATGCACTTGTGTTATGGTGTTGGAGGAGAATATTCAAAGTAGCATGAACTACCAAAAGAACAAACAAATCTGTGTTGTTAGAAGTAAAGTTAGAATGTTCCTTGGAAGCCCGGATGGCCAGACTTTGCCTCTCACACTTCGGACATATTAACACGAGGGACCGGTCCCTGGAAAAGAATATTATGTTTGGTAAAGTGGAGAGTTGGAGAAAAAGAGGAAGACCCAGTGAGATGGACAGGCCCAGTGGCAGCAGCAACGGGCTCAAACAAAGCAGTGATTTTAAGCTTGGCAAATGACCGGGCAGTGTTTCGTTTTGTTGCGCATCAGGTCACTACAAGTGGGTACTGACTCAATGACACATAACAACAACAAACTACTAAGTAGACTATATCAATAATATTCTAAATCATTCATTAGTACATAGCATTTTAAAAGTAAGCATTATCCCTATGCTTAGTGCCACTGCTGTCTGAAATAATCCATATTACTAAACATTTCCTTCCCCTCCCGCTCCTCACTCACAAATCCCTTTCAAAATTTGCTCTACCAGTCTCTTTCAAAAAGATACAAAAGTTCCTATAGTGTAACAGTACCTATATACTAACATGAAATATGAATTTTTAATACCAGAAGGGACTTTTATCTGACCCATCACAAGAAGTGATTGTAATAAGCCACACCCTGTATTTACATGGGCTCATTAACATAAAAAAGATAGTCCTAGTCCCAAATGGAATTACATCTCCAGATACACGTAGCTTGATGAAGAATATAAAACTAGTTATGGCAAAGTGAAGACTGAAACCCAGGAGAACTACTGCTATTATATTAAAAACTTAGTGCAGATGACTATTATCAATGTCAACTTAGTTATGTATCTTCCCAAACCATAAAACAGAGTCTATTAAAGACATACAAAGAATAGTATTTCCTAATCCTCTGCCACTCTTAGACAATGATGACATCCTTGTGATTTTAGTGGGATATTTAAAAAGGTTAATCTAGTTTCAATTGTAAGAAGCCCTGGCAGTGTAGTAGGTTACAAATTGGGCTGCTGACTGCAAGGTTCATAGTTGGAATCTGCCAGCCTCAGCAACCCTACACAGCACTGCTGGAAATCGGAACTGACTCAAGGGCACACAGAAGCCGCAACTTCAACTTTCCAAAATGAATTCAACTTTTGTTAAGAAACTTATTGAGTGTTTACACAGCAGTTTACTTAAACACACTGCTTTCAGGAGTCCATTGTGTCTAATAATAAGAAAAGTTTATTTATAACTTTCAGATTAAATGAATCTCAATTTTATTACTACAGATATTATTACTGATGATACAAAAGTAATGTAAAAATACAACAAAAAATAAGAATATTACTGAAAGCAAATTTAAACTAACAAATTATTTTGCTGATAGCATTAGTGTGAAAATATTCCTTACCATCAGAAATTCAATAATAAATTAGAACATCAAAATGTTTTCCTCTTACTAGAGTTATTAGAGAACATGAAAATATTGGGTGACTTAAAAAAGGTGAACTGAAAAAAAAGGACACAAAAATTAAGCAAAAAAAAGAATAGAAAGAATTAGAAAGCTTGGCTTATTTTTAAATGTTGCCTAGATATAGCCCTGTGTAAGATTTATGTTCAAATTCAAACTTAGCCAGAAAGAACTTTCTCACTCTGACAGCTTTAAACAAGTTGATTTTTCTTTTAAATTCCATCTACCTTCAAGTTTCAGAAATCAAATATAAGAATAATTTTCCTTAAAAAAAGGGGGGGGAGGACAAAACACTTTTAATATAACAAATATCCAAATTTTCTTTGAAAATATGGGGACTCATAGGATTTGACCCAAGCATAAAATGTCGTTGTTGTTAGGTGCTGTTGAGTTGGTTCCAGCTCATAGCGACCCTGTATAGGGTTTTGAGAAGTAGCTAGCT
>NW_006408522.1:12347124-12349116 GCF_000296735.1 Chrysochloris asiatica
TCCCATGGAACAGCTGGTAGTTTCAAACTGCCGACCTTGAGGTTAGCAGCCCAATTCATAACCATTATGCAAAGAGATACACAATTTTTTTAAAGGGAAAGGGAAAGGAGAAGGAAAAATTTCTTTTTTAAAGAAAAATGTCAATGAGTATACATGGGATAATAAAAATACCATAAGCACTATGTTGCTGTTATGTGCCATAACCACTAAAATAATAAATTGATTCAGATAACAATCAATGGATACCAAATCTAGACTATTAACAAAGTATAACATCACAGATTACTTATTAATTACAAAGGGAAAGGAACAGCTTTATAATAAGAAAATTCTGGTTGACTCTACCTTAAACAATTTGAATATCACCAATTATGGCATAAACAGACTACATGTGTCCCCTGATTTGATATCCTGGGAAGGACATAATATACCTATGTTGCATTCCTGCCAAAAATACATAATCTGAATCTAACCATGAGAAAACCATCAGACAGATTCAAACTGACATACAGTCTACAAAACTACTACTCTGGGTTGTTGTTGTTAAGGCCCATCAAGTCAATTCTGATTCATATCAACCCTGTAACAAGGCTACTGAGGAGCAGATGGTTAAGTTTGAACCCCTGTCATTGTGGTTTGCAGCCTAGTGCTTATCCTACAGCACCACTAGGCTACTAAAAGAAAATTCAACGTCACAAAAGACCAAGAAAGGATAGATGACAGAAAGGAAAGACTAGGGATCTTTTATGGATTGAATTTTGTCCTTCCAAATATATATTATAAATCCTAACCCTTGTATCTGGAGATGTAATTCCATTTGGGACTAGGACTTTCTTTTTTATGTTAATGAGCCCATGAAAATACAGGGTGTGGCTTATTACAATCACTTCTTGTTGTTGTTAAGGGCCCTTGAGTCGGTTCTGACCCATAGTGACCCTGTATAGGGTTTCCAAGGAGAAGGGGGTGAATTTGAACCACAGGCCTCCTGGTTCAAGTAGACTTTGCAGTCTAGCACATTAACCAACAGTGCCACATCAGGAGGACTCCTAATAAGACATAAAAGAGCAGATCAGGCATACAGCCCAGTTGGGGTAAAACAGAAGCATGCCATGTGACAATCACCAGCAACTGAGAGACAAAAGTTAAAGAGACAAGGACCTTCTCCTAGAATCAACAGAGAGAGCAAGCCTTTCCCTAGAGTTTGTGCCCTGAATTTGAACTGCTAGTCTCTTAACTGTGAAAAAATACATTTCTGTTTGATAAAGTCACCCACTTGTGGCATTTTTGTCATAAAAGCAATAAGAAACTAAGACAGGAACTGTCCTAGATCACAAGAGACTATAGTGATATAAACACAAAATGATCCTTGACTAGAGATTAATTGAAAAAAAAAAAAGTAAAAGCTACTAGTGATATTATTGGACAAACTAGAGAATTCTGAATATGAACAGTATATTATAATATTACATCAATATTAAATTTCCTATGATATATGAGATATAGATGCTGAAGCATTCATGCGTAACATGATATGCATGATATTTGCAATCAATTCTCATGTGTTTAAGAAAAACAGTGATTGTTCACATGTGGTGGTGGTGGTGGTGGTTGCTGTGGAGTTGGTTCTGACTCAGAGAGACTCTGTGACTCAGAGAGACCCTGCTTAGGTTTCTGAGGCTATAAATCTTTATGGAAGCAGAAAGCCTCATCTTTTTCCCATGAAGTTCCTAGTGGACTCGAACTGCTGACTCTGAGGTTAGCAGCCCAATGCTTAATCCTCATTAACAAAAAGAACATATCCAGATTAGTCATACAGTACAACGCTGTCTGTGACAGGATAATATCCATGCACCTACAGGGAAGCCCAGATAATACCACTATTATAATATAAATTTATGCACCAACCACTAAAGCCAGTGAGGAGGATGAAATAGAAGAATTCTACCAACTTCTTCTTCCTGAAATTGATCAAATATGGAATCAAGATGTATT